>NW_019731253.1:301986-313571 GCF_002891405.2 Cryptotermes secundus | reverse complement strand
TAACGCTTCAGTATTTCTCTCCATGGAGCTACAAAATTGTTTACGACTTCGAAGTGTAATTACTTTACGTCTTGTGCTCAAAAATATCAAAAATGAAAGCAAAATGAGAGCAGTAGAGTAGGAAGACTCATAAAGCCTCTTTTCATAATACCATAAGACTTTTAAGTGGACCTTAAGTAACGAAGCCATGGCTATGTTGCCTGGATATGGAAAAGAAAATGGAAACTATGTGAAGTGGAATCCTTGCGCCAGTTCTCACCTGAATATGTTACATGCTACTGCGCAGGCGTCAACTAATGTAGGTATCTGGATTACAACAGAAAGCTAGAGTGAGCGAGACGCGTCATGAAGTTGCATGAACGTTGTGTGCTTGTTTCACGGGGGCAGGAGAAAAAGTTTTAAGAAACATTCCAGTGGGGAATATTGAGTTTCTGTTTATCTGAAATATGCATTGGTGTAGAGTGACTGTAAATTATTGTCGGGGTTTCCGTGGCCTATAATTGTTGGAGCGGAAGTATAGACTAAAATTACTTAAGGAATCATCATCATCATCAGTAATCTCTCAAGACGACAGGTCCGCAGTCTCTTCCAAAACAGTTCCTCCACTTAATGCGATCTAGAGCTTTCTCCTTCAAATGACACTATCCTCTTCTGTCCCCAAGGTCATCCAGCATCTTCTTACGTCTTCTTCCTCGTCTTCTTGTCACTTCTATCCGCCCCTCTATCTTTCCTTCGATAGCTTCTTTTAGAAGGCAGTTTCTGCGTAAAACATGACCAATCCAATTAGCCTTCCGTTTTCTTATTTCATGTAGGATATTCCTCTGCTCACTGACTCTAATTAACACTTCTTCATTTCTCACATAATCGGTCCAACTGAAATGAAATTGTAATTCAGAAATTTTTACCTGGCAACGCCCTGCATTCCGCATTGATGTTTGGGGTCGTACCTCAAAATGGCGACTATTCAAGAGAGAACAATGGGCGTAAATTTGGTTTTTCGAAACATAGACCGTTATCAAAAACAGCGTCGTTACGGAACTCAATCTGGAAAAGATACACCTCCAGATAATGCTATCCGACGCAGGTTAAAGCAATTTAAAGAGACTGGTAGTGTTCTGCACAGAAAAGGAGCCTGAAGACCGAGCTCTTCACAGGAAGTTCGAATCCAGGAAGCGTTTTCTCAAAGCATACAAAATGAACTAGCACCCATAATTGTATAAGTAATAAAACTCTTTGAGTTACACTTTCAAATTCGTTAAGTAGTCTTACTTCATTATTCTTGATTTAGAAATTATAGGCTACGTAAATACGGAGAGTAATTTAGAATCTTTCTGTATATCCGTCACACATTTCTTCTTCAAAAAAGTTAAAAGCAGGCTTGTGAGATAACCATTCTCTCTGTGTGGGTATTTCTTTAATGTGCGCCCATGTGTCCCCCGTTTGAACATCACAACCACTTGACTTATACAATGAAATTTGGCACGAACTTTATGCCATTGCAGGCTACCGTAACTCCGTCACTGTCTGCAGTACACACAATGGGGGACCATAGCTTCATGTACTGTTGAGGCCCAGGAACATTGTATGGTAACGGATCCCGGACAAACACTCAACTCTTACTAATGCAATAATTCTGTGTAATTGTTTCAGTACGGAATTCTCCTTTAGCTTTAGTTTTGATGGCAGTGACTAATGTATTATCGGAGCTGGGCCTCTGAAATCTGGTACGGAGATAAACAATATACATAAATATATCGCTTGTAAGTAAGTAATTTTAAATATGGCGACAATGCGGTTATATTCTACAAATTTAAGGTGATCAGAATCTACTATAAAAATAACAAGAGTCTTATTGGACTGGCCATTTAGATTAAAGGAGACTTTATGAGTTATTCTCGTGGATTCTTGTTTTATGTTTACCTTACTTCATCCGTACATCGCGGTTCTCCACCATAAGTCGTTTTGTACGGAAGAGTTAAGACTTTTATGTTTAGAAGCAACAATGAGAACTATATTGAACACACCGCGCAGCCTAAGGGACCAATTATTCATACGCATCAAATGGTAGGAGCCAACAGTGGCCGCGCAGCCTAAGACGTGAACTGTCTTCACTCTCTTGAACGCTGGGATCGTTGGTTCGAAAACCACTCAAGACATCGGTGTCTCCTTGCGTTTATTGTGCATTTGTGCTGTTCTATGTGTAGATAGCGACCTTTCGACGGGCTGATCACTCGTCCAAGGAGTCTTACCATCTGTGGATGGGATTAAGAAACTGAAAACGCGGCCAAAGTCCAGCAAAGGACTTTAGAGCCATAGATAGACAGATGAAATTGTAGGGTTGAGAATAATCGAATAGAGTATGAGATGAGCAGGGGATACAACACGCATGTGGATGAAGAGGAATAGATATAGGATTTTTATTTTAAAACCAGAAGGAGAGAGGCGACTAGGAAGAACTAAACATAGGTGGAAGGGTAATATTAAAGTGAATCTTTACGAAATAACAGAGGGTGATATTGAGTGTATTCGTCTTGCTCAGGGTAGTGACCAGTGGAAATCTTGAATGAGCAATATAATGCAGTTTTGGGTTCCATAAAATGTTTCGAAATTCTTTTGTAGCTATGAGAGTGGCGCTTTGTCAACAAGTACACAGCTCCAAGTAGTTAGGAAATATTATATTCTGAGGAATTGACTGTGCTTTATATCCTAATTACAACAGCTGAATGAAATTATTTCACGATGCTGAGAGAATGATAGAAAACGGATGCTTTAAAAATTGTATCATTATATTCAGAAGGAAGTAAAAAGCAATACACAGGTCCAAAAGGAAGCATGAAAATATGGATTTGAGAACGAGTCTTACATTAGGAAGACGAACACGTTCTATTTATCTCTTGTGATAGTCATCGTCATGATGTGACGACTAGTTACTACTGGACGATTTGCATTTTGTGTAGTTATATCCTCGTAAATTTTGCGCGTAAAGAATCCATTCTGTTGGGTCATGCCCAATGGGAGCACGATTGTGTGTGAAGCAAAGAAAATCTTTACGGCTGAAAATACCAAGATTAATTAGAAGCAAACTCCACAGCCATTACTACAAAACAATAATCGTAAAAGTAAATTCACTCTCTGATATTGCTTCTTGCAACGAGCCCGAACCTTGTAACTGCTCTCTATCCATTCGCATTCCTTTCCGGGGAATTATCCAACAAGGGGAATCAAAATAAATATTTGTAGGCCGCTGAGGCAGCATCTTTATTGCACAGTAATCTGAAGAACCATAATAATTATCCGGTACTGCCGCATAAAATTTGCCGGTTAGAGAGAAGCTTTTATCCACAGAGGGGGAGAGCATTCACGCATAGAAATTGCGGTGCTCAAGGATACGCGCTAGATGAAGAGACGATTCATGTTACGTTTAAGTTCTAGGAAGCTGTTACTTCTCAAGGCAAATGTAAAGGTATCCCTGTAACAGAGCGTGGAGACTCGTTGTTTTGTGAGAAGTCGAGACTCACACATTTTCTAGACAGTAGACTCACAGGTGGCGGTAATATTGTCAAACTTACGTGCCGGCCGTCCTTTACTCCCCCAAGAATATTCCTGGTACTCGTTTCTGTTTAAGGCTTAGTTGACCCTGGGCCATAGTGCGGCTGGAAGAACCTCCCAAATACAGTATGCGCCAAATTTTTTCAGTACTGAAACTCGCGCATCTCGAACGCGCATGAGCGTTTGTCGACGGGGCATAGCTCCAGCCGTACGTGTTCCCAGTAGTGAAAAGGAAGTTGTGCTGTGCAGTTGTTGGAAATCGGTCTCTCGACGGAGGAAAAAGTATTCATAGTTGAGTATTATTTCCGCTCATACGGAAGTGGTCGCGAGACAACTCGCTTCCTTGGTTTTGAGCGGCCAGATGTTATCATCCAGAAACCGCTACACAGTACACGTATGACGATATAGTGTGCCGTTTCAGCACACGGTATATTAGGTCCCTATTTCGTTGAGGATGAGGAAGGCAATGCTCTTACCCTCACCCAAGAACGCTACAGGGAAATGGTGATCGGACCATTTCTTCAGGATTTGAGAAGGTTCTGTCGTGCAAGGGGCCTTCACATGAATAGGCAGTGGTATCAACAGGACGTCTTTTCATTTCAGTACTGAATTTTTGGCGCATACTCTACTTGCCTAAAGTGTTGCCTCTGCGCAGAAATGCCAGTGTGTCTAGTTGTTTGGCGGTGAACTAATAATGACTAACCTTTCTCTGTAGCTAGTCGAAGAAAACAGAGCGTATTCTTTGTTTAAGAATTTCTTTTTATGGTCAAATTTGTTGAAAATTTATCGTCTACCGTCAATCAAATATCTTGACATATTCACGTGTATGCGTGTCTATAGACGGGGTTTGGATGTGTAATCGGATTTATTGAATAGTTTCATACAACTCGTGAGTGCACTTTACAAATCACTGTCTCACACATAGACTCGTGTTCTCAGTCTGTCACAGTCCTCATTAGCCGTCGCTTGGTTGCGGCTTACAACAGTGGACATTCCCCTTCCTTTGCATTCCCGAAATGTCTCGAGCAGCCCAGTCTGTGTAATCTTAATAAATGAGAGCGTTGTTAAACCTACCAGAATCGTACAAATAACCACACTAAACATAGGGCCATACACTTACCGCAAGAAATGTGACAGCTTTCTGACTCTCTGGTAAATTGCTGCTGGTCCTCGGCAGCACAGTTATTCTTGGTTTCGGCATGATCATATTTCTCTGTCTTACTACTCTCGATACTGACTGATCAGTATCATGCGGCTTCTCCAGTGTGCAAACTTGACATTTACCCTTTATGTCACACAGTCTGAGAGCACCTTAGCTGCAAACATCGTGCCAATCCTAGACGCGGCACATAGGTACCACCAATGATCACTTTCAGCGTCATTTTATCAGGCTGGATAATAGAACTCCCGTTCTATATTCCCGCTCACTCCTTCGTGTACAGCTACTCGTACTCTTGGCTGAAAACTACACACATTTTCTTCAGAAGTTCGAATGGCCACCATGTTCATATAAAGCTTGCAAAGGATTATTATAATATTAAAGCAGGTCTGTTCAGTAAGACTATATACGCTCACTTATACTGCCGTATACAGATCACAGCTGCCTGGTTAAGTTTACAAATGACAGTGAAATACGAGTGTATATATAATAAATGCTGTGACAAAATTTTATTTTTATTAAAGCCGTAAGTAGGCCATTTTATTAGAGGTAAAGTAGGGCAGAGGCACATTGCTACAAATACAGTAATTGCCCTATATGACTACACTAAGCACAGCCTGTAGCTACTCGTATTCAAGTTGTGGTTTCGATCAGTTCATGGGAACACTCCAGTATTCACTCCATTAGAGCGTTTCGCCGAATCACATCTGCATGTGATCCACTTCGGATACTGAACTATGTGCAGTAAAAGTGGGGCAAAGTAGCTCTCAGCGAGCAGGCTTTGCGGGAATGCCCGCTGTTACCTAAAGCACAGCAACTCCTGTTTGCGCACAGTGTTATGTACGCTGTTAGATCTGTACATTATATTATACTGAAGTACTCTCTTGCATTAGTTGCTCACTTGGTACACGTACACACACACACACACACACACACACACACAAACATATATATATATATATGTTTCCCGTTGTTACGTAACGCTTCTAACAGTTCGTTGTAACATTTGAGACTCACTGTTAGAATTACCATGGAAGTACCTCATGACTCAAGGTACGCGGGTTCAAACACGGCGGAGGTCGTGGAATTTTTAAGGGCGGAAAGATTCAGGGAACAAGTCCTCCGGGGGGGACTTTAAGCCGTGGGTCCCCTGTCGTAGATTTACGGCATGTAAAAGAACCTCATGTCTCTAGGAGACCTCTGAGCTAAATTACAGGCCCTTTCCCGCCCAAGTAGTCTCCAATGCCTCTGGTGGATGGGGGAAGCATCAAGGTACCGGGGGCCGACCTCGTTGGCTCTACGGGGGCTGATGGCACCCACCGTTACCGGTAGGGTATGGCGACAGTAGAAATTAAAGGGGGACGCACAATGGACCAATAACTGGTCGCGGTGCATGGAGAAACCCACGCCCTCTCAATACGAATACGAATACGCCCGGATTCCAAGCACGTGACATTATTATAACTTCCCTGATCAACAGAACTCCAAAGCACAGATATGAAGAGCTAAATGTAAGTTTTAAATATTCTTTCGGTACTTCGATTCATTTAAAGGAGCATGGATATTCTTTTACCTCCAGTATTCCAAAGACTTTCCGACCTTTAATACATGAATTATGCTAATGGCTGTCATGTACTATTCTCCTTGCCTCAGAACAATGACACTAACGGCTGAAGGGAAGATCCTGTGTGTGTCTCAGCTCTTAAGGTTTTGTTCATGTTTTTTCCCAAGCTTCATGCTTTTTCCTCACTAGTTTACATTCAAACCGTAGCCGGGTTATGGCGAGATAAATTGCCCATGTCAATAATTGAAAAGTTGGACGTGGGGAGGCGTTGCGCTGTCAAGGAAGCCAAGCTCGAGACGGTGTCTCGTTAATCACGAGAACAAGTTGACAGCAAGATAGCGCCACTGTCGCCCTGGGGACTACGCGTCAAAGATTTGTGCTTCCTTCTCACACTGCTATCGCCGTAAATATTCAGCAGCTGACAAACGCAGGCCGTGTTCTCAGCTGATTTGAGGGAAGAGTGTTCCGCAGCTCATAATGGCTTATGAACTTAATGCAGCTATTCAAAAAAAAAATTTGAAAGGCTCTTAAATTGCTTCTCTGCTCGAAAAACACAATAAGTATATATGAGGAACCTTAAATATCAAAGAAACTATAATCATCTCTACGTCAGTCATTATTTTACATATAAAATTTTCCTTTCATACATAAGATCATTTGTCAACAAATAGAATAGAAGTTTCCAGAAGCAACCATTTTGATTATTTTTCTTAGAAATGAATTTAAGACAGTTTCTTAAGATTTGGGAAATGTGTCATTGTTTAAGATGTTGTTAAGAGGATAAACCAGAGGAAAGCTGCATCATAAACTTATCTACACTATAAAGAGGATGAGAGAAAGGAACATAGATGTGAAGGTACAGTGTGTACCCAGTGTGACTTACAACCAGTAGACTGTTTGATCGAAATCATATTAGGTTTTCTTCAGTGTCCTCTGGAAAATAAAGGGTAACTCTTATAATACGAATTGGAACAACATATAAACAATTAATATTGCGATCTTGGGGTTCTGACGCCTTGTAGTAGTCTCAGAGTCGGACGCTTTAACCCTTTAGCCCGGAAGATGGAGATAATATCGCGTTTTTAGGGCTGTGTGTGACTATAGACCGTGTATATATTTGTTATTCGATTTATTGACCTCTTTCATACGCCACTCGGATCTACAGTTTAGAGACCCCTAACCGTTTCCTGGCAACGGCTTCTACCGAGGGAGATTCTTCAGCGTCGTATACTCAGGTCCTCTTGCCACAGCCGCCCGAATAGAACTCTTGTCTACTGACAACTAACTGGGTCCCAGGCTGGCAGCCTTCTCTTCACAGGCTGACTCCCAACTGACAACTGAACACACTCACTCGCCAACCAGCTGCTTCACGTCACTTCACTCAACAGAACAGTTACTGACTTCGGAACTCGACTGGTCCTGCTTCACGAATCACTCGGAAAACACCTTTTCCATTGTTATAGCCCAACATTACCTCGACCGTTTCATGCTTGTCCTTTGCCGCGGGAACCTGTTCACCGAGCTGTTGCCTAGCGTTAGTCCGAGTATTATTGACGTGTTAGTGGCCGTTACCAAGCAACACATGCTCAGTCTCGCGAACGTTGAATAGCAACAGCAGTACATGCTACAGTATTCCTTCGAAATGCTGATACGCCACTCAGATTTTCAGGTCTAGTATCTGGCGGAAAGGGGCACAGTTATGTGGCACCGGGCGTACTATGCTGTTCATTTCGGAAATATTCTCCACACGTCACTTTGGGTAATTAATTAGATTCTGTACTTATTTTGTCATGTGCATATGACAAACTAGTTGTGTTACTCTAAAAATATGGTAAAATTCAAATGCTTATGGAACAGCACTATTAAACCAAAAATCGTCCAAGAAGAAATTACGATCAGATTAAGTATGAAAATGTTTGCTACTTTTCAGTTCGGATTCCTCAATTTTCCTCTCTAAAATTGTAAAAATTGGGATATATTTATTGTATTGTGTATAAAATAATTTTGCCTGTAATTATGAATGGTTGTGAAACTCTGTCCCACATTTCACCTGTAAACCACAGACTGCAGTGTTTGAAATCAGATTGGTGAAGGGGGTAATTCTACCTAAGGGGGACAGAGAATGCATAGCAGGGTACTGGAAAATACTGCATAGTGGGGAGCTTTTACTCATCTTCAAACATTGTTTGAATGATTAGATGAAGGAAGTTGAGAGTGGGGGACATGTAGCCCAGATAAGGGAGAAAAGAACTGCTTGAAAAGTTTTAGAACGAAGATCTGAAATAAATAGATCACTTGGAAGACTTGCTCATAAATTGGAGTATAACATGAAACCGAATCATAAAGAAATAGGAGTAAAATATTTTGAATGAATTTGGTTTGTTCAGAACAAAAATCTTCTGAACATGGTACGGAAATTTCGGGTTCCATAAGCTCCTTGGAATACTTCCGCTACCTGAGCGACTGTTACCTGCTGAAGAGAGATTTCAGTTTTTCTAGTCAGTCCTGCAGAGACACTTATGACAATGACCAGTCGCATTCTGACGTAACTGATGAATCACAGTGGGAATTGACACAGCCACTTTGATGATAGGTATGTAGCGATATAAGAGCTCTTTTAGAACAAATAGTATTTTGAAGTGTTTTATATGAAATTATATAAGACCCTTTCGTGACATCGCCACACACATGATCGAAGTGTACCAGATTTACAATATGATACCGTCAAATAAAACCACATATGAATGTTCACATGAGTCAGAATCCAGTATGTCACGGAATATGAACAAGACTTCATCCTTAAATTTTCTCTCATGTCTTTGTTTCCTTCGCCATTTCTATAGATTATAGCAACTCTGATTCAATTCAGAAGTCAAACAGCGTGGAATGTAAAACTTTAAGATGGTGATGAATTTGTGGCCAGAGATTTGAACCGGAAGCGCTGCGACAGGAAGCCAAGTCCCTGCCATTACCCCCGTAACATTAACATGGATGCAGTATACAGTACAAGTACCTCTATGCTCTGATGTTCACTATGCGAGAGTATTGCTTCGTGTATATTAGTTTATTAAATGACGGTTTTCAGTAACAAAGACTATTTTGCGTCAAATAATCAAATGACAATGAATAAAGACTGAGAAAGACGTGGAAGAATGCGGCTGTGACCTACTTTAAGGTACTATCTTGTTATTTGCTTGGAATGACGGAGGAAAACTACAGCAAGCTTCAGTAAGAATAGTTGGTGACCTCGCTGAAATTCAAACCGGTTTCCTGGATCTATGGCTTCAAATGTGGAAGCAAGAATTTGGAATTATTATTTTGAACGAGTAACATACGTACTTTACGAGAAAATTGTATTTTTCCAGTGTAGGCAAGAGCAGATGCTGGTCGCTGACGTTATAGAATATAATGAGACTTACGGCATCCATGCTTCTGGGGGTTGGGGCTGTGGGGTGAGTTTGTGTACTGTCTTGTTTCTTGTGGGTCCAGACATAACGTCGAATGTCCCCACACTCTGGCAAGTTGACAGTCAAATGGAGGCCTGCAGACAGGGCAGAGAAGTAGGGAAAGGCTTATCATGTGCTGAAATTCATGTTTTTCCAGTTGCCTGAACATGAACAATTAACAATTAACCAATATTATTGCTGCTTATCGTGTAATTGTCTGAATTTTGTGTACAATGTCTGCCTGCTTGGTGCCTTTCACTGTTGAGCCAGGGGAATTGCGGACTATTTTTTCATATGTAAGATTTGAGGTTTTCACGGCTGTGACTAATAAGAATGCCATCTTCTGGGATGTAGCGCAGTATAGATGTTGTGTTAACCTACGTTTCGGAGGAATGTATCGCCTCAATATTCAGGGTATAAGAAATCCGCTAGCGATGAAACAGCGTGAGCACCCAGAAGCCTGAAAATGAAGGCGATACGTTCCTCCGAAACGACGGTTAACACAATATCTAAACTGCGCCACATCCCAAAAGAGAACATTCTTCATATTTCTTCATAGTTTTCCTCAATCTCTTCATTCGGATGCGGGAAAAGTATCTGAAGTAGGCCACGATCGCTTCCTCCTTTATTTCGTGCTTGCAGATCGCAATAATTTTCTTATATAATTCGAACGTAAATACTATTTCTAGTTGCTACAGTTACGTTAAATATTTAAATTAGCAAAGTAAAGCAAATTATAAAGTTACTGTAGGACTGTGAATTCGGGAATTCGCGGTTAGAAACAGAAGTACCAGAGCTCGCATCTTAGGAACTGATGGACATTTGAAACACAGTCATTGTTATAATCGACTGAAGTCGATTTATCGAAGTGGCAATAATGCTCGCAACGTTGACAGGTCGATTTGTCGCATCTCTAGTTTTATTTGAATGCAATGGCCGTAGATGGATTGCATCACCTGTGAACAGATGTTTTGGAGATTCATTTAAATCACCCCGCGTTACAGTTTGCCTCGTATTTCTCTCTCTTCCTTTTTCTCGTTTTATGCTCTTATCTTCACCGTTATTTTGATATTTGTTTCGCACTTCTCCTCGCTGTGTCTGACAGGAATGGGACACCTCATATGCGAGGTATGACTTTCTGAGGTCACAGATGATCTCTGATGCCTAGAGTCGTCTTGTGTTCGTTCATGCCGTCAAATTGCATTCACACCAGCGAAAGTAAATAAAATAACGTTTTTGTAGAATTATGATTGTCCTGTTCTCTGAAAGTTAACGGTCTCGCCGTCACTATACCTACCGAGCAGAAAATATTTATATTTAAGAATGGAAAGAAAGAAATAAGGAAAGAAAGAAAGAAAGTGTGTCTGCATGTATCTCGCTATTCTGACTGAGTTATCGTGCCTTTGTCTTTCTCCCTTTTTCTCTCTATATATGTATATTATTATAATGGATCTACAGGCATTTGTTTGGCCTTGGCCGCTTTTTCAGTTTCTTGATCCTATACACAGTCGGTAGGACTACCTGGACGGGAGAACAGCCCATCACAAGACCGCTACCTACACACAGGACAACACAAACACAGAATATATGCACACAGACATCCGTGGCTCGAGTGAAATTAGAACCCATGATCCCAGGGTTCAAGCGAGCGAAGACGGTTCACGCCTTAGACCGCAGAACCATTGCGATTGGCTTTATGTGTATATTACTTACTTACTCATGGAGCGGAGCCGCGCCATAGCTCAAGCGGTTAGTCGCTGGCTTCCCACCGCGGCGGCCCAGGTTCAATCCCGGGTCTGGTCAAGTGGGATTTGTGGCAGACAAAGTGGCGCAGGGGCAGGTTTCTCCGAGTACTTCGGTTTCCCCT
>NW_019731253.1:281745-301873 GCF_002891405.2 Cryptotermes secundus | reverse complement strand
TTTTTTTTTACTCATGGAGCTGAGCCCTTCTGGAGGAACCCCCAGTTCTGCAGCTACTCAAAAATTTCGCAGCATTTTATGGAACCCGAAAGTTCATTTCCATGTTCACAAGAGCCCTCCGCTTGTCCCTATCCTGAGCCAGATCAATGCAATCCATACCATCCCATCCTGTCTCTCTAAGATTCATTTTAATATTATCCACCCACCTACGCCTTGGTCTTTATATGTATATACACATACATAAAAATAAAGGAAGAGAGAATTGGAATACGAAAGACACAAGACTCCCAGGAAGATATTAACACCACGTGTAACAGACATGTGTCCTTCACCGTGCCAAGAAAGTTTCTGCAGCAACGTACGTATCAATTGTGACAGGTTACGTATAGCGTACCTGAGCTGGATATACGTATAAAGGGCTGAGGAGAATACGTCGTCACACTGCAAGGTGAGACAAAGGATGCAGTGCACAGGAGGCGAGGGTGGCGGGGAAGTCTAATTTCAAAGTGAAGACTCCGGCACAGGGGCTTACCGAAGTATATTGTACTTATAATTATACCATATCCTTGGAGCGAGCTTCCCTCCGGGTCTTCATATAAATTATGCTTCTTTGCGCCCCCTCCCTTGCCGTAATCTTATTATGTCGTGTTGTTCCTATGTACTCTAACACTCTTACCATTCACACAGTTTCACACAGTCTACCCCGTACACTAAGACGTGTATCCAATCGATCCGGCCCTCATCTGAACTCGCACTTTCTCCTGAAATGATTCATTAAGGGACCAGTCCCAATGTTTATAGCTACAGAAAGGACGAGAGAAGAATTATGGAAACGTAGCGAGTTTTCTTAATTGTGAAACGCTTCGCTGTGACTCGGTGGTTGTCGGGTAGGAAATGCAGCAGACAAAACTACGTGTCTTGCATTGCGAGTTATTCCTTTGAGGGGAAAATTAAGCTAACTGACTTAGACCAGCTTCATATGCTGAAACCCCTTCACCGACTTCTCTCTTGCATGCTATCCTTGTGCCCACGCACCTCAAATGAACTGAGAGTCTGGCCACATGATCTCGTCGGCACAGAATCCGTGTTACGGCAATAGCATACTGGACGTTGTGCGTTGTTGCATATAAACCCGGCGTTTGAGCTGCTGGTTCTATCCGCATTTTAATGCGAATGGCTGGCATAATAACACATTGGTTCGTATTCGTTTCTTGTGAGATCTGAGTTTCTCACGGTTGTGATTATCAAGTTTACACTCTCCTCTGATGTGACACCGTGTAGTGTGGTAAATAGATTACTACATGCCACACTACACAGCTCACAACGAAGAAGAGAGTAAACTTCACTTTTTCATCCTCGGTATTTTGATCTCTTTATTATTATGGACAATTTTAATCAAATTTAGTTTTCTTATACATATTCCTAATGCTATGCTACCTAGTTCTTAGTGTTACTTTTTATATATTTTCTTTTCTTCTTTGTCTATTTGTTCATAACTTTAGTGCTTGCTTATAATTAATTTTAGCTGCTGTCAATAAACTGATTCTTTTTGCTATCTGTTTTATTTTTGTCTTAATATTCGGCCCTGAAGATGGTGGCGATACGTGCCTCCGAAACGTCTGTTGAGTTAAGCCGAAATGCACGGTTTTGTATCCCAGTAGATAGAACTCAGCATTCAGTTAAGTTTTCAGTCTGCTGAGGACACGTGTACGCAGTTCTTTGCAGTCTAGTGACGAGAAATGAAATTGTACTTCGTTTGCTTTTGCTTTTTATCGTTAGAGCTGTTTAATATTACTTTCATTTGCAGATTATGAGTTGGAAACATTATGCTCCGCTATTAACGTGCTGTAGTTACCGGACTGTGCTGCTGTTTTTCTCGCTTAGCTATTGCCCCACAGTGTCCCTCTTGCGGTTTGCAATACCTGACGGTAATTCTGTTCTCAATAAGAGAAGGCAGCACATGTGTCCCAAGCCGAAACACGACACAAGTTTGCGGTGGGCTGGGACATCATCTGCAACGCGCAGTGCCGTGTATCACAGGGTTCAGTAATCAGTTTAAGAGGACACGCCCAAAATACTGACAATTACAAAGTAAGTTCTTAACAATTGTGGGTAGAGACGACAAATGTTTACAGGCAATACAACGGAGAAACTAGTGGAGACTGAGAACTATAGTGCGTATGCAACGGTGAACTGTAAAGTGTGTAGATCGGCGCTAGCGCTGTATTGTATATAATTAAGATGTGGTGTGTCACAGAAGTTCTAATAAATCCAATCATCCTAGTTGGAACCCATTATTTTTGTCACGAGTATCACCCTACACGTGACAATGTATAAATAACCTGAGAATGAGAATAGGCCTACAAGTTGAGACTACGTACCGTATTTACGCATGTATAGGCCGCACATTTTTTGCCAAAAATTCAAGGGAAAACTGGGGTGCGGCTTATATTCGAAATATTCGAAATCACACTTCATTTAAAAAAAAATTAAACGTTGCCAAATTTCGGAATAATTTCTACTCCTGAAATAATATTCCAAGAAAATTATTTTTTCTATAATTTAAAAAAAAATGAAACGTTGCCAAATTTCGGAATAATTTCTACTCCTGAAATAATATTCCAAGAAAATTATTTTTTCTATAATTTCTGTCTGAAAATTGTGCTGCGGCCTATACACGCACGCGGCCTATACATGCGCAAATACGGTAATTCAAAACAATACTGGGCCGTGCATTGTTGTTATAGATCTGTCAGTTAATCTAATCCACGATACCGTGATGGAGAAATTGTGTTGAATGCTAATTAACATCGGTTATACTGGTCTGTCAGCAGCTGTGACCCCTAGAAGGTACACTGGGAAGCTCTCCATTACCCCACCCGCTACAGCATGAAGGGAATATACAGTGCATCTCCATATGCTATTAATCTGCGCTCTACCTGGACGTAAGTGTACAGCATTATGTTCCTGCCCCCTTACCCCCAGTATCTAGTCAACAGGAGACTTAACTACGCCTTACCACGTAACAACGACCATAACAAAACCCGAAGAACCCTCACCCCCAAATTTTAGTTCATAAGCCAATTTAGAATCAAATCTTAAAATCGAAGTTTAATTGCAATGATTCATTTTAATTTAATACTAGAATTGTATTAATATTTATCCAAACCATATATTTTAATTTTTATATTAATTCTGAAGCTTCGTTTTAAGCAAACTGTGTATTTTTTGGATTACTTTTCAACAAAAACGTGTATTCGATAAACAGATTGTAAAATATTGCAATAATATGGATCCGCAATAGGAAATACAATTCACTCACTCAGATCACATTTCAATAGTTTGGCCTAATGATGACTCTAAGGGCCGAAACATATAGCGACGCCTTTGTGAAATAAACGAATGATGTCACCTCAGTATCGATTTTGTTTGTTGATATAAGTGCTGCAAAGACGGTGCCACAAAACGCTATTAACATGAGACTGTATTTACCTCGAGGCCAGTATGAATGTTCTGTGGAAGAGAATATCGACCCCTGGACTTCCAGCCAGTAGCTATTCATCTTACTAACCGAAATTTCCTCAGAACTCAGGATATTCCCGTTGTCATAGTTGTTCAGTTTGATAAGAGATTCTTTGCCAGCATGAAACATATAAACTTAACCCTGCTGTCATAAACACAGTAGTTTACCCCGTTCTGGGCCAGGTATGTTCCAATTGACGTCATCAGAATTCACTTTATAATTGTCCTTATGTTTACGTCGAAAGTCTATTAAGTGAATTTTAACAGAGATGATTTCACTTCATAGCTGTTTATTACGAAGTTGAGATCATGACGTTACGAGTCAGTCAGTATGAACTCTTTGTGTTTAACACTTTCATGAACGATTTTATTAGCAACGGTTGATGATTCCACTGCACAGCAGATGTTAACGTTCTTTTGATTTACCCCGTAAGAAATAGGTTCTGCATTAAACTGCCTGCTGATCACAAATATGCTGATATAATGAGTTTTTGGACTTTATCCATCGTCCTGGTCCAGTGATTGAGGCTAGCTCTTTCTAACGGACCAAACAGAATAGGTGTTTTCCTTCACCTGAGGACGGAAACAGATCCAGTTTCCGAAACGTCGTGTTTTTATTATTTATCTTAAAAACCAGGACGATGGATAAAATCCAAAAACCCAATATATATCAGTGTGTTATACACCATCGTCAGAATCCTATAGTAACTACAAGTATGGTGATCACAAAATTTTAACATGCAACATTTCTTGAAATTGCCCTTTTCCTTTTTATGCAAGACATACGATTATTAACGTGTATTCAAACTATTAGAAGTTTCATATGATAATATTTTCTTAATTACATTACATGTTTCTTTCAGTAATAAACATAAGTTTCTCACGATTCACAAACATACGAGAAATAATTACGAAATGAAAAATGTGCCTTCTTAAGTATTTGGTATTCCATTTCTTTCATTTTACTGAACACTGTGTTTATTTGGAGATCTTCATGGATCCTGTGGCTGTTTATGCACCAAGGAGCATTCAGAATGGATCGGAGAGTCTTGGATTGGAAGGGCTGGAAGATTTCGATGTTGGAATTTGAGGCTGTTCCCCATAGATAAATTTCATACGTCCGCATGGGTTTGAGTACTGCTTTGTACAGGATGAGTTTGTTTTCTGACAAAGGAGGCCAATTCAATGCAAAATGCGGTTGAACTTTGTTTACATCCGGAATTAAACTCTGCATATCAAAACGAAATTAAGCATCTATTTTTCATAATTATATTACCCCAATCTTGTTGAATAGCGTTCTTTGCACCTGTAAGCCTCTTAACATTAGTGATGTCTTACAGTCTGAATGTTATATCAATATTTCTCTCCGGAAATATTTGCCTTCGCAATGATATTGGCCCCTGTGTGTTCAGCGACCGTTACTTGCTTTATATAAAGTGTAATGAGAGAGAATGCTTGCTGTGTACACGGCAGGAGTAGTCTTGGGTACACAAGATAAGGAGCATTGTTTCAGTCCCATTCATTGCATTGCACAGTGCTGCTCTTTGTCAACGCACTTCCTCTCTCTTCAGCGCAGCAATGAGACTACAAATAAGTCTAAAGTTTCGCACTCTGCTGGCCTCTTGTAAAGCGAAAGTTCGGAACAACACAGTACGTTCATTTAACATTCCAATTTCACATTCTCGATGCCGCCGGTTCGAATGCCAGTCAGTGAACAAAGTATCCATATGTGCATTAAATTCAGTTCCTCAGATATTCCACTGAAAGTGATAAACTTCTTCCTCCATCCTTTTCGCTGCAACTTATCCGATGATAAATGACCTCTGTAGTTGATAGGCCTGCCGATCACAGTGTCCTCGCCGTCTAAGGCATGAAATCTCTTTACCCGCTCAAACATTATGGTCGTGGGTTCAAATCCCACTTGAGACATTGATGTCTGTGTATGTTTATTCTTTGTTTGTGCCCTGTCCTGTGTGTGCCTTGAGACGGGCTGATCCCCCTCCAAGTAGTCCTAGCGTCGTATAAAAGATAAAGGAACTGATGTTTTTCTCGTATAAGATTCGTATAATATACCGACGGAGCGACCGACGTTTGTTACCAATTCTTGCGGATACAGGGTGTCGCGTGGTCAGCACAACGATTCCTCATGACCGTTAATTTCAGTTTTCTAGACCGGGGCCGCTATTTCCTTGAGGAGGAAAGAAAATTCTTGATCCCACCGGAACTCGAACTATGAGCCCTCAGTCGTCCAGCCAGTAGCCAGCTCCTTTATAGTATATTGTCACGTGTCGGGTATGCCACGCGACAGATAACTTCACGTGGGTCTCGATTTAGCGAATTATCATTGGACACTCACACTTACACACCTTACAATTATTACCACTTGCAGTATCACAACTACTGCCTCTACTTCAATGCGACATCCCAACTGTCTCGTTCGTTCGGGTCCAAGTCCAAGTCCAAGTCCAAGTCACATTGCGACTGACGGTCAGTCAGTAAGTCTTGGTGTCGAGCCCCATCATGACCAAATATTTATTACTGTTTCAAATTCACGGTCTTGTTTTTGTGGGACGCCCTCTCTGACGAGAGGACGGGTCTGCCTTTTGTATATGCTGCTGACCCTTGCCAGTGCAATCTTTCTCTGGTCCGAGTTCATTGGGGCTCGCGACCATATTTACTGTCTCAGATTTGAGACTTCCCTTTTCGTCGCCTCCTACGACTCGCAGGGTCTAACTAGCTCTCCTATACAGGGGTTATGTGGACCGGATACCTGACATTCCTCACGGTTCCGTTGCCGCTGTTCAGACAGTCCGTTGTTACGCAACGAGCGCAACAAGCTCTCTGTTGTTCATCTCCGGGGAGACGCTTTCGTTGTTTACCCAACGGCTCGCTGTCATTGCTTTACCATGAAGTACCTACTCCTAACACGTTGCAATATTATAATTCTAGTGTTCGCCATTTTCCTCCGATATGGTCTCTCTGATAACTTCTAGAATTCTTTAAGGTTTTTATTACTAAATATAACCAGCAATAAATTCTTATTTCAGATGGAGCCCCGAGAAAGGACACGTGAAGTAAAACATTGCATACTCACAGAACTGCGGACTACACAACTAGAAGAACGGCACCAGGTAAGAAAAAGCATACATGTAAGTCCCTCTCTCAATGCACACAGAGTACACATACAGAAACACTCAAGAGTACAATAGTAGTACAGAGAACAAGTTCCACATCATCAAGAGCAACACAAAGCACACAGTAGACATCTTCATAATTCAAACCTTTAGCGTTTTAATATTTTAAAATTAAATACATTAATATTTTAAATTCAATTTTAATAATATGACATTTATTTCGCATTATACAAGAGAGGCATTATATAAAACAAATCCGAATATAAACACCCCCATTCTGTAAACCTTGACCAATGTAGGGGGGGGGGGTAAAGCAGACCAGAGGAAAGGGAAACTGCAAGGAATGGTGCGTTTACCTGATAATGGCAAAAAGGAGCCTAATTATGTAGTAGCTGTTACATGTGTTATATTACATACAACTATACGTCATGACCCTACAATATAGTATTTATGATATTCAGAAAGAAATGTGTAACTTCTTTGTTTTGAGAAGGAGGGGGGGGATGTTACGTCAGCAGACACAAGTTCTTTGCACAGGGAAGGGAACTTGTAGCGGAAGACTCATCAGTTAGAGGCTTAAGTCGACAACGGCTGCAGTGTGCTTGTTCCACTCAAATATTTTGTGCCTTGAGAACGATGTTGTGTGACAATTGATTTTCCACATGACTGACAAAAGAGAACTTTACCATCTTCCTCGAATTCACTAACTTGCATATAATTAAGAACTTCATGGTCACGCAGTAATTTTATAAAAGTGATATCTAGCAAGCTCCGATACCAGGCAAAGGACAATCATAGAATTCTGATGGCGAAACGACACAGAAATCGCAAACTCAAGGTGAATTTTGTTACATATATCGAAGAATTTGGTGGGGGGGGGAGTTCGCGGTAGCGTAGTTGGTTGAGGCACTATGTTACAAGCCGGAAGGTCGCGGGTTCGATTCCCGATGAGGCCATTGGATTTTTAAATTGACCTAATATTTCCAGCCGCACTATGTCCCTGGGGTCGACTCAGCCTCTAGCACAAATGAGTACCTGGAATCTACGGGAGGGGTGGTGTAAAGGACGGCCAGTGCGTAAGACTGACAACCTCACTTTGAGCCGATTGTCTAGATAATGTGGGACTCTCAACGTCTCACAACCCTATGGGCCTTCACTGCCTAGTACAGGGATAGCTTTACTTTTTTTTTTTTTACTTTTATATAGCCTCGGGGAAGTCCCAACAGAAAACACCTTTTCCTAACAATTCCTCTGTTGATACAGAGTTTCGTTTACCTCGCCGTTGTGTAGAAATTGTAGTTCTTTTGTTGCGTGCGTGTTAATTTCCCCGGGAATATGTTTCCCGAGACGTTGCCTAGAAATGAATGTCTACTGTGGCTCCACTATTCCAGCTTTCAGGCGTCATGTCACAGTATAATTCAGGTGCTGAGATACTGTACTCTTCGTTCACATTTAACTTATCTCAAGTATGGGCGATGTTCATGAGAATGAGAACCACATGTATACATTTCGTAGGCAGGGTGCTTTTTCCCATGCCACGGAAAAATAAGCAATTCTTTACCAAAACTTTGTTTTAAAAATATTGTGGTATGTTGCAAAATACGTAAAATCCAATCAATATGATTATAATATGGACAGTATTTAAATAAAATTTGTCTTCTTCTCCTTCTACTAATTAGACTCTGTGGCTTGGTCCCATTCAGAAATAATTTTGAAATTATGATTCTTATAGGCAGCCTTTAGGACTCTTTGGAAGGGCGATCAACCTTGTCGCAAGGCCAGTATCTACACAGGACAGCACAAACATAGGATAAACTCCATTTTTCGAGTAGGATTCGAACCCGCTAGCCCAGTGTAAAAA
Organism: Cryptotermes secundus; assembly: GCF_002891405.2. NCBI lineage: Eukaryota > Metazoa > Arthropoda > Insecta > Blattodea > Kalotermitidae > Cryptotermes > Cryptotermes secundus. Next base: position 293,356 of record NW_019731253.1, on the reverse strand, counting down.
CACAAAATACTTTTAATGATTTATTTTATCTACTTATCAGATCGTCACATGAGATAATTTGTGTTTCGATAGGTGATTCTTGGTTTGGTGCTGATAATAAAATACGAAACAAAAGATATCTTCAAAAATAAAATAATTGAGACACAAAATATTGGCTGTGTTGACCAGATGTTATTGGAAGTAAACGAACACTGAACGACAGACAAGGTGCAAGAAGAAAAAATAATATTTCCATGGACCACGAGTGATTCTTTCCGATAACAAGCCGGAAGCTAATTTCACCTTTGTATTACTCTCTTCTCTTGAGTTCATACTCGGCTACCCGGCTCCATCTTTTATCTGTATATAGTTTTGTACCGAAACAACAGTCTTCAACCACCCCACGACCGTTGTAATGTTGTTTTATCATCCTAGAACCGTAGTCGCGAGAGACATCCTGTGGTTGTCACGCCTTCGCCATTCTGTGCACGCCCAACTTGTGTTGCGTCTTGACGGTGATGTGGCCCAGAAAGTCATGCCCTGGATGTAAGACTTTACTTTTTAAAGATTTTTACGGCCGTGTCAGAAATAAACCCCTAGTGTCGCGCCACGCTGCTCTGAAGCTTTGCCAAAATGACATGAAAATCCTTTACGAAACACGAAGACTGGAAATCCTCTTCTTAAAGAAAACTCTGCAGTAAGGCGACAGATGTCGCCAGTATCTCTACGTCAAGTACGAAATTTAATTCAGGCTACATTGCGTTTTGCATCTCAAAATTTTTATAGGCCGTGTATTAAAATGGCCGAATTTTAAAGGAAAACATTGGAATCGGTGATGTGGGCACTTACTTGTGAGTTCAGGGAACACAACACTCTAAGGCACTTCGTGCTTTACCTTAGTCACTCCAGAACTATTCTCAGGGAGTCCCTGGAAATATTGAATCCCTAAAGATCTGTGACGGTGCGTCATATATTTCTTCCTGTATGAACGTTTCTTTACATAGTAAAAAGAAATATCACTTTTTGGAGTCCGTCTATCTATGTCCGTGGTTATGTTGAAGACCTATATCAAGTTATAAGCGAAAGTTTTCAACTCTCTAAGGACAGTGCCATGTCGCCTGCTCTGCCTATATTTGGTTTGAATGGGACCATGACGAAATTGTATTCACGGGTAGGCACTTGTCGAAGTGAGATCAGCAGGTAACAATAGCTCCCCTGTCCTGTGAAAGACAGACACGTCACATCCCTAGCCCCCGTATCTGTATGAACCGTAGCACTTTATTACAGAATTGTTGATCTCTGAGGTATAAGTTTCAGGAGTCACAAAAAAAAAAGTCAAGATGGAAGGACAGTCCATGATGTTCTTGTAACACGTAAACGCATCACTTCTCATAAAATACGAAATGATAAACCCGCAAGCAAAATCATGATTTCCTCATAGTAGGCGTATAAGAGGCACGAAACAGCGTCTGCTTATTGCCTGGGGACATGCGCTGTACCCTGAAAGATTCTTTTGGTACTGATTCAAATAGTAACGTTCCGTAAAACGTGTCGGTTCTTCCTGTATAAGGCGCTGAACAGTTCAGTCTGCATGGCGAATAGGCTACTTGCTGGACTTCAGAATAATCGGGCTTCGATTTCTGGTAGGGGAAGGAAATTATCCCCCCTCTGAAGCTCGTCAAATTAATTTCATCCTCGGGATAATCATCCCTTTGTCTTCACAGAACCCATAGGTTGTTGGGTTTATTCAAGGATTTATTTTCCTCTATAGAGAGACAATGATTTGTTTGTCTGTGATCTACCCCAAGGCATGGGGCCAATTACCGAAGATGTAATTGGGTAATTTGTGTCTGAGGCGGACTTCTATGACCTTCCTGTAAGTAATAACGTGCTCCTCCTCCTTGAGAGATCTTGATACTCCAGTGGCTCGTCAGAAGAAGCCGCCCTGCAGCCTTGAGGCACTAGAGTACCTGGCAGCACACTTGTGCCGGTTACATGCCACGGGCCAAGTAGTTTACGGAACTTCTGCACATAATTACTCACACATAACGCTGTACACAGAGCTATGAGGGCTGAGGTTCCAATTGATAAAGGATTAGTTCAACAGCAGTTGAGATACATTGGAGAGGCCTCATTATATACACAAATGTTCGCACAATTAACTTCCTCTGCTATCTCCCGCATTTATATCCACTATCATACCTCATGGAGGCCGAGGTTTAACGCCGTCTACTTTCGCTTCTTATCCATGTATAAAAACATAAAAATTAGAATATAGAAAATTAAAATTTTGCCAGTGGTTCTGTATGGGCGTGAAACTTGGTATCTGACATTAAAGGAGGAACATAGACTGAGGGTTTTGGGGAGAATATTTGGACCGAAGAGAGATGAAGTTACAGGAGGTTGGAGAAAACTGCATAATGAGGAGCTTCATAACTTGTACTCTTCTCCAAGCAAAATTAGAATGATAAGTCAAAGAGGATGAGATGGACAAGACATGTAACACGAATTGAGGAGAGGAGGAATGCATATAGAATATTCGTTGGAAAGCCAGAAGGAAAGAGACCACTGGGAAGGCCAAGACGTAGGTGGGTGAACAATATTAAAATGGATCTTAGAAAGATAGGCTGGAATTGTGTGGATTGGGTTGATTTGGCTGAGGATAGGGACCAATGGAGGGCTCTTGTAGACACGGTAATAAATCTTCGGGTTCCATAAAATCCTGGGAATTTGTGGGTACACAACTGGCAGCTTCTCAAGAAGGCCTCAGCTTCATGCAGTTAGTTTAATTTAGTTTGTTGCTTGAATATAGATTGTTATTATAGCACCATATAAGAACATAATTGCTTTAAGATTTAAAATTAAATATCTAATATAATTAGAATGAGCTGTAAAGATCAACAGTAACTTGTTGAAATTTGTTTTTCACATTTAGTATACATAATCTGCAATAAATGTATGTGTTCAATAAGTACTGGATCGCAAATGAGTTATGCCCAGTGACGTAACTCGTTCAGTGTTCAATTAGTTATCATTGCCACGCCTTTTTTGGTGGTTTCACTCGGGTCCATCTGTCTAGAGTTAAGACGGTGTATCTTACCAGCCAGTGCACAATTTCGCTATTGTCTAGTAGGTTCACTGCTAGTGCATGGGCGTGGTTTTATAATTTTCTTAAGTATTTGGTATTCCCCCTTTTTATTTCACTGAGTAGATCTTCATAGATCCTGTGGTTGTTTATGCGCCGAGATGCGTTCAAAATGGATCGGAGAGCCTTGGATTGGAAGAGCTGAAGAATTTCATTGTTGGAATTTGATGCTGTTCACCATAGCTGAATGCCTTAAATCCGGATGTTTTCCAGTACTGCTTTATACAGAAGGAGGTTGCTTTCTGTTGATGGTGTTGATCTACTTCTGAGGAACCACTGCATTTGTTTCGTTTGGGGATTAAGCTGGTTTCTTTTGATTTTGTTTAAAACTGGTTTAAATATACTAAAAGTTCTTGTTATGTATATTTAATAACGCAATGGCGGTCTTCGTTTATGTTGCTGTTGACGCGGTACATTTTACCGACCGTTTTGCTGTGGGCAATATGACAGTCTGTGCGAGGCCGGTAATCCAGTGCACTACGTGGCGGTGTGTGGTAAAGCAAGCGTCACGTAACTTCGAACAAGGCCAAGAGTAAACTTGAATGCGCAGAAGAAAAATTTCGGACAAGGGGGTGGGTGACAGGTAAGTGGTAAGTGACAGGCCCCCAGGTACAGTTTTATGACTTCCGATTATTCGGTTGTCCCAGATACTCTAATTAATCTTAATACATCTCAACGCATCTTTTCATTTCATGGCCGATGAGCTTCGCATCGCCGACAAGAATAGCCCCTTCTTCCTCTGGCTCGCGCAGTTACGCTCCGTCTGACTGTCGCTGTTCCGTAAATTTCAGCAGTTCTGACATCCCGTTTCCTCAAGATTCGATCCGTACGCTATTGTCCTCTCTCCTGCATTCAGTCTACGAAGCAGTCGTATTAAAATCGTTGTCGCTAGGTGAGTGGCAACGGAAACTAAGCGCAAATAACTGAAGGCTCTCACCGTCTACATCTGACAATTTCTGCTGACGCTACCAACCTTTCTCAAGTAAATGTCTTCGTTGTTTAGGCTCTGTCGCACATTTTCCCTTATTTATTCATACATTAAGAAGACTGGGATTAGCATAAAACACACCGCTTTATTTATTGATACGTATAAGTGAGTATCCATTCACTCATCAGTGGCTCTGCACCCTTTTGTTGGGCTTTGACCGCCTTTTCAGTTTATTAATGTCTTACACAGTCGGTGGGACTCCTTGGACGGGGGATCAGCCCGTCCAAGGCCTCTATCTGCACACAGAATAAACGCACGTGCCTCAAGTAGGATTTGAACGTACGATCCCAGCTTTTGAGCCAGCAGAATCAGTTCATGGCTTAGACCTCGGTTCCACTGTGTTCAGCTTATAAGTGAGTATGCAGTAACATAAATGAGCGACTAAGTAAGTGATTTAATAATTAATTAATAAACTCATTAATTAATTGCCTAATTTCAAAAACAACTATAGGAAGTAGATCAATTGTCTAGGCATACAACGACGCGGGTTCGAACCCCGGCAAGGAAAGGGATACTTCTCAGAGCTACCTTGTGCAGGCCTATCCTAGGAGCTATTCTGTCTCCTAAATATCTTACACCCTGAGCTTATTGTCAGAGGTCGCATGGCCGGAACGTGTAGCAATGAGCACCCCAGACTACTGTCGAGTTTAGAGTTAGTGGAGCTTGACTTCTGCTTCTCCTTTCCTCTTCATGTTATCGTATTGAAGCATACGGCAACGAAACCTTTCTTCAGCTGACTGGTAACAGCAGATTGACGTAGAATTACCAAATTAGCCATGGCTCATGCGTTGTAAGTTCGTAACGTTTCTCGATGTTGCTGTTTTCACTGTTCAACAGTGAAAACAGCACAGCAGCCACGAGCAGACCCTGGACGATATAAAGAACGTCCACATCAAGATAGCCAGGTGGCACAATATCTGCCCCATATAAGAGGGACGATGGGAGGACGAACACGAGCCTGCATGGTTTACGAATTTTAATTATTGACAATACAAAAATTTTTTAATTAGTATCAAGAAATTTTATACCAATTTTTAAAAAACTTTACATTCCCAGGAAACTGCTGTGTTTGTGAAATGTTCTATTTTGTGTACTGTGTATTGTAGCATATAAGTGTACGTACTTTACGTCTAAACAACTTATGTGATGGTGGTTTCCTATTTGTAGTGATGTTTGCCCTCTGAAGATGGTCCACAGAGACCGAAACATGTAAGGGTGTTAAGTTTTCATGTAGTAAAAAACTTACAGATCACATTGGACGGAGTGATTTATATTTGTAATTGTTAGTGTGACGGACCAGAATGAAACAAATCAAACTCAGACGTAGGCACTATTTCATTATTCAGTAGGGCTTCATCTACCGATAGGCCACGCAAGTACAAGCAGTTCACGAGCGACTCTCTCATCTCTGAGCAGAATTCACGGTTGGAGCTGTTTATAATGAGAGACAGATAGCAGCACTAGACAGAAACATTTCAACACAAAGAATAAAGGGGAGCTGCATTATTTCTACATGAACGGCACCAGAATCAACTTTCATATTCGTTCAGTTTGTTTAGCTCACTGCTTGTAATGAGAATTGGATGCGTGCTTTAAGCGAGACGAAGTTAATAGAATGTTCATTGTTAAGCGTCCAATCTCCCTCCTCGCGAACGGCTCTTGTCTGTGCCCGCAGCGAAGTCAAACGCGACGCAGACAGATCAGAATATTAACGAGCAATCCGCGAACATCTGTGTGCAGTTCAGTTCTCCGAAGTACGTGGCTCACATCCGGTCCAAGTTCCTCCTGTATCCCAGCAGAGGAGCAGCCACCCCCACTCAACAAGCTGAACCACACAAACCCATGTTATCCCAGCTCAAGCGGTGGAACTTCTGACTTGCATCTGGGAGGAACTCGGTTAGAGTGGAGGCTGTACTCGAAGAACCGGATTTCTGAGGTTTCCTCAGACTTTCCTTCTGTATGTCCATATAAATGCAGAAATATTATTAGACTATTGGCTGGTCACGGTAGCCGAGAGGTCTAAGGCATGCATTGTCTTCGCTCGATCGGAAGCTGGCGTCGTGGGTTGTAATCCCACTCCAGATATCGTTGTTTGTATGCGTACATGCTTGCGTGTTTTGTTATTTGTGTACAGGTAGAGGCTTTGCGACGAGCTGATCACCCGCCCAAGGAGCCCTACCGAATGTCTTAAGATCTAGTAAACTGAAGTGAAACCAATGATTTCATGAATGTAGGCCAATCCCAAATTGGGGCTGTAGCGCCAAAGAAGAAACATCTGTTTCGGCCTACCTCGGCAACTGCAACTGCATAAGAGACACAAAACAGCATTACTTTGAGTGGCAGGTCATCACAACCACCTGCACACCTGAAAATGAACGGTTAGACCGAAACATGTAGAGACAGTAAAGAGAAGATGGCAGAAAGAGAGACGCAAAGCCAAATCCACGCAGTCCAACGGGATGCTGCAAAATCACATTTTTATCATTCATTATGTAAATTTACGAATCCTTTTTGTAGATAGATACTAATAATAACAGGTTTTGAATTAGATGATTGGATTTATGGACACCTACTTTGCAATCTACCTAGATCATAATCACTTGCAGTGACTCAAAATCAATCTTCAGTCCAACCATTCTTCGTTCACTGCCAAGGTCTCGCCTCACTCACAGTCTCTGTCTGTCTCTCTCTCTCTTGAATCGGTTCTGTACCACTTATATAGTCTCAAGGCAGATCCACAGAAAACACACCCGTTGTCCAGCAATAGATATATGCGAACCACATTGAAAACACCTCTTCCTTTACTGTTGTATTTACTGCGCGTTACATAGCAACGGAAGTTATCCGATTGTTGCCTACGTATTCGTTGCTGCGGGAATGTGTTTACTAGAGTCGCTGTCTAGAAATGGTTTACATGCCACAATACATACAATACAATACACACCCGTTGTCCAACAATAGATATATGCGAACCACATTGAAAACACCTCTTCCTTTATTGTTGTATTTACTGCGCGTTACATAGCAATGGAAGTTATCCGATTGTTGCCTGCATATTCCTTGCTGCGGGAATGTGTTTACTAAAGTCGTTATCTAGAAATGATTTACATGTCACAAATCATATTTGGAATTTAAATTTTCCTTACATTAAGGAAAACAGTAAAAGGAAATTTTTGATACCTGGCTCTTGCACATGTTCCAAATAATGTCCACAGGGTTTTCCTGATCATGTATGATTTGCAGTTCTCACACCAGTGGTTATGAGGACTTATTTCTTGTGTTATATAGCGCCGTGCAGATCGTTGATATTCGACAGACATTTCGGAACATGTCGCCTCCAAAACGTCGGTTAACATGCAGCGGTATTTCCCAGAAAATGGAATTCTTCGTTCCTGGTCAGGCCCGTTATTCAAAGTAGGGCAACAGAGTCGATTTTACGAAAGAAATTGATGTCACACACATTTCACGATTCTGCAAAGACTAAGGAGAGTAACAGTCATAAATCTTGCAAAATCAGTACCTGGGAGCACGTGCTGTAATAATTAATAACCTCAGGAAAAAGTAAGTTAAAAATGTTCACAAAGTTGTTTATATTGTATTGTATTAATATGTACATATGTTTTGCCTCTGGTTATGTATGGGTGTAAAGCTTTATTTCTGACATTAGGGGAGGAACATAGACTAAGGGTGTTTGAAAACAGGGAGTCGAGGAGAATAGTTGAACCGAAGAGAGATTGAAGTGACTGGAGGTTAGAGAAAACTGCATAATGAGGAGCTCCATAACTTGTACTCTTCTCTAAGTGTAATTAGAATTATCAAGTCAAGGAGGATAAGATTGGCTCGACATGTAGTACGAATGCATATAGGATATTGGTGGGAAGGCCAGATGGAAAGAGATCACTAGGAAGAACAATACGTAGGTTGCTGTACAATATTAAAATTGATATTAGAGAGATAGAATGGGTTGATATGGACTGGATTGATCTGGCTCAGGATAGGGACCAGTGGAAGGCTCTTTTGAACACGGTAATGAACTTCCTGGGAAGTTCTTGAGTAGCGACAAGAATGGCGGTTTCTCAAGAAAGACTCAGCTCCACGAAGTTAGTTAGCTCGTTAATATGTATATATGAATAAAATAAATTGAAATAATGAATTAGCGAATTTGAAATAATAATAATCGAATATAAGAAGATTTACCTCTTTGATCCTATACCCAGGCACACTGCTAATCAAACGTACACTAGAGATACTCGTATTTCGTCTTCCGCAGTTACCCCAGATCGCTCATTGTGAACACGTTTATTCCACTAAATAAGCAAGCTCATATCACAGAGTCTTGTCCATTCCGCCTCTTTCTGTTTGCTGTTGCTCGATCGTGCTTGCTGTGATGGACCACTGGAGCGAAAGCTTTGCTTTCTTTCTTGTTTTTGAAACCTTTAAATGTATAAGGTTGGACATTTTTCGACAAAAATTATCGTCCTCTCAATTCTTATTCTCTTCAATATCGCTAACTGTGGAGATCTTCGGGATCACTCATTAATAAAAAAAGAGTTTTAACTGAGTGTTTTGTTCTTCGTGTATTTTTGTGTATAGTGGTTTATTGGCATCCCAATAATTTTAGGTTTGTGAACACTTGAGGGAACTTTTTGGATCGCCATGGCCGAAATGAGATGAACTGCGCATGTAGCATTCCTTCAGTTTCATATCAGTAGCTCTGCGCTTGTTTGTTCTTCTGCTCGGCCAATGATTCCTGAGTAGTAAAGTAATAATAAGAGTAAGGCACATCAAATAACAAACCCTCTCCTTTCTTTTCCAGAAGGTCCACAGATCCAGTTAGTAGAATTTGTCCCAGAAAAGAAACCCACCGGTCGAAATAAATAAATAGGCGGGCCTTACTAGTATACGTATACGTATATCGTCACTTGTATGAGTGACTGTCGACGGGGTTTGGATTGGAGATAGAGTTTATTGATCAGTTACAAGGGGCAACTGCAAGTAACTATAACACTATGGCTAATTCCCACACTTTACAAATCACTATTAGATATGCTAAGTGTTCTCAGTCTGCTGTGTCTTTACAAATCGTTCCCTGGTAACGGCATCTAACTGTGAAGTCCTCAACTGCACCGACCATATCTTGTTTTCACAGATTTCCCTACATGCAACTCACCTAACTTCTAAACTTGCCTCAGTTATAACATCTCGGCTCGGATCGCATAGAAAACACCGTTCACTGTTGAACTCCTTTGCCGTTGAAACATGTTTGTTTAAGGAGGCGTTACCCAGTAACGGCTGCATATAATTTTTTATTAAGAATCTGTTGCCTAGCAGCGAATATTATTTCATTGTTTTTTTTGACGTCGTTACCCAGTAAACTTTATACAAGCTACAATATTATTTACATTTTAGTTTTCTCTACAAACATCTAACGTATTAGCGAACCTTTTTATGGTAAAGTGATGAATGATATTTATAAAGAGGCATATAATTATATAGAATATATAGATGCTAATAGTCAACAACAGCCGGTCACGGTAGCCGAGCGGTCTAAGGCATGTACTGTCTTCGCTCGCTTGGAAACCGCTATCGTGGGTTCGAATCCCACTCAGGGCATGGATGTTTACTTTGTGTGTGTGCGTTTTTCTGTGTTTGTGTACAGGTAGAGGCCTTGCGACGAGCTGATCACCCGCCCAAGGAGTCCTACCGAATTTGTAAGATCTAGAGAAACCGAAGTGAACCGAGAAGTTCATGGAAGTAGGCCTAGGCCCAATGGGGCTGTAGTGCCAAGGGAAAAAAAAGTAGTCAACAACAAATTACTACTCAGAATCGTTCTCAAAGAAATTTAAAATTCCAAAAGCGCACGTGTTCCCCGCATTCTGCTAGCAACATCACCGTGACAATGGACGTTTTGTATATGTACTAAGCATCCCTAGGGCGGATGCCTCTCTCTCGCTTGGCATTAGTAGGACAGAGGGTGTAGTAGTGTGATAAATGACTGTGGAACAAATAATGGAATGAGAAATGGCAGGGGTAACTAAAGTAACGCGGATAAAACCTGCTCCATTGCCGCTTTGTCCACCACAAATCCTGCGTGAGGAGCTCAACCCTCGGGCGGCTACAGTGAGAAGATAGCGACTTATCGCCCGTTATAGCATGGCCACTCGACCTCTTTCATCTGTTAATGCGAGAAACCCTACCGATCTGAAGTCACGCAAGGCTTGTAATGTACAACAGTAAACACGCTTCAAATGGTGGAATTAAAATAATGGATCAAAATAAACATAAATCAGGCCATTTTGAGATAATGTTTACATGGTCTGTTTTGTGATTATTACCATCTGTAATAATAAATGAATGTAAATACACCGTGGTATTAATAATTTTTACATACTGCTGATAGAGTTCATACAGAATAAATTACATTTTGACGATCGCCCTGCCAGTACTGCCTACCGCGGGAGCCAGGAAATATTTTAGTTTCCAGTTATGCTTATCTTCCCCACAGTAACATTTCCTAGGGGATGTATACAATGCGTACAAAATAAAATTATGCAAAATAAATTTATAATCCTCGTAAGAGAAAAACAGTGTAATACCCTGAAGATGCCCGCAGTTTCCCCCCAATATTTTACGCCGAATAAAACAGTAGAACTTATATTCACACTCGAAAGGAACATGACTGGTATTTGAGTCAGACCTCCGGCCGTCTTGACTCATCTCTCGTGGTGTTCCTCAGACCCTTCAGGCACCTACTTCCAATTATGTCATGATCAATTTTCAGATTTTCCCATGTCATTCCATGCTATGTAACATTTTTATTTAAAACGGAGCTGTTTGTAAGTAAGCAAGCAAATATAAATAATTAAGACCCGAATCAAGTGGGGTAGTTTTCCTTATCCTGCGAGGCGTATCCCAGGATCGGCCGGGGGACACCAGGTCTCGAAAATAATAATGAGTTTAGGATTTGAGGTTCTCACAGAACCCAAGAAGTCACAAGGCTGTTTCCAGGTAGTCCAAAACATGGAGTCTAAAAATGTCCTTCGAATTGTGTGCAAATCGTAAATTTTTAGCCCGTATGAAAACTCGGTAACATGGCTACAATCAACAAGGATCACATACCCGCTGGAGTATGAATATTACGTAACACAGCTGCTTCTATTGGTTACACTGATGTGGCTCCAAGATTTTTTTCCTTCCTGAAAAGAATTTGAAAGTCTAGCGTCGAGTATGTTGAAATATATTTTGAACGTACATGACTCACACTTTCATTCTCCTATTTCCAGGTCAGAACATTTTAATAAGTAATAATTCAAAATATGATTTTGAGACGCTGACAATTACACCTCAGAAATCTGCGGCATAACAGTGATACGCCAGTTAGAAGAAATATGAAAATATAACACGAACCTTCAGATGCATTATCACTTCTTAATGCCTCCTGTACGATACCTGCATTTGGCATATCCTTGTTATCATCATCATCATCATCATCATCATCA
>NW_019731253.1:205670-279882 GCF_002891405.2 Cryptotermes secundus | reverse complement strand
TTAATTGTTTCTTGCATCCTCTTGTGTATTTAATCAATATTAGAGTCAACTTTACAGACCACACAACATATTATTATTATTATTATTATTATTACACTACATGTTTCGACCTCAAGAGGTCATCCTTCAGAAGACGCAGTAAAATAGCAAGACCTCCAAAAGTGAAAAGGTGCAATCTATAATAAAATTGAACTTTATTTCATGAACAGTTAATCAGTAATATAATTAAACTAGTTATAGTGAACTTGACGCAGTGATGAGCGTAAGTAGAAAGTGACTGAATACAAGTGAAAGTGAAAGCATAACAAGTGACCTGAATTGAAATTCGATTCACAAACTTTAAATTTTTTAAACAATTTTAAATTTAAATTTTAACTTTTGACTTTTAGAACAATTTTAACTTGTGTTTTATGAGAGAGCTTGATATATTATTGAGCGTGAGCCTGAATAAGATACAGGCTCGAATAAGTGCGAAGACGAATGTGATTGCGTGTAATTATACAGCTGTGTTCCTACACCTGAGGATGACCTCTTGAGGTCGAAACATGTAGTGTAATAATAATAATAAAAATATGTTGTGTGGTCGGTAAAATTGACTCTAATATTGACTTGCGTGAAGGTTAAGAAATGCTTTTTTCAATTAAGTCATCGTTTCAAAAGAATCGCCGTATGAAGTACGTAATAGATATTGTACTGGAAATACAGTATTTTCTGTGTTTGTTGTTCTCACAGCAGTTACTGTGAAGAATATTATCCTTCGCGATAAAAACCAAGTACTCCTCTAAACCTTCCTGCGAGGTGGGGGTCGAATACTCCACTGTAGCCCTGCGAGTCGTAGGAGGCGACTAAAAGGGAACCCATTGCCTGGGGGTGTAACTGGGCCATCCTGTTCCTGGGGGATGTAAACACGTGGACTTGGCCCTCCAGGTTGCGGGGAGACTCAAATCCGAGACAGTAAAATACGATCATGAGTCCCGCGGGACTCAGACCTGGGATTGACTGCACTTGTGACGGCCATCAGCAATTGTAAATGGCGCACCCATCGTCACGTCAGAGGGGTTGTTACCTAAGGACTATAACCCCAATTATTCAGTTGAAAAATATATTCGTCGTGATCCTCAAAGGGCTTGGCGCCAAGACAAAATGATTGGCGGTTAACCGTCAATCGGAAAGTAATTCCGACTCTCTGAAAAGGTTTCTGCCTACTGTATGTTGGTTTCTTTGGTGACTTACTCTTCATCAGTGAAGATGGAGGCGATATATTCATCCGAAAGACTGTTTAAGTTTAACGGAACTACGTGGCGATGCATCCCTAAAGATGGAACTCTTCAACACAGTATTTATTGATATGATTTATTCTGAGGGAGTCGACCGATTAATCCAAAGTGTCTGTCCTGCAGGCGGCTCTAGTATGATGAGTAATGCTTTCTGCCCCAACCACAGCATAATCGACATGTGAATTTCCATTTGATTGGAGCCATCGGAAATTGGTTTATGGATGAGAGTTCATTACACAAGAGGAGAGTCCAGAATGTTCTTCATGTCTCAGAAGGAGCTCAGAAAGAACTGCATATGAATAGGTGAGAGAGAATCAACAAGTAGGTTTCGATCAGCTGCGGGGAGTTTCCAGCCGCTCATCCATCAACCCGCGACACCGCAGATAAAACTGCGCTCTGCCGAAGGAACGCGTAGGCCTGCGCACTTTCACAGTATTGTTCCCACGTGCGTCTTCTCTTTTTGTGTACAAACTGAAACCCATTCTATCAGCAGACTTATCTACGGGGCCCATCTTATATCGAATATCAATATATACAGAGGCGTGGTCTTGAGTTTTAAAATTTAAAACAAAATTTAAAATCTGCTTAACGAGCAGGCAGAGGAACCTACAGAAATAACTTTCATCAAGTTTATTGTTTAGCGAAAACTTTTCAAATTAATGCAACATGGTGGACTGACTGCTCATGAGTACAGAGGAACAGTATATCGTAAAATCCTGACCTGCATAAAATTACAGACACGAGCAGAAAATAAAATTCCAACTGAGTGTTTTTTTTTTATTTATTAATTAAAGACTGAGGCACGCGGTAGCGTAGTGGTTGAGGGGCTATGCTACAAGCCGGAAGGTCGCGGGTTCAAGTCATTGGAATTTTTCAGTTGACCTAATCCTTCCAGCCGCACTAGCCCCTGGGGTTTACTCAGGCTCTAACAGAAATGAGTACCAGGAATTAATTAAATAATTTTCCTGGTGAGTAAAGCGCGGCCGGCGCGTAAGGCTGACAACCTTACCGCCATCTTTGAGCCGGTTGTCTAGATAGTGTGGGATCCTCAACGTCTCGCAACCCTATGGGCCTTCACGGCCTGTTACAGGGATAGCTTTACTTTTCTTTTTACTTTTATTAATTAAAGACCAGAACTTAATTACAATTAAAACTAGTTGGATAACTAACGATTAATTTTTTCTAAACCTAATATACTACGTAAATTAAAACTAAGTCACTTGCACTGAATTACTTAGTACTTTAACATTTGACTAATAGTCTCACTTCATGAGAGGTGGCGGACTTAGCGATGATATCTGTAACCGTCTCGATCCCAAGGTCACGATGGAGGTCACTGTTACACGAACGTACCCTGGTGCGGTGACAATACGCTTTAGCACTTTGTTCTGATAGCGTTGAATCACTTGAATGTTGGATTCACTGGTGCAGCCCCAGAGCTGGTAGATTTCTTGATTTCCTTCTGAGTTTGCGTTTTTCGGCTCTTAGGTTTCTGATTTCTTTCGGGAAGTTAAGACCTTTCAATTTTGTTTTGGTGACAGGTGTACTGTTCCATGCAGCTTCCTGAATGGCAGTCATAAAAGCAATCAATTCTAGTCGAGCGGCAGTTTTAAGCGGTACTGATAAATTAATATTACTCTCTAATAGGTAGTTAAAAAAGGTCCCAGTCTGTGTGTTTCTTTGTTAGTACTGGGTTTTGATCTTTCATTATGATTTTATCGCTAATTGTCAGATATATTGGTGAGTGATCTGAATTCAGGGCAAAACCTTGATGAGATTTTTTGACAACAAAGAAATCAATTAAATCTGGAGTTCTTTTTGGATCTGTGGGCCAATACCTTGGTTTGCCAGTAGAGAAAATCTCACATACAAAGTTTGCAGCGGCCTTGTATAACTCACGGCCTTTGATAGTTATGAGCCTTGAGCCCCAGTGGGTGTGTTAGGCATTGAAGTCACCTCCAATAATGCAGCGACTATTCATTTTGTTGAATAGTATTTGGTACTCACTGTTGTAGATGTTATATCTTGGTGGGCAATAGATTGCACTTATTGTGAGTTTCTGTTTTAATGTTTCGATTGTTAACAATTGTGGCTTGGGTGTTACGGGTTGCATATTTCTCTTCGTAATGTCTGATATTGTTTCTGAGCCGTATTGTCAGGATGAATAGTATGATATGTTATGTAGTTTTTGAATCTAATAAAAGATTCTTAAGTAAAGTGGGTTTCTGATATAAGGCATGTGTCAGTATTCTCTGTGCTCAGGATTACTTGTAGGTCGTGTTGGTGCTGTAGCAATCCGTTCGCATTCCATTCCATTATACGTAAGGAGTTAGCTGTTGGTGAGTGGTGGTCATTTTAAAGCTGCTCTTGATTTTATTGAGGCGCAGGTTTTGCTCTTTTAGCATTTGCATTATTTGTGCTAACCTGTTACCGGTATCTGTGGCGTGTTTAGCTTCAGCAATGCTGTTAGATGCCACCTGACTATAGGTTTTCCCAAAGTTGTTTTCAGGTTCATCCAACTGAATGTATATACATAATTCTTAATTCCTCCATAAGAGTGTGATTTGACCATATAAACACATACGTGCATATTGACTTACAAGGTACTTACTATATGCAGACGGTGGATACCCAAAGCTACGAAAAATCGACAGCTTTAATTTTACATATACAGAGTGATTCTAAATTATTATCGGTGTTTCCGTTTATAGACAACGAAAACCCCGAAAATAATATAGAATCACTCTCTATATATTGTAGAGCAGAGGACGTATTTAGTTTCAGTATTAAGACAAGATTCAAGGAATTTTCAGTAACACATAAAAGAGTAAAGGAAAACAAGAATTTCTTATGAGAAGTAACCACCCACTCTCCTTTGATACTACGCGGACCGAGTAGACAAAATGCCCATAAAAATTATTCTTTACTGCAGAATGTCTTTACCGAGTGTTACCTAGCAACGATAGGCTGATACACAGACCCACAGAAACACGTGTCCAACAATTCTTATATAGTTGTGTTTACCTAAGCACTGGCTAGCAGCGAAGGGGGGATGCAATTTTCCGAGCCTTTGCCTATCAACGAGGAAGGATACAAATGCAGACACAGACAAATGAGAGAGATTTATGAAGTACGCCGTTCAGATGGGCTTGGTTGTCATGATATATGTACCATGTTTCATAAAGATTGGTTCAGGTATTCAGGGATTCACAAACACGTAGAGAGCATGGAGATTGCATAAGCCTACTTTTATTTATTTTAAATAAGGAAAGTAGGCTAAAGTGACACAGTTGCAGCTTTCATGGTTACTGAATGAATGTTAATATCTTAACCTAGAGGAAAAGGGTATTGGAAGTCAATGGATGGATGGATATCAGGAAGGGATCTCGGGCATATTTGCGAAGTCTTGTCAATCTAGTTTCACTAGTCGTTTCCTAGTAAATGAGCTTAACAATGGAGATACGTCAGTTTGTGCTCACGTCCTTATTCCCTGGCTAATATTCCACAATTGAACTGTCAACTGAAATACAGCGCCATCTCTACTCAGCCTCCCTTCCACTGAAAAGTGAAAGTCACATTGCGACTGACGGTCGGTCAGTCAGTAAGTTTTGGTGTCGAGCTCATGACCAGATATTATTACCGTTTGACAGTTACGGTCTTGTTTCTGTGGGGCGCCCTCTCTAACGAGAGGACGGGTCTGACTTTTATATATGCTGCTGACCCTTGCCAGCGCAGTCTTCCTCGGGTCCGAGTCTCTTGGGACTCACGACCATATTTTACTGTCTCAGAATTGAGACTTCCCTTTTCGTCGCCTCCTACGACTCGCAAGGTCTCGGTGGAGGTATTCGACCCCGCCTCCACACGGGGTGCTGAATCAACAGAGTTAGAGTTAGAGTTAGAGTTAGAGTTAGAGTCGGAGTCGGAGTCGGAGCCAGAGTCAGAGTCACTTTACTCTATAGCTTCGGTATATAGGCTACCGACAAGAAAAATTACACTCTTGGACCTTAATAAGGACGTACCTGGTCTGGAAAGTTTGCTGAAACATAAGCGGAGGTTAAGGAAAATGTGACAAGTAACTCGGGATCCAGCATGTAAAACGGCACTCAATTGGGTCGCCAAAACCATCAGACGAATGACAGTAGAAAGGCATTAGAACGGTGGGAAACAAAAGTAGGACACTGTGAGGTCACTCCTGAAGCTCTGTGGCCTATTGCGAAATCGCTTGTGGAAAGGAATGGACCAAAGGCACCAACCGCTGTTCATGGACGTTTAGGAATAACACATCACCCTGATGAGAAAGCCAACGTGATAGCGGATTGTTTAGAAAACATTTCACATCTCATGACCTATCTGACGAAAACCATGTGCGACAGGTAGAGACTACAGTCCAAGCTCTGCTTGCATCTGTAGAAGGCACTACGTTGTGGAAATTACGTCCTTGTGACATATTCGTACATAAATTAACAAATACATAAGTTGCGAAAGGCTTGTGGACTTGATGGTATTCCAAACGAATGCCTTAGACATCTTCACAGAAGACCACTGGTACT
Source organism: Cryptotermes secundus (assembly GCF_002891405.2). NCBI lineage: Eukaryota > Metazoa > Arthropoda > Insecta > Blattodea > Kalotermitidae > Cryptotermes > Cryptotermes secundus. The sequence goes on along the minus strand of NW_019731253.1, from coordinate 274,055 downwards.
TTTGACACATTTATTTAATAACTTACTTCGGCTGTCCCATTTTCCAAAGCCTTGGAAGGAAGCAAAGGTTATAACATTACCGAAACCCGGTAAGGACCCAAAATTTACACCCGATTAACCTCTTGTCTACAACAGACAAGCTTTTCGAAAAAAATATTCTGAAAAAAAAGGCCTAATTAATGCAAGCCAGTTTGGTTTCCTTGCCAGTCACGGCACGACACTTCAATGTATGAGGCTTACAGACTTACGCTTGTCCCGCCTGGGAATTAGCGGCAGACACCTACCTCCCAAAATTGCAGCGCATGCAAAACAAGGTTTTTCGCACCATTGGAAATTTTCCAAAGTGCACACCAGTCAGCGACTTGCACACAGCTTTCAACTTTCCGTATATATACGATTATATAACAAAATTGTTCGGACGACAAGCAGAAGTCATACAAAATCACGAGAATGAACATGTTCGTGATATAAGACAAGGTGAAGCCAGACAGAAAATATAAGAGGCTTAAACTTGGCGGTGGTCAAGCTTACCACCTTTCAAATAACTAAGTTTTCGTTGTAGCATAAGATATGTAAGTTAGGCATGATCTGCTCTGTAAAGCCTGTACTGACAGAGGACTTGTGTGTAGTGCAAAAGGAAGAATTTCAAGTCCACTGCACTCACTAATAGTACTGGTTATACCTTCTCGATACGGACCACATAGGAAACACAGTTATTCTATTGTTGCGTGCGTATTCGTTATGGCGAAAACGTGTTTAACGAGCTGTTGCCTAGAAACGATCGCTGTTTATTCGCGTTATCTGGAGGTCGTTGCACAGCAACGGTTATACACGCTAAAACTGTATATATAAATCAGTCTTTCGTTTGGTATAGCGTAACCACTTATGGAGGCACACCGTAGCCCTGCTGGCAGTAGGAGGGGAAGGAAAGGGAACCATGTGACTTGGAGTATAACTGGGGCACACTTTTGCTGGGGGATATAAACACGGTCTCTGTTAATTTGCAAGAGGATTTATTTCCAAAATACACACTTAAATTCTTACAGTATACACATACATCTCGACTTATCCATTGGAGACACGTCTGTCATTTCTTGAATCCCTTGTTTCTTCTTCTCTTAAAAAACACAAGAAGAAACGCATATAAAAGTAATTAGTCCTTGGAGATTTCGAGAAACAAAGGTGGTCGCAAATAGCATCGACCTGTGTATGGTGTGCATTAATGATAACCGTTGCTGATAGTTCTAGTCAGTCTCTCCGAATGTCATTTACAATATTTTAAACAATTAACTTAATTATTTCTTTTCTATCAGTGTAATAAGCCAAAAGACCCTACTGAACTCGTCGAAGCCAAAGGTAAATAATTATATTCTCAGGTCCCCCCAAATAACTAATTCTACTAGAAACGAGGAAGAATTGCCACAGTAGTGGAAGGAATACATTATTGTACCTAGGTCGCCGTTTCGAATCCCGATGAGATCATTGGATTTTTCTTCAGTTGACTTAATCCTTCCAGCCGCACTATGGCCCTGTGGTCGACTCAGTCTCTAACAGAATTGAGTACCAGGAATCTTCCTGCGGGGTAAAGGGCTGCCGGCGCGTAAGGCTGACAACCTCACCGCCATCTGTGAACCGATTATGTAGAAAATGTGGGGGCTTCGATGTCTCGCAACCCTATCTGAGTCCACGTAATGTTTCAGGGATTTCATAATAGTCGTCATCAGTAGGGCTGTCACTCTGTCTCAGTACGAGTATTATATGGGAAGCTGAGGATAACTGCTGATCACTTTGTAAGTTGGCGTTTAATCAGGACATGTTATGTTCGCACATTTCAAACAGAAGATGGTAGTAGCAGCGATTCCCAAGGGTTCCCCTTCTCTCGCATTTTCTTGCTTTTATCGACTGGGGCAGTACCCGCGCTTACGAACGGCAACCAGACAGTGAAATTCCGCTACTTTGGGGGATGCGACCCAAGCCCAGTTGCTGTTGCGATTGTAGGAAATCCTTCAGTTCTCGGTCAGGCTCGCAGGCATAGAATATTTGTTGACGGTTTTCTAAATTAGTGAGCCTCTGTTTGGAACGCTCACAAGCGACTTTTGGAGAGCTGAAGTTAATGAAATGCGCTTTCTAATCACTTGTCCATCTGTTTGTGAGCTGTTGCGCAAGTTACTCTTTCAGAACATTTATTAAGCTGCGGTCAGCTCGAAATGCACCTTCCAGAGATATTTATAAGGAAGTAAAAGACTTGGCGTCGTTCACAGTTGCCGCGCGGTCTAAGGCATGAAATAATTTCGCTCGCTCGAGCACTCGGATCTTGAGTTCGAATCCCACTCAAGGCATTGATATTTGCGTTTATTCTGTGTTTGTGAGCAGGAAGCGACTATGTTCTTTAAAGAAACTTCAGTGTAGCTATGAGTTTCATAGATGTTCTATGCTCCAAACGGGAGCAACAGGACTAGGGATAGGCAAATGGGTGAGTGGGTGGGTAGAAAGGTAGCGGTTGCAGAGTTTGGAACAATTCATTTTAATTTAGCAATATGAATATTAAGAACTATACACAATGGCCACGGCATTATCGCAACGTCATATCCGGTACATACTGTACTTCCCACATTAATTCAGTTTTATTTTGATGGTTTTCTACGTGGATGTACTTTGGTTTGCAGTTCATAGTGCGTTTTGGAATTCCAGTGCGGCCAATTTTTTCCAAACCTGCGCCCTCTCTCCAAGGGAACAGTGAAGTAGCTGGGTGCCTTAGAGGGCGGAGGATGTGAGCCCAACTGCAAAAAGATAGGTCCCTGGTAACCCACTCAGAGTGGGTTGCATGGTGTCTGGTCGTGTTCTCTAGACAAGTTCCACTGCAAGTGACGAAGTTGCGTACAACTACAGTGACGCCACGAGTTAGAAGTTTCGTGTGGAAACTGAACTTAAAACTTGTACAGAAAAAGCGACTTCTGCACTGTGAACTCCTTCACTACAAAAGGGTGTGGCCCTTAATCACGCGCGACCGAGGCCAGAGCTCGATAGTGTTCAGGTGAATCATTAAAACTATGAGATCACCTTGCACTTCTGGCTGACCTATCAGAAGAGCGGGTCGTGTTCGATAATTCAACATGTCTGCCTCCAGTCTGCAGGCAGACACCGCAGTTCTCAGCTTTATGACTAATGCTCTCCGGTTCAAAATGGCCTATCGTTTTTCCAATACTTGCGTCATTTGAGCAGTACTTTGCACTGAGGGAAGTTACGGCCTAGTGAACGAATAAATGAAGTTTATAAGATTTGTGCTAGATGAAATTGAGAAGTAGAGTTCACACGAACATGAAAAGTGACGGTGCCAAGTAGGTGCCTATACATCACGTGATGGTCTGTAGGGGAAGTGAAATGGAAATTCCACGTATTACTACTTCGCCACTGAACAAGGATGAACGGTTAGCTTCATGTTCAAGTCTCGGATAAGTCACCCAGGCACCGATAAAGAGGCAGGCTGCTTTAAGGGGAACTGGAACACGCCCGGCTATAAATTGACCAGTTTTTAAGCTCGCATGCCCTTGTTGACGAGAGCCAATTTACAGCATAATGGAGAGGGAATTTGCAAAAATCGTAATTTTCCCTATGGTTTTGTATGGTCCTGAAACACGGTTTCAGACACAAAGGATCATAGATAGGGTGCTTGAAAACAGGGTGCTGAGCGGAATATTTAGACCGAAGAGGGATGAAGTGATGGGAAGCTGTAGATAACTGCATAATTTGAACTTGTAATTAAAATGATCAAGAAAAGGAAGAGGCAGGGCATGTAGCACTCCTAGGCGTGAAGAGGACTTTGATTGGAAAGTCAGAAAGGAGACCATGAGGAAGACCTAGACATTTGTGGGAGGATAATAGTAAAGCTTATCTCGGAGGGATAGGATGGGGTGCTATTGACTGGATTGATCTGACTCAGGATAAGGGCCAGTGGAGGGCTCTTGTGAACGCTGTAATGAACCTTCGGGTTCCATAAAACGTCGGGAAATTATTGATGGATGCCTATCAGATGGCTTCTCAAGAAAGGCTCAACTCCATGTAGTTAGTTTAGAGCCGAATTAAAGTTAAGGCAGGATCATGAAAACTGTGGTGCATTCTCCGATTCAAACCCGGAACCTCCATAACAGACGGCAGATACGTTACAATTATTCCAGTCCCTTCTCTGGGACTGAAAATGAAACTTTACAGAGGTGTATGTACACCACTCCACCGGCTCTGGTAGGCCGTAGGTTTGTGAGGCATCGAGGCTTCCACATTTTTTAGACAGTCAAATCACAAATGGCGGTGAGGTCAACCTTACGCGCCGGTCGGCTTTTACATCCAGGAAGATTCCTGATACTCATTTCTGTTAGACGATGAGTCGACCTCAGGGCCATAGTGCGGCTGGAAGAATTAGGTCCATAAGAAATCCATAAATCTTATCCGGATTCGAACCCGTGATGAAGTAAACACGTGGGCACACTATAGCATTTAAAGTTAGAGACTTCTGAGCGAAGAGGGCGGAGGTGGTACATGTTACAGGCAAGCGTCAGGGCAGTTCCATAGCTTTGACCCCACTCGCCAAGATACACGACCAGTTTGAAGTTTTAGTTCCGTGTGTAACGAGGGAGTGTTGCTGTCTCCTGCTAAGTTATGCCCCGGTAGGAATTCAGAGTATTTCTCTGTTTAACGCATAGACGTGGGCCATTATTTACATGGACAGAAATTGGAAAGGAAAACATTCCTCTTCTCATAAGATTTAGTTTGCTTCTGAACGGAACAAACTTGCATTTATTAAGCCCGTCGCTTTTTCATGCAATTAAACATATGTTACAGCTTCGTGCTGTTCCACTCCAGAAAGAATTTTAACTGCATATATTTGTCTAGTTACAAGATGGAAGTTGGCGGAGAAACCATTTGTCTAAGGGCTTCCTGCAGCTACCAACTTCCATGCTGGCTGAGTTATGACTTTAAAATACCAAACACGTAATTCACTTGAAACTAATTTAGGAGGCGTCGGAGGGGGAGAGGAGTGGGGGAGTTAATTAACCAAGTATTTATGCCGCGATTCTCATTTCCGAAGTTTCTGAAGGCAGGAGACAAGAGTCGGCGGTGTTTATATACCTAACGACTGGAGTGGCATCTCGCGTCACAGAAAGCTAACAATTCATGGCGTTTGCTCCGAGACGCTCACGTGATTGCTTTCCTCGAACTCTCCACACTTGTTTATTAAACTTTTTTCATGAAGGTGACCGTTAGGTTAAGGCCTGCATGCAGGTGTCCAGCGTGCGCGGGCTGAAAGAATCTTTGAATTCGTAGCTACTGCTAGAGACGTATATGTCCTGCGTGCGAGTGACCAGTTCATTGAAATTTGTTATGAGTTATCATGTAAACGCATTCAAAATATTCAATATAAACCCGCGCGCTCAGTAAACTGCATAAAATCAAGTAACTAAGTGATATTTATACCTTCTTGGTATTCCTACCGCCTGTGAAACGTCCCATTCCTTATCAGCCAGGTCTCTGTTATGATAAGCTTCGTTTCTGTGGTCCCAAAGCACGGGTCTTTTGAAAACTTCTGAAATCAGACTTTCAGTGTATGTTGCCATTGTGAAATACCAGATGCCAATAGAAGCAGCAGTCAAACGTGAATGGTCGCTGCTTCCTGGGCCAGACGACTATACGGCTTCTTGGAAATGGCACCTTCGCCTCGCTCTTAGGCCCCCCATACACACAGTCTGCCCTTCCGATCGACCTTACAGGCAAAACTGTGACAGTTTACCCCCTCCCTTTCCTCCCCATACACCGGCAGGCTTCATGCCACAATCACGGTCTTCCAGCCTATAATGTTGAGTCACACACGTCACGTGCTACGGTCCTGCAGGCAGAACTGACAGACTGACAGTCCAAACGATTGGCCGGCCGGCGGCACGACACACGTCAGTTTTGCCTTTCAGTCTTCAACTGTGCAGGCCGAACTGGAGGCCAAACTGTGTGTGTATGGGGGCCCTTACAGAGTTCAAGCACATAAACAAACGCGTGTGTCCGCATGCTCAAGAAGTGGAAGCTCGACGCTCCCACGCATGACCAGTTCTTATTCGCGTCTATGTGGGAAAGTGCTGGTGCCTTGCGGAGAAACCGATAAACATAACGTTCTAGTTTGAATGCTTGTTCGTTAATGAGTGCAGTCAATATATTACATTATATTTTTATAATTTTTATTATTATTCTTAGTGGGGTGGGACTAAGTCCCTTGTACTGCGGTCACTACTTGCCTATTGTACCAGCCCAAGATGATAGGTGATGGTGATTGTGGAGCAGTTGGTTGAATGAAGATTGTTGGGGAAACCGAAGTGCTCGGAGAAGAACTTCCCCAGCGCCACTTTGTCAACTACAAATCGCACATGACCAGACCCGGGCTTGAACCCTGGCCGCCACGGCGGGAAGCCAGCTACTAACCACCTGAGCCATTGCGCGGCCAACATAACACATTATACAAAATTCAAAATGAAATGTATACGGGCACAAGCGATGTTATGTTCTTCGAATTTTCTCCTTAGGAATGTTAGTCAATTAAAAAGCGAAACAAGTTCTTGGAAGACTTTTGCGTTTAGATCTTCCAGTAGCATATCATATCTTAGGGGTACACGGTACCGTAGCTGGGTGAGACACACACTTTGTTACAAGCCAGAAAGTCGTGGGTTCAATTTCCGATGACATCATTAGATTTTTCGATTGACTTAACACTTCCAGGCGCACTAGCGACCCGGAGTCGACTCAGCCTCTAATATAAATGACTATCACGAATCTTCTTGGGAGTAATGGTCGGCCGCCGCGTAAGGCTGACAACCTCGCCGTCATCTGTGAGCCGACTGTCTATTATTAATATTATTAGAGGGGGTGGGTTTCCCCATGCACTTAGACCAGTTATTGGTCCATTGTTCGTCCCCCTTTAATTTCTACTGTCGCCATACCCTACCGGTACTTGTGCGTGCTATCAGCCCCGTTCAGCCAACGAGGTCGGCCTTCGGTACCTGATATTTTCCCCATCTACCAGAGGCATTGGAAACTACTTGGGCGGGAAACTTGTTGCCTAATTTTGCTCAGAGGTCTCCTAGAGACATTAGGATCTTTTACGTGCCGTAAATCTAAACGGGATCCACGGCTTAAAGTCCCTCCCCGAGGACTTGTTCCCTGAATTTTTCCGTCCTTAAAAATTCCACGACCCGCGTACCTTGCGTCATGAGGTGGGAACGTTACCCCTAGCCTACGGAGGCCGCTGGGCTGACTGTCTAGAACGGTCTAGAAAATGTGGGAGCCTCGAAGTCTCAGAAACGTATGGACCTCCACGGTCTGTTACAGGAACACCTTTACCTAATTTATAGAGACGGCTTCCTGTATGTTACGAAAATCTTGTTCGCTTGCTTTATTACGTCAACATATCTTCTGTCACTTCATCTCTCTTCGGTCCAAATATTCTCCTCAGCACCCTGTTCTCAAACACCCTCTCTGTGTTCCTACCTTAATATCAGAGACCAAGTTTCATACCCATACAGAACCACTAGGCAAAATAACATTTTGTATATTCTAATTTTTATGTTTTTAGACAGCAGACCAGAAGACCGAGTTCAGTCTCCTCTTAATTCCTTTCTGAATCAGGTTCTGTTGCAGTTTAAATTTAATTTCAATATGTAATTGGCTCCCCCCTCTACAATCAAGTCTGCCAAAACAGCTGATAGAGGAACAGTCTGTACCGCGGCCGGCATGTAAAATTCTCTCTGGATCTTCTATCGTTCAGCTCAGAATGCCTCACTGTACTCAGTTAACATTTCGACATGTACTGTTGGCAACAACAGACTATTGAGAAGTGATACACTCGCCTTCTAGTCATAGCGGCTACACCAGTACAACTAAAATATGGTCAGCCTTGATATCAAGACACACTGACAGACTGACCGACCGTCGGTCGCAACACGACTGTGACTTTAATTTTGACGCTTCTTACTTCGAATCTGAGGATGGAGGCAGAATGTTCTGCCGAAACATTCATATGCTCCCATAGATCAGGCAGTTAGTCCCTGGCTTCCCAGTGCGGCGGCTCGGGTTCGAGCCCCGATCTCGTGATGTGGGATTTGTGGTGGACAGAGTGACACTGGGGTAGTTTTTCTCCGAGTACTTCGGCTTCCCTTGCCAATTAGCATTCCACCAATTGCTCCACACTCATCATCATCTATCATCTGGGGCTGGTACAACTGGTCATTAGTGGACTCAGTCTCACCGCACTAGGAATAAAAAAATACCTGTATATCAGTGCTGCTTATCATTACTAATATCAGCAAAGGAGACTGTTGGCAGCCCTGAATATATTTGGCTACAGACACTTTATGTCATGCACGCTACACTGACTTTCACGGAAGTGAACTAGGTTACAACACAAAAAAGTGCTCTTTTGACTTAGATGGTTGATGGCTCTATGTGTTGAAAGTAAGGGGGTGGTAAGGGGTGCTTGGTAGTAAGGAGGAATGGAATCGAATCCACCTCCGCCCTTTCCTTGTCTCTCTCCCTTTCGCTCAATCCCGCTTAGAATGTCTCCCCAGGCACCCGTTGTACCTCTTAACTCACCCCATCCAGAGCGCACCTACCCCATTACTCTGCATCATCACTTCGTGCAAGCCTCGTCATATGGCGGGCAGGCACTCCGTTCGAGTAGGGAGAACAGGACACTCTGTGCTGCCTAAGGAAAGCTGTAATCTCTGGATTTCAAATCTGCCTCTAACTTTGTGCGGAAATTGTCCTGTCTGCGAAGCCCAATAGACCGGGGTTTACTGGTAAGTTTCTTGCGTGGTAGAGGCGCCGAGAGCTCCATATCATTATCATCATGAGAAACACAGTCATCAGCACATTAAGTTCTCATTAGGCCGTGCCGCAGCTCGGGCGGTTAGTCGCCAGCTTCCCACGGCGGCGGCCCGGGTTCGAGCCTGGGTCAGGCTATGTGGGATTTGTGTGTGGACAAAATGCCGTTGTGACAGGTTTTCTCCGAGTACTTCGGTGTCCCTTGCCAATTCTCTTTCCATCGACTGATCCACACTTATCGTCATCTATCATCCGGGTCTTGTACAATAGGCCAGTAGTGGCCGACGTACCAAGTGGATTCAGTCTCACCCCATTCTGAGAAATTGAATTAACCAACTCTAAGGAGTAGTCTTTTCTGACAATCTTACAGTCACTTATCTAGTCAAGAAATGTGGCGCAGCTTCAGTGATAAGATAGGTCGTAGTAACTGATAAGTTGCGCCATAGCTCGAGCGGTTAGTTGCTTGCTTCCCACCGCGGCGGCCCGGGTTTGATCCCCGGTCTGGTCAAGTGGGATTTGTGGTGGACAAAGTGGCGCTGGGGCAGGTTTTCACCGAGTAGTTCAGTTTCCCCTGCCAATCTTTATTCCACCAATTGCTCCACAATCACCCTCACCTATCATCTGGGGCTGGTACAATAGGCCAGAAGTGGCCGCAGTACAAGGGACTTAGTCCCACCCCGCTAGCAATAAAGAAAACTGGTCAGTTTATAGATTTCCTTATGCCAAGCGTTTGGTATTCAACACAATGAAAGGGGCGTATATATATTGCGACCTGGATATATATATATATTGATATGTCAACGTATTGCCAGTCAGCGGGGTTGGTAAACAAATTCCCGGGAAGACAGAATCTAGGTAAACAGTCCGTTGCTATGTTACGCAGTAATAAAAGAATGTCCTTAAACATTGTATCGGCAACGAATGCGGGCTACAATAGAAGAACTGCCGTTTCTAAGCAACAGCTCCGTAAACACATTCCCGCGTGTGGGACCGTGCTATGAAAGCAGTAACGTCAGCAACAATAGAGACGGTGTTCTCCATGGATCTGTGCAGAGTGCTTATAAGAGAAGTGAATGTAGAAACAGGCTCAGTTCAGGACAGTTACGAGTCAGCCGTAAGCTGGAGGAGCGAGTCCGGAAGAATATTTAGTTCCCAGGTTCCAGATTGATTGAGGACAAAATAGCAAGAATACTTTGTAGTCATTTGAAGCGCTAATTTCTGTGTTGAGATCCGTTACTAGCAGAAGACTAGGGGAAACTAAGAATTTTATTGCGTGTGCAACGGCGAAGACATACTCCTCCGAAACGTCAGTAGGCTTTTAACGGATTACATGGCAGTGTGTACCAGAAGATAAAGCTCTTCACGTCATATGAAAGTCCCTGTAATTATTTCGAACTTAAGGTCAAAGACAGAGAGATGCCTTGTGTTTGTGTGTGGATATGTTGCCAACTAGCCCCCCACCCATCTCTCTCTCTCTCTCTGTATAAAATAAGAGAATTATCTTAGGAAAGTAAACTGAGATAGTTAATATCTCAGAAAGCTTAGTGACATTTTATTCTTCAGCGAGATTGAAATGTTGGGGAGTCACTGTCTTAGTGCGTCGATAAATGGCCAGCCATCCAAAATTTCAAAATCTCAATGATAATGTTCTTCTCTTTGACGGATTAATCCATCTGGCCTATTCACATTTAGAATTAACTTCGAAATTACGAACCTGAATCATTTTACCCTTTTGGCAGGAGTCCTTGGAAGGGAGATCAGCCCAGCAGACGGGTTCTCTTTACATAGGGCAACGGAAAAATTAATAAAAACTCAGAAAATTCGCCCCAAGTGAGATATGAACTCACGATCTCAGCGATAGAGCAGGCCAAGTCTTTCCGGCTGCTGGGATCGGCATAGAAATATTAGTAAAGCGATCGACGCGAAAGACCGTGCAATTAATGTTACGATTTCTCAGTCAAATGTGTCCGAAAGAGACGGGAGATAAACCAAGGTCCAGAGGAAAGAGACACGCGGAGCTGATAATCCCTGTGACACTGCAGAAGCAGAACCTTTGCTCGCTCGCACATAAAGTGTGGAAACCTCATGAAGAAAGCAGTTTTTACGACAGGATGAAGAGCGCCAGTCATTTCCCAAACTCGTAAATCTGATCTGCTTGTCCCAGGTCCTGTGTCAGTCTACCTGCACGAAGTCGCCCTGATTTGTCCCTGGAACGACAGACAGATAACCCCCTCGCAATATATTAAAAAAAAAAGTAGAACACCAAACCACACATAAAGAAATCTAAAGTTACGTTCTCCATAATTCATGAGATGATCAAAAAGTTCTATCTTCTCCTTCTTTGTGGTCCCTTATAAATTACGAGTCGGCGAGAAACTAACGCGTCACGTATTGGGGGCACACACATGGAGACTTCACGTCCCACGTCTATATCCAATTCTCATCTCACACTTTCCAAAGAAAAGAAAGTCATACTTTGATGATGGCTTTCCCATCTCCTGTTTGCCATCAAAATACACCAAGAATCAGCAGAAGGGAAATGTCTCTCTATACATTGAAATCATAATGGTGCTGCGTTTGATTGTAGTAAAGGCCGCGCCATAGCTCAAGCGGTTAGTCGCTGGCTTCCCACCGCGGCGGCCCGGCTTCGATCCCGGGGTCTAGTCAAGTGGGATTTGTGGTGGACAAAGTGGCTCTGGGACAGGTTTTCTCCGAGTACTTCGATTTCCCCTGCCAGTCTTCATTCCACCAAATTCTCCATCACCATAATCACCCGGGGCAGGCTGCAATAGGCCAATCAGTGGCCGCCTTACAGAGTGGACCCCGTTGGACTCCACCCCCCACTAAGCGAATTTTTTTTTTATTGTAGTAGCTAGTACTTCGATAGAGTGCCGCAGAGACTGGTCACAGGTAGTATTACTTATGCCGGTAGATGTATCTGCCAGCAATAGTCTCCTATATCGTCAGCTGTCTGGGTACTCATGGAAATTGCTAATTGAGATGTTCTTAAAACCTCGATGTTGTGGCAACACTGTCACACATGACTGGATTGTGAATACGGTGTTGTAATATAACACGAACACAAATATTATGTTCCTGGACGTTATCCATCATCCTCTTTTTATTTGAAAACATAACGTTTCGGAGACTGGATTCTGCCTCCGTCTTCAGGTAAATCCTTACTCAGTTGGGTCCAATCGATAGAGCTGATCCATATCTCCTGACATCTGTACCAACACAACATAAGGTATACAAGCCAAGCACAGCATAAAACATTTGCGAGAGCTAAGACAAAATATTTAACTATAAAAAAAGTGCTCACGTATGAGACATTGAACCAGAGAACTATCAGAATAGAAGTCATCAATGGAGAAAATGTTCTCAGACTTTTAGATCTTATAATACTGTCACGTGTAGGGCGTTACGCGTGACGAAAGTAACGGGTTGTAGTTCGGATAATTGGATTTATTGGCACTTCGGTTAAAATTTCTCCTCTGATTTACACACGCACTAGGATTTTCAGTTTCCACTCTTCGTCTCCGTAATTAGTTAAGTAACAAGGATAACTGTAATATTTGATTGACTTAGCTGCCTACTTCATAGCGACTCTGATTTCGGAGGTGTAAATAGTTTTCTTATGCTGGAGGAATGCATATTATTAAAGGAAATACAGAGGCAAGTTCATATAAGGAAATACTATCCAGTATCATGATACATATCATTTTCTTATTCCGTGATGCAACACTTTAAATTCTCCACAAAATTAATATCACCTGTAGGGGTTAGTGCGTGACATATACAACGGGTTTTTGGATTGGATGATTGGAAATATTGACACATTATTCACACAACTCGGAACTACAAGAAATACAACGCTATCGCCGACATACACACTTTATAATGGACCGTTGCACACGCACTAGGTTTCTCAGTCTTCACTAGTCGTATCCTGGCAACGGGTTTATCTCAATCTCAGTGTCTCTTCAAATCACACATGAAGTCTTCTTTCACAGTCTAATTCCTTTCTTGTCATAATTCTACAACTGCCAGTTCTGAAGACTCGACTCAGTTCAATTCCTCTGCAACCAAGCGCATATCCTGGCAGGCTAGCGTCTTGAAACTTAGCTCTTCACTTCCTAATCTACTACGAAGAATTTTCTGTCCTGCTGAACACTTTCTTATAACCACTTTGCACGGACCCCACGCCAAGCACAGCCTTTATTGTTAAGGATTGTTTACTGATTTGTTACCGAGCAATGGACGTCCAATTCTTGAGCGCGTCGGCTCGAGCGGGAATGTGTTCAGCGAGTCGTTGCCTAGTAATGGGTATACACTTCACATTACCTACGATTTCCATATCTAATATTAAAGATCTCTGCACAGATGAGCGTGTAATGGAGTAAAATTTTGTTCGGAATATTCTCTAAAGGTTCGTGACAATGATCTCTTATTAATTCTAAAATTATTATGTTGTACGATGTTAATTATCTTAGTTATAACTAAATTATACATTTACGAAGATGGGTAAGCTGGATATTTTTGCACCTGATGACGGAAGAATGTACGAATAGCGAAACGTCGTATAATTTATGTATAACTAAGAGAGTGGACAATGTCCGACATAATATATTTTTTACTGAATTTATGGTCGTTAACGCGGTTTTGGTGTGATGGTTATACTGGTTGGTGTATTTTCCAGCCATAACGTGTGGGCAGTAGAACATGGCGGCTGAGTGCACTCCTTTGCACTGTTCAGGGGACAAAATAAGTTCCATTTCAGGAAGCATTAAGTCTCTCAGAAGTAACGTCCTTTTCTTAGCGTTACCTTTGCAGTGAGGCCACAGACATGGCAGGAGCAGATATGTCCCTCTCATTGAACTTGGACGGAATTGTGTGCCCCCAAAAGTTGAAAACAACCACTGATCTTTTTCTGCACTTTCGTTCCCCAATAAATCGTTAACAAACTACAGGAAGGAAAGCACCATTATCGTTTGCAGGGAAAGTACGACCCTCCAACTAGCGCTCTGGCGGCCGGCGTCCGAACTGATATTGCCTGCAAGTTGTAGATAGCAGCACATTCGCACATCAACTCGCCTGGAAGGAGCCGCTAATAGCCTTACACTCATCGCTTACTGGTCGACCGCTTTGGGGCGGGGGCCTTCAGGTCACTACATTACCTTTTATAGGGCCGATAAATCGCACTCGCTTCCCGTCGATTCTCGAGAAGAGGGTGTTAGGGGGGCGGAAGGAGAGGAGCAGCTGATTTACATATCACTTCACTTCCCACGCCATCGGTTTCCTGGCAGATGAGAAAATATCTGCATGGCCCTGAAATTCGACACCCTCCCTCCTCGCCAGAGATCTTTAGTCCATGGACTCGATGTCGCATGGAACCATTAGGGTAAATATTGTGACGCACCCACAGGGCAGGGAATGAGACTGTATATCATGGCGCAGGAAGAGGAAAAAATTCACCACGTTGCCATTTCGAGGAGCCGAGATTCGTGAAATGTCACCGTGTGCTACTTCCCACACCGCAAGAGGCAGAAAGTGTGACTTCAGCTCCATCTCTACTTGGTAGGGCGCAGCTTTTCAGACGAGGACCGAGTAGAACACATGCGAGTAGTCTACCCTAGCAGGGGCGAACATGGATGTGGCAGGTTAGCGTACACTACACCAGGCATGTCAAACTCAACTTGTACAGAGGGCCACCTCAGCACTATACTCGTAAATATTAGTCCAGGGCCGCACTTCAAATAGAAATATGCATTAAATTTTGATACAAGGAAATTTAATTCTATTTATTATTTAGGAATAATTTCAATATAATTACCTAAAGTCACAAAGTTTTAAAAAGCAAGAGAATGCCATTTTTGACAAGTATCAAACAGCTTTTCAATATGTAAAAAGAGAGATTACACAAGAAATTATGTTAGAAATAGCAAAACATTGAATTTCCTGCAACCTGCTAATTTATGTCTGCGTGATACTTCTGGTCTTCTGGTCTGTTGGAAAATTTTCTTTACAAAAATTATTTCTACTAAAATGTTAATATTGATTTTAATATCAATTAGCTCTAAAAGTTGAGGGACCGCAATTTGTGGTTATGGGGGCCTCATGCGGCCCGCGGGCCACATGTTTGACACGGCTGAACTACACATTGTCCTCTGCTTTTTTAAGCGATTTATATCCATTGATTTTCGCTTATTTCAAATGTAATTTCTCTGTGCATGTAAGGAACAGTTCTTGCAAGGCTAATAAAAAGTACGGATATTAAACGAAGTGGTGAGTGGTGATCTTCACACCCCGGCCGCGGTACCCATTGGGTAGGAGGCTGAGTGTGCCCCAGAACGGGTCTGGGTGAAGTGGAGAAGAGAAAAAATTCTTGAACCTACCGTGACTAGAACACCGATCCGTCAGACATCCAGCTAGAAGCCAGTCGCTATACCGACTGCGCTAACCCGGTCATTCTCCTTCTCTCTTACCGTGGGAAAAAGTACCTAAAATTAGGCCACCACCACTTCCATGGCAAGGTAAAGCTATCCCTGTCACAGGCCGTGGAGGCCCATAGGATTGTGCGACGTCGAGGCTCCTACATTTTCTAGACAATCGGCTCACAGATCGCGGTGAGTTTGTCAGTCTTACGCGCCGGGTGCCCTTTACCCCAGGAAGATTCCTGGTACTCATTTCTGTTAGAGAGTGAGTCGACCCTAGGGCCATAGTGCGGCTGGAAGGATTAGGTTAATTGAAAAACTTCAGTGACCTCATCGGTAATCGAACCTGCAACCTTCCGGCTTGTAGCATAGTGCCTCAACCAATTACGCTACTACGCGCCCCCAACAAAAATGTATATACGAGTATATATATTGGAAACCTTGATGAATCAAAGAAATGAGTGAACTTTGTACACAGTTAGTATACTTTGCTTGAAAAGTCAATAGGCCCTATTTATTCAGCCGGTCAAAATCCTCTCCATTTTTGTACTGATATTTTACCCATGCCAGGTCTTTCTGAATTTCCGTTTGACCGTTGCAACAGAATTGGAAGCATGTCGTCAACCGGAGCTGGCCCACGGACCACTGATTGATGACCAGAGCTCTCTGAAACCGAATACAAATGAGATAAGTCGCTGTTTCTGATGAGTAAGGCGTATCAGGGACTTGTTTTGCGTACGGAACATGGCGCGCGCCTCTTGTTGGCTTTATAAGCTTAAAGTCAACGTGTTGAATATACAGAGCGGCATGCCGGCGCCGGAGAAGAACGGCGTAAGTCCTTAGTGCCCACACGCCTTGTCGGGTTTAGTTTTTCAAGTGATACAATTAATTCAGATCTCTCGTTACCACAGCGTTCCCAAAATTTGGTGCCTACAGGTTGAACCCAGCCTGAGTCTTACAATACTGTCACATGTATGTGAGAGTCTATAGATGAGGTTTCGGATTTTAGACTGGATTTATTTCCCTCTATAACACACAACTCGTAATTACCCTTAATTATAGCGCCATTGCTAATTTGCACACTTTACAGATCAGTCTTCTCCAGTCTGAGGCTGACACCCTCACCGCCGTCTGTGAGCCGATTGTCTATAAAATGTGGGAGCCTCGACTTCTCATAAACCTATGGGCCTCCACGGCATGTTACAAGGATAGATTTACCTTACTTCTCTACACTTTATACACTGTCATGAACCTGGGTGAAAGGTAAAGCTATAATAGGCCTTGGAGTCTTTATTTAGTGACTGTTTTGCAACTGCATATGTTACGTAGCGTTGACTGACAAGTACTCTATGAAAACTCTCCGTCACGATAAGCGGTCTCCATATCGGGATTCGAATTGGTCATTTCCCAAATACGAAGCAGAGATATTAAATATTTGAAATTTAGGATCTGTGTATTACGTGTATGTACATGTTCGTAGCGAAGTGTTAAGGCGAGAAATGCTGAGTGATATAAAGAAGTTCTTGGAAGAACTAATCAGCTGCTTTCCTTTCGAAAGGCACCTTTAGCATTTGTACGAAATGAACTCATTACAGCAGCACTGCATTGAATGCTGCAGTGTTGTCATTACTGATGGCAGTGATTTATGAAGTGCACCATCGATATGGTTTCATGTGGTATTATATACTTCCCAATTTTCATAAAGTTTGTTTTGGGAATTGATGTATTGTTAAGGTTATTACCTCAATAGTTAGGGAAAGTGTAATGTTGGTATTACTTATGCTAGGAATTCATTAGGTACGCAATTGAGGTGGCCCGATATGGAGTGATATCCATACCAAGTTTCATAATCATCGATTAAGGCATTCAAGTAATTAACTTAAATTTGAGAACCTGCAGTGTTGGTTCTGCTGATTATAGGGATTTATGAAGTAACGTCATAAGATGTGCTCAGGTGGCATCATATATACCCCAAGTTTCACTGAGATTGGTTGAGGCGTTCAAAAAAAAAATGAAAGTTTGTCGTCAGTAGGCCGCGCCTTAGCTCAGGCGGTTAGGCTCTGGCTTCCCACCGCGGCGGCCCGGGTTCCGGCCTGGGTCAGGTCATGTGTGATTTGTGGTGGACAAAGTGGCACTGGGACAGGTTTTCTCCGAGTACTTCGGTTTCCCCTGCCAATTCTCATTCCACCAATTTCTGCACAGTCACCGTCTTCTATCATCTGGGATTGGTACAATAGGCCAGAAGTGGACTCAATCTCACCCCACTCAGAAAATAATAAGAGGTTTGCCCTCAGCAGTATGAGGCTGTAATGTTGGTATTACTGATGGGAAATTTGTGAAGTAGATGTATGAGGTAGGGCTCAGGTGTCGTTATATGCATGCCAATTTCATAAAAATTAGTTGAGTCATTCAAAATTTGTTACAGGGCATACACATACAGACACACAGACATGAAGTTGATATCCTAAGCCTACTTCTATTTTTCTTCGAGATAAGGAAAATAGGCTAAAATAGACATTATTGTCGACCTCGCTAGTAGAGACTTGTAGTCAGCTTACAATTTCGGCCCCATTCTACCTGCAAGATAATAGTCTACGCTGATATCACAGAGAAGATATTATCTTCAAACGCTTACAAAAACAATCGTGTTTTGTAACATAAAGAGTTCCTTTACCGCGAGCACAGCCAAGCTAAGAATACTGTGTTTATCCTCACTCTGGTGGATGTATGAGTTTGTCACACGTGCCAGTCTCTCCCTAAATTTGCCAACACCAAATGGCAATCAGTATCACTGTAAGCTCCCTAATTACCGGGTATCCAGTACACTTGAATGTTGCCCCCTGCCTATTAAAATGTAGTCTATATGCAGCTGGAAAATGGAGTCAAGTTGTCGGTCATCTATCCTATCCTGACCTATCACATTGTTGCTTAAACTGGTGTCCGTATTGTGATTTGTATTGTCTACTTTGCTGCGTGCCGTTCCATGTGTCTTTCTTCTTGGAGTTTTTCTGACTTGTGTGTGTTGAAATGTCCTAATGAGGTTTTGCTGGGGTTCCATTCTTTTGCAGGGTTCGAACCCTTCCTCTCTCTTGATAATATCCGCATGAAATTTTATTTCCAATACTTCTTTGACAAATCGGTCAACTGGGTCTCCTGCAACTCTTAATGTGAATGCTATTCAGGTGAATTTCGTGCTACAAGGGTTACGGACCTAAATGAACTTCTACTTCTGAACCTAACGGCTGTGTCCTTTGAGAAAATGTTTACAAAAGTACACGTTCGGGGCTCTTATTGTACATACAAGTTTTTATATCCTGTAAGATTTATTCATTTTAGTTCATTTTTAAGGGTCCCTTTATGTATAGGTCTGAATACAGTTTGAGTGTATCCTGCTCAGTGTTCTGCTCAGAGAGCTGTATGTATCCACAAAGCACGTCTGTTATGTGTTGTGTAGAATTTGTATAAAGCTCCTACGACCGCCTTGCCATCTAGCGGGCGTTTGCTATATTTACAAGGAATTGAACCGACGCTGCAGGAAGGCGTCATGCATAAACCAACCACATCTCTGATTATGCATTTGTTCGACTCCGTTATGTGTTAGTTTCTTCACATAAACACATCCAAAATGGAGAGTGCTATCTTTTGGGAAATGACTGTGCCATACGGTAAAAATTCACCGACGTTTCGGAGAACGAATTGTCTCTATCCTTAGGGTAGAAATTACGCTATGCAAAGTAACAAAAGAAACAAAAATTACATTTATACTATAAAATTATATATAAAATAGTTTAATTAAATTTAAATTTACATCCTTATCTGTACAGGTCAACAATACAAAATGAGATATCTCAACACTAAAATTGTAAATGTACAACAGAATAAATGGTTAAACTACATTTCAGGTAGCGAAGACAAGAATACACAGCACAACGAGATATTACCTAAGAACAATTCAACATAGGTTATTTAGTATCAATGTATACGCTTATGCACTGTTTCGATAATATAAAACGAGATTAATATAAACGGTTATTATTTCGCTAAATAACATTAACCGGCTGGTCTTTGTAACAGAGATAAATGTGGGCTGTATGAAATAAGAATTTAATTTTTAAATACAAGACTAATTTAGATGAATTTCAGGTGCCGAAATTTATAACCTTCCATCAATGTAGCATATATCACAAAGGTCACTTTGCTAAAGTTTTCATTACTAGCATTCTGATATATAATTAAGTCTATTGCCATTATTTACTTAGCTTCCAGTTCTTGCTTTATTTACTCAAAGCATGAAGATCTTAGTGCAGAGCTTTTCAACCCACGGCAAAATGAAAACGGCGCTAAAATGTTCAAGGCACACCATCAATTTTTAAGGGATTTTATCATTAAAATAACGAGTAAAAATGGTGTTTAAAAGTTCAATAACTGAAATTCTAATTATCATGTTATTTTTAAAAACAATATTCATCATGGATTACGAAGATTTTGTATTCCTCAATTTCTTCTCGCTTCTTTACTTCACCCCAAACCCCCACGACACACGTAGGGACCCTTCACGTCACACCGGTTGGAAGTCGTTGCATTGGAATATAAAAATACAATTTCTATTTAGTTTCTGTATTTACTTCCAGATGGATAAACCTGACACCCAAAGTCATTAATACAGACTGTCCGGATGAAAGTTATCCAAATAATAAAAAAAAGAAAATTAATTGCCATACACTTATTAGGTTTATGTCATCGGAAAGGGAAACTGTTTATCATGCCCGGCTTACGCGCATGCGCCAGCTATGACTTCGGCGAGCTCAGTAACAATGTCGACACCACAGGAACAGGTTCAGTGCGTGTTGTGGCTAGCAGAGTTGCGATCTCTTACGGCTGTCCAGCATCGTTTTGGGACGCAATATGGACGTCAACCTCTTATATGGAAAAGCGTTTGGTTCTGGGGCAACAAACTGAGGAATACAGGGAGTCTATTGCTTATAAAATCTCCTGGAAAGACACGGACCTCTGAAGAAAATGTCAGTCGCATGAGAGACACATTCCGGGGAAGTCTGCGCAAATAAATTTGTGCTGCTAGCTTGCAGTTACGTACAAATTTGACGTTCAACAGCGCACGATGTGCTTCACGAAAGGGGTCGCCTAAGAGCGGATAAGATTCAAATGATTCATGCGCTAAAGCCGAGTGACCAAGTAGCACGCACAAACTTCCCTCTGGACATGCTAGAAAGGACTGACGCGTCACCCGATTTCCTCCGCCAAGTTTGCTTCTCGGAGGAGGCGACGTTCCATGTCAGCGCAGTTGTAAACAGGTACAAGTGCAGGATTTGGGGCAGTCAAAATCCACATGTCACTTGTGAGTTGGAAACAGGTAGCCCCAAAGTGAACGTTGTTGTTTGGATCGTTTTTCCTTTCGGAAAAGACTCTGACCGGACGTTTGCACTAGGACATGCTGGAGCTGTATGCGCTGCCCCAGTTACAATCTCAAACTATCCTGCAACAAGATTGGGCACCCCCACATTTCTGCCACCATGTTAGGAATCGCCCGGATAGAGAAAGGGCTGGGAGACGGATCGGGGAAGGTGAACCAATTGCTTTGCCTCCTAGGTCGCCAGATTTAACCCCAGTGGATTTTTTCTTGTGGGGTTATGTGAAGAACATTGTCTACCAGGTTAAGATCAACGAGCTTCAACGCCTGAAAGCCTTCATAAGGGACCCTGTGGTTATGGTAGCTTCAAGAAATGTGGAATGAGGTGGATTATCGCCTGGATATACATCGTGCCACCAAGGAAGCCCACGTTGTAATTTATTGAGGGTTACTTATCCGTGTCACTAGAGAGACAAAGCTATGTTTCGCTTAATTATGTCGCCCTAATAGCGTGAGTGGGGAAATGCAGCAATTACCTTGACAGAATTCTTCCGCCATTTTGATACGAGTCTGAATGGACATCGGGACGGAAACAAAGGCGATCGCGTTGTGCATCCGTCGAGAATCGAATTCCATTCCTCCGCTCCGTGGTAACCTTTCTGAGCTATCCGCGAGGGCGTCGGTAAATAAGCTGAAAATAAACAATAATTTCTCCTAATTTGCGGGGAACGTTGATTCGATTATCGATACTGACGGTAATGACCAATTACAGGCAGGATCGATTTTTATTAACGAGACATCTGGTCCACTGCAGTTGGGCGGGGAATACCCACAGAGAGATGCGAAATCGAGTAGTGGCTGCAGCAGCTTGGTTCAGGGTGGAGACAGATATGTAGGAAACATTGTTCCCTCGCTAGCAGATGGCTGAAACGAGACGAGAGCTTTATGCTGGAGGGCATTACAGAAAATGGTCTCCCCCATGCATCTGTCATTCCATCCATCCGTTCTCCTTACGAAAGATGTAGGAGAACAGAACGCGAAATGAAATATAAACATACAGTTCTATCTGTATACCGAAGAAGATCTAATTTACTTCAAAGAACAGAAGGGGGTACAAGAAGTAATCTTGCCTTGAGAAAATGTATGTTAGAAAGTCAAGCCTTTCCCGGGACCTAAAGCTTAGTTATAGCTCCGTGACTTTGAAACTTACACCCACCTTCCAGGCGCATACTCGCCTGTGTCATAGCATCAGCAGGCACGCTTACACACATAATGTCACGTACTTGTATTTGGGGCGTGACTATAGACGGGGTATGGGTTGGATATTAATTTATTGACACCGCTCGCAACTACAAGTAATTACAAAGTCGCCGCTGATCTCCACACTTTACAGTTCACTACAGCACCCTCTAAGCTGTTTCCATCCCACTGTGTCTTAATCAGCTCTTCCCTGGCAACGGTTTCTAAAATAGATTCTTCAGATTCCAGCGCTCAGAAACTCGACGGACACAGCTGATAACATTTCGGCGTCAACCAGACAGGAAACACCGTTTCCATTGTTATAGCCCAACAATACTTCGTTGCATGTGCATCCGTTGCCGCGGTAACCCGTTTAGCGAGCAGTTGTCTAGCAGTAGCACAGGTATTGTTGGCGTGTTTACCGGTTACCAAGCAACGCATATTCCTTTTTGCGTCCGTTGCATAGCAACGTTACTGCATGCTGCAATACAGATATATACACGTATGTGTACATGCAATATACTTGTATTCCAGAATAATGAAATCTTATGCCATATATAAAAAGAGTAATTATTTATATTTTTAATCTATGTTGCTAAGCTGTGCTCTGTAGATACTGTTGTTCATATTATTTATTTCGTGAAATAGTCATGATATCGGCAAATGTTACAAATAAACTTATCGTATTGCAATTATACTTACGTCGCCTACCAGTAGTATGCAATGCTCAGTCGAAGAAGTTCAATTCGAGTTTTATCGAAATCAGAGTTTACGATGAATCGATAACGGATAGAATGAAATTAAGCCGACATCTGTTTAGACTAGAGTTCCCATATTAAAAAAGGGACATTTCCATTTTCCCCTAAAACCGGGGAATCTGGTAAAAAACACGACACAGTACTTAGATAGTTATTTATGCGGTTATTGGAGGCTTTGCTTTGAAGAGCCAGTTTTTTTTTCCCACGTCACTGAAGACGTTCGACCGACCACCACGTGCAGTACAATATTTCGCGTTGCATAACTTGCATTCAGCATTCTCATGCACACCTTTAATAAACGGATATTCGCTCTTGATCCTGTAACTAATATTGCACTTGCATTTTTCCATCACCACATGAATGAAAGCCGATAAATTCTCACAGACCCTCACAGCGCAACGTAACGGCCGACAAAGAATGCAGAGAATGATACAGACCGAACTTCCGTTACGGAAGCAAATCAAAATACTACCAACATATAAGATCTAATAGTTTCTGACGATCACACATTGCTGTAAGTATTACGTGTATGTTTTGGACATTATCCACCGCCCTGCCTATTTTCTCTGTCTCCGGAGACAGGAACTAGCTCTATCTATTGGACCCAACTGAGTAGGTTTGCCTGAGGACGGAGGCAGAATCCAGTCTCCGAAACGTTGTGTTTTGAAATATAAAGAGGGCGGTATTTTAGAAAATAGACAGGACGATGGATAATGTCCAAAACATAATACTTTAACTACCAACATAAATTAATAAAAGACATTGTCAATAGAAACACAGATATTTTGTGAAATTGTGTTGTGTGGTTTAGCCATCAAGAGTGTTAATATCGTTATAGAAATGCCAAGTGCAGAGAAAAATTATATTCTAAGTGGTTCTGACGATGGTGAATCATATACAGAATTACTGGGTTTTTTACTTTTTCCATCGTCTTCTCTTATCTAGAATTCCGGACGATGGAGAAGTTCAAATACCCAGTAATTCTGTGTGAAGAGAATAGCACTATTTGCCAAGCGGTTATCGATGGAAATTATTGTTACAGTAGAGTGCTAAAAATGCGGGAAATTTGTAATAAACCCGGGACAGCAGGACATAATATGAAAAAAACGGGACTGTCCCGGGAAAACGGACGGATGGAAACCCCAGTTTAGACTTTAGTTTCGATGAATATACAGGCAGGTAAGAAGACAGACGGAGCGACATCCCACCGCGCGTCCATTTACACACATCTTTAAAGCAATACATTAAACGCGAACTTCGCCTTATGTTTAAACAAAACATTTTAACACAGACCTAGGATTAGTCAGCAGAAGGCAATTCCTATCTTCAGAGATCATTAAAAAGCATGATTTTCCAGGAAATATATATTTCCAGCATGAGTTAGATACACATAAAAACAGCGAAATGCTTTTTCATCAAATACAGTTCTTAGACTCACGTGCGAGTTAGAGCCAAGATGGAGGGTGGACTGACAACAGGAAGACTTTTGACTGCACGTGGAAGGAGGGCAAAACGTATTATTCATTAAGTTTTATTTATGGCGTCTTTAACGATGCTGTCAGACAATATAGCTTCCAATGGCAAGATGATAAATGAGTGAATCGGAGCGGATATGGAAGAAAGCGGTCCTGGCCAATGCCAAGGTACTATCAAGGCAGAGAAATTTTGTATATCTTTTGTGATGAACAAAAGATGTAGAACTTTGAGTCTGAAGGGATGAATTGTAAATGGAATGAATCATTTATCTCTACTTTGTAAAACACATTACATGGGGTTAGAAATTACGAATTCCTAACTTGAAAGCAATCCCTCTTGAAGAATAACGTATAAATCTTGAAAGGAACACAGTTAACAAATACCCTTATTCCGGAAACTGGGTTTCTTTGAACTAAAATGATGGGCATGAGACACGACTGTCTTCTTCTTCTTCTTTTTTGAGGGAGACGCTTCCGTTTAGCATAATGCAAGGAAAGCCACCCGTATGGCTTACAGCGTGAACTGGAAGTCACAGTATAATGCCCAACATGAACTTGAAAGCCGAATTTGTCTTCAAGCGGTGCTATGTTTAACACACAGAAGAGTCTGGGCGTGGAGGAACCGTCAATAACAAGATTCAGTTTAAGTTTAATTTCGGCTCTTGGGGTTACACCAGTAGCTTCAAAAGTTGTTCTACGTTTCGGCTTCTATTTCAGTTGCCATCTTCAGGGTGAATCAGACGGGAGGAGAATGTGATTCGATATATAGGTTCCGCAATAGAAGTAAGGATATGGTTGTGATGCGTGGTGTTGTCGAATTCTATGGGACTATGTAAGCGCGTGCTACACACATACATATATAGTACGTATATACGGTCACACAGTACGGGTTTACGTGACTTATAAAACGGGTTTCGGT
Organism: Cryptotermes secundus; assembly: GCF_002891405.2. Taxonomy (NCBI): domain Eukaryota; kingdom Metazoa; phylum Arthropoda; class Insecta; order Blattodea; family Kalotermitidae; genus Cryptotermes; species Cryptotermes secundus. The sequence goes on along the minus strand of NW_019731253.1, from coordinate 249,009 downwards.
TTAGTGATCGAATTTATTGGACCTTTATACAACTGGTTACAGCATTTCACGAATCACTATCTTCGACTGGACACACTCAAATTCAAACCACAATACACTAATCCACTATTCCTGGAGCCAGAGTCACTCACTGTTAAATAGCCTCGGGTTTGACACCACGGAAAACACGTTCATTGCCTAGCAATAGATGTCCACTAATGTTACGTATTCGTTCGATCGTGTTTACCTAGAAACCGGCTGTTTACCAAGAATCTGCCTTCGTGGGAAGGTGATTATCGAGCCGTTACCTAGCAGTGGATCTATAAGTCACAGTATTTCTCCTGTCCATGACTTCTTCCCATTGGATAGCTCCGCAATCCACACCACCCCCATATATTACAACTGCGACACCTAAGTCGGACAACATTCTTGTTCCGCCTCGTTCGTCTAGAAGATGGAGAACTCAATGCAAATCGAAACATTGGGGTACTCTTAGCACAGGATGCTGAACCTCCAGTAGCAGAAGCTACACATTAGACAGGGCTACAGAAGGTACAGATGCTTGTACCTGAAGTTTTCTTTATTGCGCGTTGGTTCAGAGTATTTAGCGAGCTGATATTCGGGAAGTATCACTGCAGTAGATTTTACTTTCAGCCCATTGCTCATGTATTTCGGGGGCACGCGGTAGCGTGCTTAGTTGAGGCACTATGCCACAAGTTAGAAGGTCGAGAGTTCGATTCCCAATGAGGTCACTAAATCTGTCAAATGACCTAATCCTTCTAACCGCACTGTCGTCCTTGGGCCAATTGACCCTTTACAAGAAATGAGTACCAGGAATCTCCCTGGGGGTAAATGGCGGCCGGCGCTTAAGGCTGACAACCTTACCGCCCTCTGTAAGGCGATTGTCTAGAAAATGTGGGAGCCTCGACGTCTCACAACTCCATGGCCCTCCACGGCCTGTTCCAGGGATAGATTTATTTTTATCTTTTTTACTCGAGTATTTTGTGACGAGGAATACAGCTCGTCAGACAGGAGAGTACGCTATTCTGAAAGTAGCAACAGTGAAAAAGACTTCTCTCAGGCAGCCGTCTGAGAGAATGAGCTATAAGACAGAGTAGAACTGGCTGCATACGGCGGAGGAAGGAGTGTGGCAACATCGGAGAAGCGACAGCAGTAACATACAGACATATGTTGTTCTGGGGAAATATGTGAAGTAAATGCATTCCTGTAAGGCTTTCTCTCTTCTAAGACAAATCCTCTGTTTGTAGGCCAGGTCTGGGCGGGAAAAGGGCGGAACCCGCCCTGCAGCACATATGAATACAGGGGCACCCATAAACCGAGATATTCTCGCAGAAAGAACCTCTCGTCACAGAACCGTCTTCGAAATTCGTCTGCTCACTTTGACAGTAGAACAAAGCTCCTCTTCTTCTGTTACCTGATCCTACGGCGTTGCCTTGTGTAATACCACATTTTCTATTTAAAGAAGCTGTATCAGCTGAAAATTTTATTAGAATTAAAGTCATTTGGGGCACGCGGTAGCGTAGTTGGTTGAAGCACTGTGCTGCAAGCCGGAAGGTTGCGGTCACTGGATTTTTAGTTGACCTAATCCTCCCATCCGCACTATGGCACTGGGGTCGACTCAGACTCTAACAGAAATGAGCACAGGAAATCTTTCTGCGGGGTAAAGGGCGACCGGCGCGTAAGGCTGACCTCACCACCATCTGTGATTCGATTGTCTAGAGAAAATGTGGGAGCCTCGACATCTCACAAACCTATTGGCCTCCACGGACTGTTACAGGGATAACTTTACGTTTCTTACCTTTATTAGTGGTGCAATGTGCGCAATTATTCGGAAAGGGTAATACTGAAATGCATGTTGACACGCAGCCAAACACACTACTTCTACAAAAGGTAAAGCTGTCCCTGCTACAGGACCTGAAGGCCCATGTGGTTGTGAGACGTCGAGGCTGGCTCCCACATGTTCTCTAGACATTCGACTCACAGACGGCCGTAAGGCTGTGAGCATTACGCACCGGCCGTCCCTTAACCCCAGGAAGATTTTTGGTACTCACTTATGTTAGAGGCTGAGTCGACCCCAGTGCCATAAGCGGGAGGAAGGATTAGATAAATTGAAAAAATCCACCTCATCGGGACTAGAACCCACGATCTTCCGTCCTACTTGTACAAAACAAGGAAAATATTTGGTAGACAATTACGATTTTACGGGGTTTAATGCCGTGTAGTCCTGTAAATTGTTACAAATATGTCAGAGACATCTGTTGCCTCCATGAAGAGGGCAGAAGAGCGGCGCCCCGGAGGGCTATAGGCTCTGACGAAGCTGATGTAGAAGTGTGTGCATTATTAATATAGGTCACCATGACACTAAATTTCGTTATTAGATTAACATTGAATGCTTAAATATTTACGTGTAAAAGTACATAACATATCAACTCGCGTTATTCGCAGTAGCTCCCGGTTCGAGTGTCAGGTTACAATTAGTTGCGAGGCATTTTTGTCCCTGCATTTACTCCTGTCATCCATTGATGTGGGCATTAGTTGGCTGTTATAGTATTGGCAGGTATTTAGTGACTGGACACGGGGTTTGGAATAGTAATTGGATTTATTATACTCTTAAAAATTGTTTCTATCGGTAATTGACACACTTTTCACTACAGCATGCACTAATTCTTGCAAGTCTTCACTAGGTATTGCCTGGCAACGGATTCCAACTATGTCCTCCGCTTCCTTGCTTACGTTGTTGCCGGCTGGCTGTCATCTGACAACTGGTCCTCAACTGGCCGCTCATTGGCTATGACTGACTGACTGACGTTCGGTCGGTTAAATTACGGCTGGCCTTCGCCAGCATAATAATTCTTGATTTCGTGCCCCTTCGGGACCCATGACCATATTTTTATTTTGAAGACGTTTATATGTTTTGAAATGGGGCCACCTCTTCGACGAGAGGAGAGGTCTGACTACTGCTGGTCACTCGCCCTCTACTGATGGTGACTCAAGCGGACACTCAATCACTAACTCACTGAACCTTTTCGTTCCACTTCTCTGTCTTTCAACCGCCATATCACAGTATTACGTAGGAGAAATCCTTATGAATGCACAGTAGATTCGCCGTCTTACTATGTTCATAAGGCTGAGTTGAGTATTTTTATTTTTACTCTAATATCCCCTTATCGATCTGTTATCAGGAGGTGACGTTGAATTTTTAAGGGTGTGAATATACCAAGTGGCAACATTGCTAGATCTATAGCTAATCTAAGTGACAAAAAAAAAACAGTCCCATTAGAGGATACTAAATGTCAAATAGCGTTAAACTATTCAGTTGATATAACACTGCAATATCAAGCGAGCAGATACGGAACCCCACAGAGCACAGCCTTGTTTTAATTGCAGTAATCTCGCTGTATTTCATGCGACGTTAAGCCACAAAGATAAATATATTCATAAAAAATGACAGCCTGAATATATTAAAGCATTGCCCATAATCGGAGCTTAAAACCTTAACCGTTTACGAAGAACGGAAATTTAAGGCCGACCGGAATGATACATATTTGAATACATTCCTTAATATTCTCTCCGGATCTATTTTTTATTTCTCTACTCATATCCAACAGTAAATGACAGCCTCTACATACAATAGTACAGCGAATAGACTCGTTGCTAAGCGGTGACTCTGTAAACAGCGGCCTCTTGCTAGGTAACGCCCGCAACATGCACGCAATATTAGAACTGTTTTCTGTGTGGTCCGTGACGAGATGTTACAACCGGGAAGTTTGGAGGTTAGTCAGAATATTTGAGTCCTCTACGGCGGTCTGTGAAGAGAGGACTTGAGCACATGAAGCTGAAGGATCTGCAGGCGTTGCCAGAGAACGGCTAAAGACACATCAAACTGGAAAAACCTAGAGTGTGTTGTGTTGATTTGTCAGTTTCACTCATTCTGTTCTCCACTGTCTCTTTCCGTGTACACGTACCGCGTTGTTGAGAGCCTCATCCGAGAAGCAAGCAGCGGTAATGTGTAGTTCAAAAACAGAATGGAATTAGATGACACGCCGTGATCCCCGAAGCCATTATGCAGCCGTAACGCAGACATGTTCGTAAACAAGGCAGACGCTACAGAAATCTCTTGCTCAAACAAGCCGCAGGAGCTGTACCCGCAACAAGGACAACACGCCGTTATTATTTTAAAAATACCCTCGTACCTGTGCCTTTTTTATATACCGAGAACGACTGTTGTCTTTCTTCTGTACTCTTTTTATTGTGAATGCCTCCGGAATGAAAATATCTAAATATTTTATTACATTTGAGTTTAAAAACTGAGAGAACTTCACAGAAAAAGTTCTCTGATGCTACAATATTTCTGCCTGCATTTTGAGGGTGCCCATTTCTAATATCGGTTGGAACAAAATCATATTTAACTGAGGTTATTGATGGATTTCCTTGGTTAATCCAGGCCAATGCCGAAATGTAACATTAAATAGGCCACGAGTCCTTCCTCCCAGATCTGCAATTTATTATCCAGTGTAATAAAGAGATTCTAGTCTCTTACTAAGAGCGTCATTTAATGAACAAGTGAATATGAGTGAACTCTGTAAGGCTTTGATTTTTTCCTTTATATCATCAGTTCTTAATGGGCTAATATTTTTGTCACGTTTATGACTTTTAGATGGGCAACGACTAGGTAAACACATTCCCGCTGCAACTAATAACAAGGAACAACTTAATAACTTCCGCTGCTATGCAACGGCGCTGTAAACACGCCTTCTCAACAATATAGGGTCTGGTTTCTGCGTATGTCCGAGCAAAATGGTTGTAAAGGAGACCTCAGTTAAGAAGTAGTCGAGTCAGAGTTTCGGGAAGCCAGCCTGCCAGGATATGAGCTTGGGAGCAGAACTGAGTTGAAGTCTTCGGAATTGGCACTTGCGGATTAATGACAAGAAAGAATTAGGCTGTAAAAAGAGGATCTCATATGTGAGTTGAAGTGACAGCGAGACTAATATAAATCCGTTACCAGAATACGGCTAATGAAGACTGAGAAACCTTGTTCTTGTGTAACTGTGAACTGTAAAGTGTGTATATCAGCGATAGCACTGTGATGTCTATAGTTCCGAGATGCGTGAATAAAATGTCAATAAATCCAATCATCCAATCCAGAACCCGCCTATAAGTAGCGCCCAAACCCCTACAAGTGAAAATACAAAATAATATTACATTTATATCACAGGTATCTGCAAGCTGGAATAGCTGAGTCGGTAGAGTCTGTATGAATGGGCTGGATAATGGAGGAATCATGGTTCGATTTCCTGCAGGGACAAAATAACTTTCTCTCTCCATATTATCGAGATTGACTGTGAGGCCCATCCAGCCTCATACCCAATGGATATCACGGGTGTTAAAGCGGCTGGAATGTGAAGCTAACTACTCATCTCCATGTAGTGGGGAGGTTAACTATGCGCGCAACTATAATTTTACTCCCTGTTAATTCTTCATAACCCTCCGTGGATAATTGAACATACATTAAACTTTACCTAACTGCAGACATAGCTCCCTCTGGCGTGATTTTACAGCATTTGACTCTTTGCTCAAAGATCATTCAGACATCAGAATACATTCAAACGCATCGACCACCTCTGCTGGTAAAAGCTTTGGATTCGTATTTGACACACCCGAATCTCGCCTCTCTTGTCAGTCATTCTGACTTAGATTAAGAGCGATTTCCCATGTCACGATGCCTCCAGTGAGGCTAGCCAGACCCTTCGACCGACTTCACACCATTCATTATCAACGCCCCACGCGATTTATTGCTGGAAGGGAGTTGGTGTAATGTCTATAGACTCAGATGATCCCGTCAAAGAGTCACTGGTTGACGCGCTCCGTTAGGTTCAGCTCATGGGATGAACGCACGTTATCCGCGCGTTAGTCTTAGAAGCAACTTGACTGCTGTGGATGGAATTCCGCCGACGCGGAAACCTGTGGCGTGAATATTAATTATTTCCACTATATTTCTACTTACCATAAACTGGTGTTTCGTAGGCGTCAGAATTTCAGTTCAAATTTCGTCGGTTTTCTCACAATTATTTCATTGTTATAAAGTGTCTATAAGACATAACCATCTTAACTTACTCTGTAACTAGCAAAGCCTCAGACCTAAATGTCTAATGATTGAGAATGATGTCATATATTAGAGTGACTATTAGACGGGGTTTCGATTGGATTATTGGATTTATTGTATTTATACACCACACTCGGGACTACAGGCAATACAATGCTATCGCTGATCTACACACACTACACTTCACCGTTCACACGAAATAGTGTCGTCAGTCTTCACTGATCGTATCTTGGCAACGGATTTTAACAGAGTAATTACATCAGTCTTACTGTAAGTGCAGCACGAATGAAGTCTTCTTTTCAAAGCCGCACTCTTCTTAATAATCTTCGACTGCCGTCCCTATGAATTATTCCCTCAGATGGCCTGGGATCCTCGTTATACAGCTTCGGGGTCGATACAACAACAAACACAGTTTCCATCCTTAAAGCTCAACAGTACCTCGATTGCTGCCTGTTTTTTCTTTGTCGCCGGAACCTGTTTTACCGAGTTGTTGCCTAGCAATGAACGTCTACTCTGGCTACGATAGTCCGGCTTGCAGGCGTCATGTCACAATATGCTGCCCGGTTAGGGCTACCACATAACTCGTTTTACATGAGTTGGTCTGCTCGAGCATAAATTATAATTATAAAGAATTTTTCATTTTTATTTCAAGAATAATAGGTAAACACTTAAAACAGTAGTTATTAAATAGAATGGAAGCTATATACTGTACGCCAACTGTTCAGACCTCAGCGCCCTTTTCAAAAAAGATAAAATTTCACCGTGTAGACTGTAACTAAGATATGAAATGGAATTCCAATTCTGCCCTTAATTACTTGCAAGAGTAACGAAAATTATTAAACTTCGGTCAATAAATTCTTTAGTTGTGCCCTGTGAAGGTACATTAAATCATGTGAAAATCTTGGTTCCTGGCCCCAAAATAATTAACGACGCTATAGATTGCATTAATTATATAAACTGTGTGTCATTATGAAAAATAATAATAAAGCAAATCCTCTTTATTCGTCGACACAAATGAAGAATCCCCATGATTAGAAGCCGTTACCAGGGAACGACTGATGAAGGCACAGCAGACTGATAAGACTTAGAATGTGTTCTAGTGATCTGTAAAGTGTGGAGGTTAGTAGTGGCGCCATAATTAAGTGTAGTCACGAGTCGTGTGTTAAAGTGATCAATAAATCCAATCTTCAATCCAAAACCTCGTAGAGAGTCACTATAGCAAATGACAGACTTTAAAAAAAATCTAAATTATATACGAATAGCACTGGGAAGGACATGGCTTATACAGTTCGAATTAGGATATGAAAAGAAGAGGTCGATATGACCTCGAGTACAGTGCCCGTCCCAGCGAGTTTCATTGAGAGGGACAGTGAAGACTTATGCGCTGCACTCCTGGTGGTTTCTGCGCTGTCACGCTGTAGCGTGTAGAGCTGTTACTATGCAACGACCGCGAGATGGGCGGATATACCAGGGCCGTTTCTGGGCAACGGCTCCTTAAACACTTTCATGAAAGCAGCAGTAGAAGAGCTCTGTTTTCTATGTGATCCATGCCGAGATCTTATAAGCAAGGGATTAGTCAGTAGTCAGTACTCTACGTTAGTGTGTGAAGAGAGGACTTGAGCCCGGAGGCAGAGGGATAGCAATTGTTGGAACCGTTACTAGGAAACATCTAGTAACAAACTGAGAAAGCTATACTGTGTGCTATAGTGAACTGTAAATTGTTGAAATAATGTTATAATTATTTGCAGTTACGAAATGTTAAGTAATCAATAAATCTAATCACCAATTGGAACCCCGTGTACAGTCACACACATAATACGTGATAAAATATTTTTAATCCTTATGCAGCTCAATCGCTGAGTAGGCAACTTTATATACAGGATGTCCGAGAAAGAACTCCAGAGTTCTAGTTATAAATATCTATTCACGGGTTTGACATAAAAGTTTCCTATTAACAAAAAACTATTAGTGAGTCTCTCCAAGTTTTACTGTTCTGTAGTGTAATTCATTGTGAATAAGCGTGACACCCTACAGACATCGAAAGACGTTCCACTTCACTCCACAGCCGAGAGAGCACATCTACAGGATCTGCAGCGACAGCCGCTGTAATCCTTGGGCGCAAATCAGGAAATCTACCCTTTCTCTGTGTACGGTGCCTTGTGTCTTTGTGTACCCCCCCGATGAGGTCCGTGAGTGTTAAGCCAGGACTCCTTGGGGGCCTTTAGTAGGCCCTCTCCTGCCGATTCATCGACCAGGAAGGAAATCATTTGTTCAGAGGAGAACGTAGAGGGGCACCAAAATGGGTTGGTGCGCCATCTTGTTTGAAAATGAAGCCATCAGCTTCAGGCGCTATTTGTGGAAACACAAAGTTCTCTAGCACATCCAGGCAAACTGCACATGTGGTGGAGCTCTCGTGGGAGAAACAGGGTCCAACAGTTCGGTCCGACGTGACGCCGCACCTCACATTGATATTGGGAACGTCACAAACGTGCTCCTCTGGGACATGCGGGTTCTCACAGCCGCAAATCCTGCAATTGCTGCGGTTTACAACACCGTGTGTGTGGACATCGGAGACGCTATGACTAAATGACTCCCGCCTTCGTGCATTCCAAACTTGTCACATTGGGGTGTTGCCATATCTCTAGTATTCATATCACTATATCTTAGACAGATTTAGCGCTAAATTTTCGAAACGTACGAACTCTGTGATTAAACACAGAATAAATATTTTCACATATTTGAGTGACGACAGACGATTAATGACTGGATTTTTTTATCCTTAATGATTGTAACTAGAAGCAAACCTGATTCAGATATTCTAAAATTTGCTACAGAACGTATTAAGTCTTCTCAGTCTGCTGTGTCTTCACCGGTTGTCTGGTGATGGCTTCCAACATCCGTCGTTCCGTTGGTACTGGTGAAGTAGCTTCGGGACTGGCAAAACAGAAAACATCGTTTCCCACAGTTCATATATTGTTGCATATTGTCTAGAAAATGTGGGAGTCTCGACGTCTCTCAACCCTATGGACCTCCAGGGCCTGTTACAGGAATAACTTTACTTTATAAAGGCTCGGTTCGAGATTCTGCTCGAACACCGGCTATTCTGAGATATTAGTAGTTTTCCTCAGTCTCTCCAGGCAAAATAACACGATACTACCTTAAATCATGCCAAGACTGATTTATTCCCCATCTGTTCCAATTATCAAACGAAAAACAGTCTCTGTTACTGAAAATGTCGTTAAATAAATCACTTACTTACTTACTTACTTACTTACTTAAGGAGCTGAGCCCTTCTTGAGGAGAAGCCAAATCTTCAGCTACTCAAGAATTTCCTAGCATTTTATGGAACCTGAGGGTTCATTGCCGTGTTCACAAGAGCCCTCCGCTGGTCCCTATCCTGAGCCAGGTCAATCAAATCAATACCATCCCATCTCTCTAAGATCCATTTTAATATTGTCCACCCACCTACTCCTTGTTCTTTCCAGTGGTCTCTTTCCTTCTGGCTTTCCCACCAATATCCTATATGCATTTCTCTTCTCCCCCATTCATGCTACATGCCCTGCCCATCTCATCGTCCTTGACTTGATCACTCTAGCTAAATAAACCACAAAGATGGAAGTTCAACGTTTAAGACTAATGAAAGCAAGCGACCAAATTATATTTACTTATTTGTTTTTTCCTTCTTCCTCCCTTGCTGTGAATCTTGGGTAAGAAGTAGACGTGGTTTTGAAACAGGGTGTGACCCCGCGCCGCTTGAGGAACATTAGTTTTCATTTGATGCCAGTAGTAGCAACGCCATCAACAACAGAGGCGGGAAAAATGTCGCAAGACGAGGAGGGAAATGGAAATTGAAAATAATAGCTGGAGGGAGGTTGTGAATGTATCAACATTTGTCTCTTAGATATTAGCAGCCCCTTGCTGTGTTTTAATTGTCTCTCCCGCGGCTTCAAAGGCTGCTAGCTCACGGGTCAACGCACCCATAGGTCTGTGTCAGAGAGATCGCCAGGCAATTCCATTAGCTCATGTCTTTCGGCTGTTCTTTACGCGCGACTCCTACTTCTCTTGTGCTCACTGTGGCAGTCGCAAAAGGAATCCTGAAGGCCAAATTCGATTCGAGTTTCGTGAAGGTGGCATTAATGAATAGCTTCAATATTTCTCAGGCCTTTCCTCTACTGTCTTTTAACCACTATGCATATTGTGGCATGTAGACCCGTGACTAGGCAACGACCGCGAAAGAAACAGTTATACAACAGCCACTGTTAAGTAAAGGCTTCGTAAATGCAAGTTTCTAGGGAAATAATTGTATAGGAATAATATAACGGTGTTTTCTGTACGGTCCGTGCCGTAATGTTATAAGCAGAACAGTTAGTGAGGAGTGAATTCAGTCAGTTAAGTTGAATTAGTTGGTTAGTGACCGACTTAGTCAGAGAACTGCTGAGGTTCAGTCGTTGTGAGCAGCTAGTAGCTGAGGCCGGGGATAGCACGGGAAACCAGAGGAAGAGGAACTTCCGCCTTTGGAAGCCGCTACCGAGCAACGGCTAGAGAAGACGTTACTGTGTACACTAGTGCGTGTATGTGTAATAGTGAACTGTAAAGTAGTCACGCGCTGTATCAACAAGTACAATAAATCCGATCATCAATCCATAACCCGTCTATAATTAAAATCGTATACGCGACAATATTAACAGATAGTGAGAATCATTAAAAATAATCTATTCTTGAATATTACGCCGTATTTACCGCAGAATTTCACCGACTTTTCGCAGAAACATACTGGTTTCCATCTTCAGGAAATACTTTTACCTGAAGATGGAGGCAGGACTTATCTCCGAAACGTCGGCGAACTTTTGTCTGTACTTAACTAAATACAAAACTCAACTGAAATAAGACGAAATTATTTTTATGGGTGTTTACAAGCCTGACCGATTTGAATCACATGTGACATGAGAGGAAGGAAAAGACAAAACCATTGTGACATGGAGTTGTGGAAACAACAGGAGAACATAGGCAAATTAAACAGATCACTGGACACCAACTGAGCAAAACTGTAAATAGGGATAATTTGAAGGAATAAGCTTCAAAAGTCTACAGGTATGCAGCAAACGTGACGACGGAAATGGGAAAATTTCAAGAAAATAAATAAATAATGCGTTTTACATACGAACACACCCAATGCGGTCTTTAATGCAGCTTTCATGTGAATTCAGCGATTTGTTTCGGCAAAAATTGGGTCATCATCAAGATCACATATTAATTCACATAAATTGTTTTACTGTATCGTAGTACTATAGAGCCCATGAGGGCTGCACCAGTCTGATGCCTCTTAAATGGTATTTAAAGCTTTTTAAAATGATATAAAATTATATACTTTGTATCGTTGCATTCTCATTTACTGTGTTCTGTTCTACGTTACTCACAGAGATGGAATTTTGGCTACATATGCTCCAATCGTCAGTGTGTATGGACTACGAACCTCCACGTTGTTCAACGTTTTGGAAGCCTAATCCCGTTAACATTCGCGTTTACACTTCGTATGCTAGCGCTCGGCTGTAGCGTGAGTTCTCCTGATATTTATTTAAACTAGACGGAAACACAACGCAATATTGGGGCTGTAAAATGCTGTGGCATGTCTGCTGAAGGCAACGATTGGGAAATCAGCAGAGACAGCCGTTGATAGGGAACGGCTCTGCAAAACGGCCTTTGCTGGGCAATGGAACAACAAAAACTTACTCGATAATGGAGCACGCCACGCCACCAATGAAATTACTGCGGGAAACGGTGCTTTCTATACTGTCAGCGCTTACAGCTACACAAGCAGCAACAGAAGAGCTGTTTGAAATGTTTTCTGTGCGGTCCGTTTCGAGGTTATATATCGAGGAACAATGGGGCAGACTGTCAGGGAGTACTCAGTAGTCAGAGAGCTATCAGAACTGTCAGGCAATAAAATAAGGTCGTGAGTCTCGTGGGCTCGGAACCAAGAAATATTGTGTTGGCAAGGGCCAGCAGCAAATTATCAGAGTAGTCAGACTTGAGTCGGATTGAGCAGCCTGTTTGGGGGGGGGGTATTCCAATATCTCCACCGTAGCCCTGCGAGACGTAGGAAGCAGCCAAAAGGGAACCCAATGCCTGGGGTTGTGACTTGCCTCCTCCTTCCTTGGGGATATAAATATGGTGACCCGGTCCTTCAGGTTGGGCGAGTAGCGAATCTTAGAGAGCAAAATATGGTCATGAGTCCCGAGGGACTCGTAGCCGAGAATGACCGCACTGGCGAGAGCCAGCAGCAACTATAAATAACAGACCAGTCCTCTCGTCAGAGAGGGCGCCCCACGTCATCAAATCCGCAACTGTCTCAAGACAAACTGTCTGACTGACCGATGGACGTCAAGAGTCGGCGGTTAGTGAGTGTAGCTCTTGAGGCGTAAAGGCATGAGGAATATCCATTTTTAGAAGACTGTAACCAGGCAAGGAATAGTGGAGGTCCGTAAACAAGCTATGGAGACTAGTGTGGGTTATAGCAACGTTGTAATTATTTGCGAAGTGTACAATAAATCGGATTAACTCACTCATGGATCTGAGCCAGTCTTGAGAAGCTGCAAGTTGTGCAGCTAACCAAGAACTTCCAAAAATTTTAAGGAACCGAAGGTTCATTACCGCGTTCACAAGAGTCTTCCACTGGTCCCCATCCTGAGCCAGATATATCCATTCCATCCTATATCTCTAAGATCCGTTTTAATATTGTCCACCAGCCTACGCCTTGGTCAATAAATCCGATTACCAATCAAAACCCATGTCTAGTCACTGAACAAGCGGCAATGGAATCACCAGCCACTGTTTGCAATATTTGTGCACTTACTCGGTTCAGTTCCATTGCAGCTGTTGTTTTCTCCAGCGTTTAATAGAATTTGAACGTAGATATCTTGTATTTTAAGCACTAGTTTACGAAATTTAAAATAAAATTATAGCTTCTAGCATATCAGTGATCGCTGCTAGGGACACCCCTGAGTGTTTTCGGACTCGTGTTTTCAAATTCTCTCAAGTCTATAAAATTGTTCAGTCATGCAACTCTACCTGCAATCCGATTGAAGTCCACGGTGCAGAAACCACCATTACCCAACGATAGTGTTGTCTGCAGACACTAAACTTGTGCAACGGACTGTGCCAGATCTCTTTCCTGGTTCCTGAACCAAGGAGATTCTGCAAAATAAAAATAAACCAAAATCCCTTATATAAAATGGATCTTATATACTGGAAACTATTAGCTGTAACATATCTGGGAGGTATTATGTTCTGTTAAAGCCTCGTATATGGGTATATTTCTTCTATATAAACAACGAGGAAACATGTGAAGATCCTACAGAAAGTGGTGGCAGTGCTGATGTCACTAACACTGTTGTACAGACGTGAAGTCCTCAGCTTTAATTTCAAAAAGAAAATATAAATTCTCATGTTAAATGTTTCAATTTATCCAAGAATTTATGCATAAAACAACATTCCCCTATATCTCTGATAAAAATCACCAATAGTTTCAATTATGAAATGAGAAAATGATTAAACACGTAATGATCAACATAATTAGAACAAAAATAATTATATGTAATTAGGAAAAATGTTAGCGCCTGGGGGACGTGGTGGTCGTGGTGCTACAATAAGACACAAAATAAATAACACACAATACACACAATGTATACAATGCAAATACAGTTACAAATACAATAAATACAGTACAACTACAACACCTTCACCTCTAATCCTACTGAAACTGCGTTAGATTTGATACATCATCATCATCATCAGTAATCTGTCAAGACGACAGGTCCACAGTCTCTTCCAAAACAATTCCTCCACTTAATGCGATCTAGAGCTTTCTCCTTCACATGACAGTATCCTCTTCTGTCCCCAAGGTCATCCAGCATCTTCTTACGTCTTCTTCCTCATCTTCTTGTCACTTCTATCCGCCCCTCTATCTTTCCTTCGATAACTTCTTTTACAAGGCAGTTTCTGCGTAAAACATGACCAATCCAATTAGCCTTCCGTTTTCTTATTTCGTGTAGGATATTCCTCTGCTCACTGACTCTAATTAACACTTCTTCATTTCTCACATAATCGGTCCAACTGATCTTCTCCATCCTTCTCCAACACCACATTTCGAAACTTTCCAGATATTTCTGATCTACTGCCCTAAGTGTCCATGTTACAGCCCCATACAGAGCTATGCTCCAAATGTAGCATTTCACTAGTTTCTTCCTCAAATTTAAGTCAAATTTTCTGGTAAAAAGATTCTTCTTCTTGCTAAATGCAGCTTTTGCCATGGCAATCCTGGATTTAATTTCACTAGTACACCGGAAGGTGTACTAGATTTGATACACTCAGAAGTATTTCAGGTAAGAAGTGCATAGCTGGAGACACAGAAACCTACTGCCATTTAGACTTGGTACCATTATAGTGCATGTGGAACGTTGGGATTAATATTTAATCTTGGGCACTTCTACTAATTAACTAACTGACTGACTGACTGACTGACTTCATGGAGCTGAGCCCCTCTTGGGAAGCCGCCAGTTGAGCAGCTAATCAAGAAATTAAAAAAAAAATGGTACCCAACGACTTATTACCGTGTTCACAAGAGCTCTCCACTGGTCACTGTCCTGAGCCAGGTCAGTCTAGTCCATATCACCTCATCCTATGTCTCTAAGATCCATTTTAATCTTATCCTCCAATCTGGGGAGTAGTCTCTTTCATTCTGGCTTTCCCAGAATCCCCCCCTCTATCGTGCTTCTTTATTAAATGGTATTCATAAGGAGTTTCCATTTTCTCCCAGAGCTATTTAAAAATTATATTTAAATATTTCTTTGTCAAGAACATTTTCCATTCACTGACTTTATTTGGTACTTATATTTTCTTCGCCCTAAATTCTAACCTATTCGCACTTATATCATTCTGTAATGTATCATTTTGTTCTTTCTATTCCTTGTCACTTTGTTCAAAATTCCCTGAGAAACCATTTTTCCCCAATCTGTTGCTTGAACTCCCATTGGAGTATTCTCATTCTTTCGCATTTCACGTAGAATCTTCGTACTCCGTTGGATCGATGAATCCAGGTAATATGTCTTATTTCTGGGCATTATTTTCTCACGTCTCTTTCTATTTATCACTTCCCTTTTAACTGTTCGTTTAATTTCTCTATAGGTCTCTAAATCTTTCTGCGCCCGAGAGTGAACCATATTTTATAAAAGGATTTCCTGTTTCTCTCCAGTCTCCGAACTTGTCCCTTCTGCCTTTGTTTAGTTGTTTCGTCTATCTTCCTACGTGACACCGTTGTTTCCGGCGGACGTCCTTGCATTCTGTTACATTTTCAAAGCCGTTTCTCTCATTTATTTTATTATTCACAGTTGGTTATTTAACGAATAATGAGCTACGGGTTGGATGGTACTGGTTCGATTCCCGGAAGTGGCAAGACATTTTTCTCTAACCCACAGCGTACAGACTAGCTCTGGGACCCAACCAGCCTTCCGTGCAATGAGGACAACGGCCTCTTTCTCCGAGGTTAAAACGGTCAAGACGTGAAGCTTACCACTCACTTCCAACTAGGTCTAGAATGACAGAGTTATGCCTACATTTCCTCTTACGTTTTCGAGCCCTGATGCTTAATTAATAAGCGAAGGAACATTTTTATCTCTCTCATGTTGAGGTTATATAACGTTGGATGATAGGATGAGAACTGAATATGTAGCTCTTTATGACACGGAAGATTGCTGGAAAAACAAAAGGCCTTGGAGAAATGCAGACCTATTGCCTGTGTCCACCATAAGCTCCACATGATATGACCTGGAATCGATCCCTGGATGCCTCGGTTGGAAGCTGATGGTACTAGTTCGTAATTATTTTACTATTTAGTGAGATTACATTTAAAAAGCCCTCAAATGCTATTTCCCTCATAGGGCAGCATACGGCCTCGTATCACTAGACATCAAATCGTCCGCGAGCGATGTTCGCCGCTCTAGAGCGACCACTTCTCTGACACTCGTGTAATGCGAATAGACTAACCGTCACCACAAGGCGCGTCGCTTAAATCCTTAGATAATCGTCTCTCACTTAGAATTCCATTTCATCAAATGTTTAGGAAAGCAAAAATATTATCCAGCCGGTAATTCCGGGAAGAACATATTAAACCAAATTTTTTCTTATGTGTGAAAATGCTCAAGATAGCTTAGCATGAATTACAAATTAATTAAAAAAAATGTGTATATATTCCTGTGACTTTTTTCTGATCGTCAAAATACAGTATTAACATACGTACCTTCAAATTAAAACTAGTCCGTTTCACAGCATTGCCGTCATGTTCGTAACTAATTCGATATTAAATGTCACATGTTTGGGCCAGTGGTTCGTTAGTTTTCCTTACCGAGCAGGAGCTAAACATACGATCCGATCCCCCAAATATGGCGATTTTTACATGTGCGAACAGTTTACTTTATCAGAAATTTAAATTACTTCGATATTCCGCCGCACATATTTTCAAGATGCTGCATTATGTATCTCTAATAACAGAAGTTTCCGAATCAATTGTGATACTGTCATGAGACTGCATCTATACTGGGTTTGGATTAATGGCCGGATTTTTTGGACTCTTTGACACAGCGTGTGAATAAAATTTACAATTCACTGTTACATAAACATAAACGTACGTCCAGTCACGTCTTCATTGCCGTTTCTTGGTAGCGGCTTCCAATGGCGGACATTCCCCTTCCTCTGCGTTCCCGAACTCTTCTCGGCCTCCTCAACAAGTTTCTAACAGCAACAGCTCACAATGACTGAACCCCAGCAGTTCTCTGACTATCTCTTTCACTAACCAACCAACCAACCAACCAACCAACCAACCAACCAACCCATTCCACTCGCTTATTAACTAACTCACCATTCAAATGATTCTCTCCACTAACTGACTAACTGCAACAGTGTCAGAATTACTTTACGACTGGAAGTTTACCGCCAATCAGTTCGTCTTGGCGACAAGCCCCTTGAGACTCACGACCAGTAATTTTATTTTCCAACTGAACACTTGCGGTTATAGTCCTTATCAAACATCCTCTCCCACTATAGGATGAGTCTGTCCTTTACAATTGCTGCTGGTCCTCGCCAGCGCAGTCATTCTCAGCTTCGAGTCCCGCAGGACTCATTACCACATTCTACTGTAAACTGCAACAGCTGATTTCCCCTGGTTATAACGTCTCGACAAGGACTGAGTACAAAACAATTTTTCTACTGCAGTGCAACTGCCGTGGAAACGTCCTTGTTTGCGGAACCGTTACTTAGCAACGGCTGTTAAATAATCGCTTATTTCGCGGTTGTTGCCTATAAACGGGTCTACTTGCCACAATATCATGCATGGCGCAAAATTAAAATACAGGCCTTCAACCGTGTTATATTCTCCAGTGGAATAAAAACGACGCCCCATTTCACTGAGATATACATCCCCTGATTCAAAATGTATTAAGGGTATAAACTAGGGGAGAAGAGGACGACGCATATAGAGTCGGACGTGTTTATTTCATACACGCATCTGTTAAACAAGAAGAATATTCCGCGTGTGTCGGTTGTGTTCATTGTTGAATTCGTTACGAATTTTATTTCGGTTAGTGACCGTCTGCAACCTGCGACAGGGACACAAATTTAGATCTGTCACAATACAGATGTTTTCAAACAATTTAGTCAGAATTAGAAGGCAAATAATAGAGATTTTCATTGAAATATTATTCACATTGAATTTAGATGTGTGTCCCACAATAATAATGCCCTAAGCAACTGAGCTGTTTTACGTACGTCAGTATGAGAAACATAGCATTGTTATGTCCTTTTGTCTATCAAGTCAGATCAAGAGGTGGCGCTCCTGAGTTCTCATCTCGGCCGCAACAATGGTCATTCTGACTACGGTTTTCGTAGTTCTCTTCAGTCCCTCCAGGGAAATTCCTGGATAGGCTGGCACTGCAGATGTACCGAGAAATATTTCTTCGAAATCCTTTTCAATTTATGATTCTGTAATCCCATGACTTCATTCGACGCCGGAAAATTTGAGGGTCTAAGAGCCTTGTTAGGGGCACGCAATAGCGTAGTTGGGTGAGGAGTTATGCTGCAAGCCGGAAGGACGCGGTTTCGATTCCCGCTGAGGTCATTGGCCTCTTCAGAGGCCTGTTCAGCCTCTAACAGAAATGGGTACCAGGAAACTTCCTGGGGGTAAAGGGCTGTCGGCGTGTAAGGTTAATAACCTCACCACCATCTGTGAGCCGATAGTCTAGAGGAAATATGGGAGCCTCAACAACCCTCTGGGCCTCCACGTCATGTTATAGGGATTGCTTTACCTAACAGATTTGTTAAAGAAGCCATAAATAAACGAACATTTGTTGCTGTCGTGCACGACCGGGTACGTGTCTATGTCCTGACATGCGTGACGTAAATATTGCTATAATTCTGGCATATATGCAACATCTACTCATACAAACTTTATATATAACTTTAGGATTCAACCGTGTGCAAAATTATGTGCAATTTTCCGGAGTCCAAAGATAATTACTTTGCTTCTGAATTTTGAGACGTACAGCACGAGACTTAACCGTCAGTCCGAGGTTTATGAATTTCTCCCCTACTTTAGGGATACAATTTATTTTATATTTTTTATTTTTACTTTTTGAAGTCTATAAACTTAAAGTTCCATTGAAGTCGATGAAAGTTGGTGAAAGTTGTCTTATAACCTGGTTTGGAAAATTGTGATTGCAAGAAGTTCGGGAAACCCACAACTTCCCCCTTCCCCGCTAAGTGGGTCCATGTACTTCAGAGCTGCGGGATATTTATAATTAATAACTGTAATATTTGTACAAAGTTTTCTTTGTTAGGCCTGTTCACTTCGAACGGATTACTTAAAATCAAATTTTACCCTCTGAAAAGTAAGCACTATCCTACAGGGCGCTCTCGATATCTCATATTTTCATTCGTATGTTTTGCGCCCTGTTGTGTATGTCGTTTAATTAATTTAGTGGGGGATGGAGTCCAGTTGGGTCCACTCGGCACGACGGCCACTGTTTGGCTTATTGTACCTGCTCCGGGTGATGATGATGATGATGATGATGATGATGGAGAATCTGGTGGAATGAAGATTGGCAGGGGAAACCGAAGTACTCGGAGAAATCCCGCCCCAGCGCCGCTTTGTTCACCACAAATCCCACTTGACCAGACCCGGGTTTCAACCGGGGCTGCCGCGGTTGGAAGCCAGCGGCTAACCGCTTGAGCTATGGCGCAGCCTTGCGTATGTCATTACTATGTCTATACATCCGCGGATCGCAACAAATTTTATACATCCAATAAATTAACTGATGGACTCAGCCTGTAGATAGAATCATGTACTTTATTAAGATGCTATTTTTGCTTCATGTTTCGATCATTTAAGACCATCATCAGGTGTTTATAAGCAACAGAATGCATCCACGTTCATAACTAGACTTCTTGACGCAATGGATCCCTTGGAAAAGGATATTTTACGATTTTAGTCTCAAAAACGTAATTATATACCAAAAACGATTTAAAATCTAGGATGTAGAAAATTTAAAATCGAAAAATGAACACCGTGCTCTGTGTAGAATATCGCCAGAACGCGTGTTCCTCTACTGTCGCCTCAGTTTTGATCCTCCTTAGGCAATCTGAATAATAAATTTAATTAATTAATTAATTTTGTGCCGTCTGTGTGCGACGTCGTTCGCTACTCTTCGTAATCCTTTTATTGGACACTGCATGTTTCGGCATAGCTGGCCATCTTAAGATGTGCATGTTGCTATGGTTAAGGATACTGGTACTCAATGTAGTGTGGTTTTCTTTCCTCACACTGTTCTTGCCCCTGATTATTTTGTTACGTGTGTTACCATTATATTTATAAGCAAAATAACCAGGGGAAACAACAATATGAGGAAAGAAAACCGCATTACATTGAGTACCAGTATCCTTAACCATAACAACATGCACATCTAAAGATGGCCAGTTAGGCCGAAACGCATTGTGACCAATAAAGGATTTCGAACAAAGATTAGGGAACGACGTCTCACATAGACGGCACAAAAGCTCGAAAGTCGGATCTATACACTGCAACAGGATGCTGAAATATAATATTAATTCTGAAGATTTTTGAGAGCGACATTTTGTTATGGAATTTCATTTTCTTTGTCTCCATTTTCCTGTCCCTGAATTCCATGAATTTCATCACAGCCATCAGTGGACGCGGATCTTTCCATACTGAATTCTGTAATGACGTTTCATTTTGATAACGGACTCCGTTTCGAAACTCCAAAATACGCACCTTGTTTTCTATTGAACAGTCTCCATTTTCATTTATGACATCATACTTTCCCCCATACATCAATTCGGCGAGTATGACATTAAATATAAAACTTTCTGAGTCATATTTTCATATTCCTCGACAGTTTTATCTTACTTTTCTGGTTTAAAAATTATAGGTCACGGAAACACAGGTAATAATTTGGAATCACATTGCATAATTAATAATTGAAAGGTTTCTGCGAAATTAATTAATTCCAATTTCAAGAACACCAGTTATGTAAAGTCAAGTAAATATTATCGTTATGCTTAATTAGACACCAGGACATGAAGTTATATAAGGGACTTGTAATCATCCCATCCTTGGAAGCTACAACATCTGGGCACTGATTGACAAACCACAAAATACAGACATCATTTTAAATAAATTCGGATATTGTCAATGTCGTAAGATACATGAACATCCAGGAAGAAGGGTATATGCCATAGCAGAAACGCATTTGAATAATATGTGCAGTCAGATCTGTAGTCATTTCTACCTTTAAATGCGTGTAAAATTTCTCAAGAGGTTGTACACGACGGATCAGAAATCCAGGAGGCAGAAAGCACAGAGACGATATCTGCTTGACGTGAACACTGGAACCCGATGCGCTCGTCTACATCTTTCCTGGAACAACTGTGTTCTGCGGCTCGGGCGGTCGCTAAGGAAGCTGCAATCCTCTTACAGGCAGTGACGTAGCTGGCGGGCGACCCAGAGGATCATGGCCTAAGCTGCCGGAGACTGCATCCATCCATTTCATAAAAAATTCAGGGGTGGACAATCCCTGTCCCGATTCGAGACAGTGGGCTTCTGACAGATACAAAGAAGCATATCAACATTCACACTGGCGGCATCTCAAGGTCATGGCACGCCATACACGGTGAAGGCCTCGGTGGCTGAGAAAGGTGTTTCATTTTGTTGATTTGTACGCGTATAACGCGAGACTTGTTAGGGCGAGTGCACGTCAAGGAAATTGGCAACCGCAATGCAACTGCAGTTTCATATAAATGTTATCAGACTGAGTTGAACACATGGAACTGAACTGAATAGCGCAAACTGAAGAAACGACAACGCAACCTTGGAGTGTTATGTAACAGTCATCATTTAATAGAGGCTGTTCAACCAAAAATAAAATATAAACACACAGGATAATTATGTTTTGGTGAACTGAAAATATGGTTATGACATTTCAATACACTCCGCCATTCATCCGGAAGGCCATCAGCTACGGTGAGAGGTCCTTGAATTAGAATACGGCCGGTTGTGTGTATGTCTATCCATCTATGCCTACAGAACACAAAATTTGGGCATAACAGCTGAGTTAATTCTCTTCGTTAAGTGTCTTACCCTTTAAAGTACTTCAGAGGCCACGGAGCTCCAAGTGATTGAAAGCATGTATATTTAGCAAATACAGGAGGCGGTAAAGTTCTCCCTGTGCTTAATGTATTAAGCACCACGCCATGAAGGCGTATCGGGGAGTCGAATTATAGCTCCACCATTACTGACCTCAAAACGAAATGCAGACGGCTGGTCAGTTTCACGCCCCTGCCGCTCTACCCCCGGGGAAAGAGCCCTTGTTATCCATTGGACAGGAGGTTGGGTGGGCCCCAGAGAAGGTCTGGAAGCTATGAAGGAGAGAAATGTATTCCCATACCGGGAGGAGTGTTGAAATGTAATATTCTAATCACTGATTGGCCCGGCAGAGACAACGAAACCGTACAAGAAAACCGGCCCTGCGCTCTAGAGACAAAGTATATAAACAGTAGCCCTGTTGCTAAACATGTCGAGGTAAATATATAACCACGAACAAGGAACTACCGAAAATGAGCAAGAAGATGTTAGATAAACCTTTGAAAATGGACGCCTCCTGGACTTATTGGTCTTTGTCCGGGTACAAAGACAAAATGGCGTTTCATCTCTCCCAAAGGGACTCATGAGTGGTCCTCCAATCTGACCACTAGACTCTGGTTTCTACTCGGATAACAAACGAGGCCACGACCACCGAAACTGACTCTATCACTCGGTAACACAACACGGGACATTTTACAAAGACTCGTTAGCAAGAAATAATCATTCCCGAGGTTCTAAGGTGACGCCACAGCATTCGCAGCTAGAATATGCACACTGGGAATGTATGATTGGTGCAGGACGAAACGGAGAAATGAGGAAAGGTTTGTTATGGGTTAACCGAGATAATGTCACGGAGTATGACAGATACCAAATACAAGTCACAGTGTTAACACCAGACCAAACTGATTGTTTTCCACCATTACTGTTAATGTTAACGGAAAAATAAACGAGTTTTCGGAGTGATTCAGACTGTGGTGTTCTGCAGTATCACACGTCGAGTATGTATCCATGTGTGGTCGAAGTGATCAAGTTATGTAAGCAGTTTATAACGAAGTGTAATACCTCAGATCCATGGAAGGGAAAGGGAAGACAGAATCTGAAGATAGAGGAGTCATGTTCCTCCGAAACATTGGCATGAACCCAGAAGAGCATAAATTGAATAATCACAGCAATGAACACCTCTAAACTGAAACTGTAAAATTTCTCAGAATTACTGCAGTTTTGAGCTTTGTCCATCGTCCGGTATTCTAGAAAGCAGAAAACACGATGTTTCGGAAACCGGGTCTGTTTCCGTCATCAGTTGAAGGGGGAAGACACCTACTTTATTGACTCCCTTAGAAAGATTTGAAGGTTAGCTCTTTTTAAGGGACCCAACGGATTAGGTGCCTTCCCCACCCACCTGAATGAATGACAAAACCCTAAAACCCAGTAATTCTAAGTATTATAGACCATCGTCAGAGCCCCTAGGATCAATTTGTAAAGTTACTGCCTTATACTTTAGAAGGAATGGAGAAACTACTGCTGGACATGTCATTTTCGCTAATTCCTGCTGTCTTCACTGATTCAATAGCAGATTCCCGTATCTGGCTCAAAAGCTCTCCTTCAGGCGTTTCCTTTGCCCTCCTCTCTGCCCCCCATTTTGTTTGAGCCATTCTGCCACTTCTCTGTATACGAGTAATTAGCCGCGTTTAATTTTGTAAGGGGCTAACTTTCTCTAACGCTTTAGTTCCCATGCCTGCTGCTCCAATTCTGAACATTGTAAGTCAGTTATTTTGTCACCTCCAAATATATTTGTGAACAGCATTTTGACGAATCAGTTAAGTGCCCACCTGCCCTAAAAATGACAGACCAACCAGCAAATGCAATACAACAACGGTTCTCAGCCTCATCAGGGTAAGCAAAACCTTCGACGGTGCATCCCTGGGAGAGAAATGAACGACTTACCTCATATTGACTGGCTGGAGAATATGAACATCTCGGATGCTGAGAACTTTGGTTCTCACAGCGTTCAAAATAGAGGTAACTGTCTTTTGGGATCTATTACGTGGTAAACTGTTACATACGATTATACCTGGGGATTAGTTATACAGGAGTTCTGATTCCGTCCCCCTTCGCCCCTACCCATATTATTCCCTTCTACCCTGAATATGAAGGCCACAGGTTCCTCCCAGGCGCTGACAGCTACATAATGTCTTATCCCAGAAGAGAACCAAATTCATTTTGGGATATTTTTTATATTTTAGCAGACAGAGTATTGAGTGTAATATGGCCCCGATGTGGAGCCTGAAGCCAGCGTCGACTTAAGGACTTCTTTACCGTTCCGACTCCATGGATTCATTTTTCTGAGTACTTGATCAGTGCGATAAATATGCTGAAGTGCAGAATCCATGCGCTGACTGCACATCCTAACAGTTATTTTACTGATTAGGTTCACGGCGAACTTACTCAGAAACAGGGGCCTGCCATACCTTTTACAGCTTCACTGTTACAGATCAATTGTACGTCAGAAGGCTCACAAGAAAGAAACGTTACATTAAGCTCTACTAGGCAATCGAAATGTACATTCTGTGCTGTGCTCAGCCCAATCAATTACTTCAATAAACTGCCAATGCCAGGATGATAGAACACTGTAACTACAAGGAGAAATCAAATATTGTTACGTGTGTAAGTGACTATATACTGAGTTTGGATTAGTAATTGAATTTGTAGAACACTTACAGATCATAACTACAAGTAACTATAGCGCTATCACTAATTAAGACTGCAATTCACTACAACACACACTCAAGTCTTCTCAGTCAGCTGTGGGTTAATGGGTTGTCTGGTAACGGCTTCTAACATTGTCCTCTGGTTCCGTTTTAACGTTATTACTGGCTGGCGTCTGTCCTACAACTGTCGACTCTCGACTCATATCGGTCAGTCAAGTGATGTAGCCTCGGAGCGGACACAACAGAAAACACAGTTCCTTTGTTGATGGGAGTAGTGTGGTGTCACGTGTTCCATTGCAGCGGCACTGTCCGCCTGGCGCTGGACCGCGTGACAATACAGCTTCCCGATGTTTTCTTATTGTTGTCTGACGTCACAGCAGACGCACTCGATACGTATTTCTCTGTTGCGTGTGCAACCATTCTTAAGCTGATAAGTTGTTTACTGTGCGGTAACCTAGTAACGGCTCTCTGTATCGAATGATGTGAAGGGAGTTGCCCGATACACAGCACCTATACATACACAGGGTATCAAACAATGTTTAATTCTTATGATCGGAGTTAGAGATTTGATTTGAATTTTAAGAATGTAATTACCGAATACTAATTTCTTGTACGTTTAAAAATCCTATTTCATTTGTACTCCGTCAACGAGATTGTCTATATGGCTTAAATATTTTAAGATGACTTCATTTCCTTTCTAAAATATGTCATTTCATGAATTCATTTAATTTGAACGAAAGACGATCAATGTGAGTATCATTTCACTCTCATGTATGATATCTTAACTTTAAATTTGAAAACGAAATTATTTTAGACATATAAATTCATCATATATACTGCTCTGCAGTCAAAATAATTTCTGCAAATAGGAAATGATGATCTTGAACATGGCAAACACTACTTTCTATGATCAGGACTTTTTGTAGTCTTTTACGAAACTGAATACTAATGTATGACACTTTAATCCTTGGTGATGCGCAGGAAGTGGCGTTCCAGGGGCAAAACGTTTGCTGTCAGTTAAAGTGAATCACAGGAGAGGGCTGGCTGTCCGTCAGTGTGTGACAAGATTTGTCCTTATTGCTCCGACTACCCGGGGACTGCAGCGGTCAATTAACCTGTTATTATGCCTAACATGGGTCCTACTTCCGCCTGCAGGAAGTTATATACAGACATGGAAACTGCTGCGTGGGAATGCCGCGAACATGCTATCACGTGTTTGCGTGTAACAATAGACGGGGTTTGGATTGGTAATCGGCCTTACTGAACTCTTGCAACTGGTACTCTTTTAATGCTAGTTGGGTGGGACTAAGTCCCTTGTACTGCGTCCACTTCTGGCCTATTGTACAGCACCAGATGATAGGTGAGGATGATTGTGGAGCAATTGGTGGAATGAAGATTAGCAGGGGAAACCGAAGTACTCGGAGGAAACCTGCCCCAGAGCCACTTTGTCCACCACAAATCCCACTTGACCGAACCCGGGCCGCCGCGGTGGGAAGCCAGCGACTAACCGCATGAGCTATGGCGCAGCCCGAAGGCTTTCAAACTGGTAACTACAAGTGAGGATTATGCTCTCACTGTTCTGCACATTTCACAAATCACTGTAGGTAACTACACGTAAGGATTATACTCTCACTGTTCTGCACACTTCACAAATCACTTTAGGTAACTACACGTAAGGATTATGCCCTCACTGTTCTGCACATTTCACAAATCACTGTAGGTAACTACACGTAAGGATTATACTCTCACTGTTCTGCACACTTCACAAATCACTTTAGGTAACTACACGTAAGGATTATGCTCTCACTGATCTGCACACTTCATAAATCACTGTAACCTCAGAATTTTTTCATGTCTTCAGCAGTCGTTTCTGGTGACGGATCCCAATAATGTCCTCTGCTTGCATGCTCACATTCTTACCGACCGGCGACTGTCTCTCGGAAATTATTGTTCCAACTGTTCTGCTTATAACATCTCGGCACGGACCACAGCGAAAACACCGTTCCTTTGTTGCTGTTTGCAATTGTTTGCGAAGCAGTTACTCAGTAACGGCTGTTTTATAGCTCCTCTTTTCGGGGTCATTGCCTAGCAACGGTTCTACATGCAAAAATACCACACCTACTGAGTAGCGACAAAACAAATTTAAGAAGACAACAGTGACAGACTCGAAGCGCAATTTATTCTGGTCAGTACAGAAAGCAGGAAAAGGACAATATGAAAGTAATAAGACGAGAGGAGGAAGGGGAAAGAAGTGGAATAAGGAGGAGAAGATGCATCAGGTAGAGACGAAGGAGGTTAGGAAATAATAGGATAAGGGATACAATGTAAATAGATATACAGACAACTGTGTAAGTTCTACATAAGTTAAATGAGTTACATGCAAGTGGTGGGGGCTACCAATCTCGTCATCACTTTTGATGACGTCACTTATAAAAAGGTCATGATTTTTTGCGCCATCTGTCATGCTTAAGGCTTATGTTCATGTATTTTATTCGTGCCTCTTCCGCAGTGTTACATATTACAACATGAAGCAAATTCTGACATCCCATCTTCCCGAAAACATTTATTTCACCCTCCAAATCAAATTAATTGATCCAGTTGGAACGTCGAAACAAACAACACGTAGTTCCACGAGGGTTGTAAATAATGTAGACCTGCATGGATATATGTGTAGCATTGAGGGAGGGGGGGGAGCCATGGGCTTATTGCGACCCCAGTCACGAGTTTGAAAGTAATTACCCCGGTAATTGCACAATTAGGGGAACGGCGAGAAGGCTACAAGTGGAAAGCGAGAGAAACAAAATGAAAGGAGGTAAAGAATGAGCAAGACATATTGAGCGCCGTACATCAGCACCGCGGGAAGAGATCTCCCCGGTTCTCGCTAATTCCACTCACGTCTCTATGAAGCTCAAGGCACAGCAAGAACTGCACTGTAGAGAGATTCCAGTCGGATTATCTGGTATATAATTCGACTGGTTCCTACGTGAAAGCCATGTGTTCTCTTTGGGCTTAGCGTCCGGCGGGGTTCTGCACTATCAGATTGCTAGTTCAGGCACGACGTAGGGCGTCTACTCTGTCGCACTGCCGTACGTATTGTGGCAAATGTTCGGTTACCGATTGGCTCATTTCAAGACGCTATTTCAATGGGAAAAGAAGTACAGCTTCAAAAGACGTGTAAATATGGACATAAAAAGAAGGAAGTCGATGTGTACTTGAGTGTTATACATACAATTGGACATCCTGAAGAAAACCACATATATCTCCTAACATAACTAGTTGCCCAGGCTTCTAAGTAAGTAACTTCCTTATGGAGACGAGCACTTCTTAAGGAGAAGCCAAATCTGCAGCTACTCAAGAATTCCCCAGTATTTTATGGAAGCCGAAGGTTCATTACCGTGTTCACAAGAGTCCTCCACTGGTCTCTATCCTGAGCCAGATAAATCTAATCCATACCATCCCATCCTATCTCTCTAAGATCCATTTTATTATTGTCCACCCACCTACGCGTTGGTCTTCCTAGTGGTTTCCTTCCTTCTGGCTTTTCCACCAATACCCTATATGCATTCCGCTTCTCAACCATTCGTGCTGCATGCCCAGCCCACCTCATCCTCCTTGATTTGATCATTCTAATCATTCTAAGTTGTTAACTGCAGAATCAAAATAAAATCTATGTTGTGATCAATGCATATAGGATATTGGTGGGAAAGCCAGAAGGAAATCTACTACAGGGAAGACCAAGGCGTAGGTGGGTGGACAATATTAGAATGGATCTTAGAGAGATAGGATAGGATGGTATGGATTGGATAGATCTGGCTCAGGATAGGGATCAGTGGGGCGCTCTTGTGAACACAGTAATGCAACTTCGGGTTCCATAGAATGCTGGGAAATTCTTGAGTAGCTGCTGAATTGGCGGCTCCTCCAGAAGGCCTCAGCTCCATGAGTGAGTAAGTAAGTAAGTAAGTAAGTTGTGGTCATCAAAGTTTGGTTCTGAAACTTCCCTTTCATTCTTTTCCGAACCAGAGAAACAGAACAGCTTTCAGGACAAGCCATGTCTGTCTGCCTTTGCTTTTAACTCTTGAACCCCTCACACATTTTAATTAAGTGTGGTACGCGAGACTACTACTCAAGTTAACAGTGACAGGGTATCAATTTTGTGTGTAACGGCCCCTGACACTGGCGATGGAAATTCGGCTTCCATAAATACACATTAAACGAATACACTCAATTTACGGAATGGAGAAAAGTAGGCAGCTATGAGCTTCAAATTGTTTACATTTCGTCCACTGTTGCTAGAAAGAGCAATTCAAAAATGCGAGAGGCGTAGAACATCTAGCACGCATGTGCAAAAAGTCTTCACCTTGAATGCTAGATACCTCTAGACAGACCTAAGGGTAAAACCTACTGGACCATAATTAACAGATTTGGGAAGTGTGTACTCTAATCAACTTGCTTAATGAAGCGTGAGATACCGGCTTGTGTGAACACGGTGGTAAAATTTCTGGTTCCACGAAAGCGAACAAAAGTTTCACAAGCTGAAAAATATCGAAATTATCAAAAAATTCATTACTTCGAATTAGTTCAAATGGGAGCCGGGATACATAATTCGTTGTAGTGACTACGACAAGGGCTGAAATTTCGGCGAATTGGAGTTCGATTCTCGGCAAAGAAAAGAGATTTATTTCTTTTCAAAGGCGTTAGGAATAGTTCTGGCACCCACATAGTCTCATTTTCAGCGGACATCAGATCTCTTTCACAGAGGGTAAAGCGATCTGAGCTTGTAGCTGGCCACTCAACTCTATTTTGTGACAAGGTTAAGGATATTTAGAGCTGTCCCTCTTCTTTGCCTTATCCTTCATGGAATAATTCTTAATTAAAAGTATAGGAACACCCAGTAAATAGGTAAAAAAAAAGGTAAAGCTCTCACTGTAACAGGCCATGGAGGTCCATAAGGTTATGAGACGTCGAGCTTCACACATTTTCTGTAGAAAATCGGCTCAGAGATGACGGTGAGGTTGTGAGCCTTACGCGCCAGCCGCCCTTTACCCCCAGGAAGGTTCCTGGTACTCATTACTGTTAGAGGCTGGGTAGACCCCAGGGCCATAGTGCAGCTGGAAGGATTAGGTCAATTGAAAAAATCCAGCTCATCGGAAGTAGAACCCTCGTGCTTCCGGCTTATAGCATAGTGCCTCAACCAACCACGCTACAGCGTGCCCCCCCTCAGGAAATATGCAATAAATTAATATCCGATATCCGCAGGACTCTTTAAATCATGTAACGTGCACCTTACCGGTTTTATACGTCAGAATTTAAAAGCTGTAAATTTCATGTGCGTATCGCTGAGTATTGTCATACTCGCAGAAAATTAAATCCGCGTTTTCTATGCATATAAACGGGAAGAAGCAACAAGAAACGATACGAAGAGATTTGAAGCATCTGAACAAGCGTTTACTGCTCTCTATTGGGGGTGGGGTGGGGGGGGGACGCAGCCTCCCTTACTTACAACCGCAGTTTGACCTCCTTCCGATGGCCTCTAGCCAATACTGCAATGATTAACTTAGGGGTATGTGATTAAGTTTGGAAATCTTGTGATGTTATCAGCCACGTCCTACTGAATACCGAGGAAAGAAATTGGGCCATTTTCCGCAATTTAAATGAAATATCGATTGAACGTGCCCTTAATTTAACAACACAAGAAGGCCATTTCCTCACGATTCCTAAGAAGTCTGAACCTTTAGTTACATCAAATGTTGCATTGCATATAATGCTTTATTTTATTAACAATTCGTTTATTGTAGAGAAATTGTTTTAAACAAAACAATGACTATAGCAAAAAATCAAAAATATTTTACCGTATCTGTAATGAAAAGTGATCAGAAATGCTAAGAGATTACACCACATTGTTTCTAACACCTGTGTGTCATTCACTGTTTATTATTTAACGATACTTTCCGCATCTAGGCTATATTGTAGCACCTAGAACCGTTGCTGGGCAACGACAGCGAGAGAAGCAAATATACAAGAGCCGTTATGAAGTTACGGCTTCGCAAACAAACATGTTTCCAGGGCAACAATTGGATTACAACAATGAGAAAAGGCGTTTTCGGTGCGGTCCGTAAAGAGTTTTAATAAATGACAGTTCAGTTGTGTTGAGTAAAGTGCAGGAAGTGAAGAGTTAGTTGGCGAGTTAGTCAGTCACTCAGTGAAGTGAGGTGTAGTTGGATGGTAAGAGAGTCAGTTGAGTCTTTGTGAGCTGTTGCTGTTAGATGTTGTTGGCTGAGGCGTGGGGATAGTTCAGGAACCCAGAGTAAGGGGAACGTCAGCCGTTGAAGCCGTTACCAGACAACAGCTAGTGGAGACTGTTATAGACTATGAATACTAGTATGTGTGGGACAGTTCTCTGTAAAGTGTAGTCAAGAGTTGTGTATTAATATGGTCAATAAATTCACTTACCAGTCAAATTGATGATACTTGAATAAAATGTGAGGGGATACGAAAGGAAGCATTCCTGACTTAAGTCACGTAATATCCTGGCACTTGGTTGGAGGGATATATAAAATAACAGTTTAAGATTACTGTTAAAATTCCATCTTATAATTATTGATTTTAGAATGCTGTATACCTTGGTTTCAAACGAGTAATACTAATTTGATTAAATCTTTATTTACTTATGTGCAGGGGCCGCACCATAGCTCAAGCGGTTAGTCGCTCACTTCCCACCGCGGTGGCCGTGGTTCGATCCCGGGTCTGGTTAAGTGGGATTTGTGGTTGACAAAGTAGCGCTGGGGCAGGTTTTCTCCCAGTACTTCGGTTTCCCCTGCCAATCTTAATTCCACCAATAGCTCCACAATCACCCTCACCTATCATCTGGGGCTTATACAATAGGCCAGAAGTGGTCGCAGTGCACGGGACTTAGTCTCACACCACTAGCAATAAAAAAAACACTTGCAAACTTAACACTCAGGAGTCAGTAATAATAATTTCACTTGTATAGTGGTTATGGACAGGTTTGGATTGGTAATGGGATTTATTTGAATTTTATACAACTTGTGACTACAATTTGCAGACCCCTACCGTACAAAAACTGGTGTTCTCAGTCATGTCGCCCGTTAGCGTCTGCCACGAAGCACGAGATCTATAAGAGAAGACAACAGCGTACGCTGGTGGAGAGGACGACATAGAAGCAAGGGGCAGAACGTAACCACAACAACGGGCTTACGTATAGAAAACAACAGGCCGCTACAATACAGTGGTATAAACATCCAAGGAAAGAGGTCGAAATGTATTGTTTGGGCAAGTGGTCGACGCCCGAGTGAGGTGTGAAAAGAATTTTACAAAAATTATAAGAAATAATTTAACGACTTTTAATTAATTTTAACAAACATAAATTACAGCCTATGACAAGTTAACTAATGTTAGCCGGATTGTGATTACAACATTTAGAATCATGAGATTTCGTAGTTACACGTGAAGTGAATGAGTGGCATTCGGTGAAGTATAACGGTTTGGGCAAATTAAGATACCTGATGATGGCCGATTGGGGCCGAAATATTTGTGAAAGGGAAAGAACAAAAATAGTTGCATTGTTATCGGAACTGTATTATTATGTGTAGGTTCTATTGCTTGGCTTATTGTTCGACCCTGAAGATGGAGGCGACATGCTCCACCACAACGTCGGTTGACTTCCAGAGGACTAGACGGCGGTATATCCCAGAATTCCTGGTAACCACCGCTGTGAGAACCTCAAATCCTACAACCTGCTATATCGATTATATCGACTCATGTGTTTGCGATTATATTTCTCTTCAGACTGTGGGCCGTAAACTCACACCACAACATTCGTTTGGAAATGACGTGCTTATGCACAGTTATTCTAAATTTTTGTCGGGATTTCCGTGCACTATAAATGAAAACCGCGAAAATAATTTAGAATAATCATATACATGTGTTTTCCTCATAGAATGAATGAAAAGTAGCAGAGATTTTCAGATGGAAAACTTCCTCATCGCCGCATATAATGTCTTCTGCAATATATAACCGTTCACAGGATTTGTTTAGTTCTGTTTGAAACTCTGGGGCGGATGGAGCTTGTTGGTTTTTGATATTCGGGTGCCCACGTCTTGATGAACTGAGAAGGGGGGGGGGAAGATGAGGGAAATAACCGCCTATCCCTGTATACCTGCCTTCCAGCACTGACCTTTATATAGGATCGTCTAGATGAAAGGAACATTGCGAAAGTCAGCAGAGACGATTGTAATTGAGCCCAAAGGGCATACATTAACACAGAAAAATAAAATATAAAAACAAAAGAAGCATGTAACATACACAGTACGCCCCTACGGGATGTACACGTAGTTACCTTTACTACACGACCAGAAATAATACAAGATAAAGGTAAAAGGTCAATAAATAAAGGTTATTTCTCTGAAAAAGTAATTTTCGGGATAAGAGTGGTCGTAAAATATAAACAACTTTAATTGCTAGTCCGCTTGAAGAAAGGCGAGGCATATTCATAAAAGATAAACCTAACTTCTCGTCGGAGAGGATGTTGCATAAGGACTATAACCGCAAGGGTTCATTTGAAAAAAAAATACTGGTCTTGGGTCCCAAGAGGTTTTTCGTCAAGACGAACTGATCGGCGGGAAACCAGCAGTCGTAAAGTAACTATGGATCTGACTTTGAGATGTAGTGAGTTGTAAGCCCGTCCGTGAAAGGAAGAGTAGGAGGTTGGTGTGAGATGGACGCCAGCCTGCGGGTTAGTCAACTGAAGCAGGAGTTCAGTTGTGGGATATTCGCCGAACAGTAACGGCGTGAGCACAGAAGTTGAAGAATCTCCTCTACTAAGATCCGTTACTAGGATACGACTAACGAAAAAAGACTGCGAAGGCTTAGCGTGCCCTCTAGATATTTGTAAAGTGCGGAGAATAGTTATAACGCTATAGTAACTTGTAATTACGACCTGTAAATGGTCAATAAATCCAATCTCAAATCCAGACACCCCTAAATCATATGAAGTCATCATTTTATCGCTCAAGCAGCCTGAGTAGCTCAGCATGACTAGGCTATGGTGAGAAGTGGTAGGGGATAGAGGTTCGATGTTAGGCAACAGCAGATATCTTTCTCTTCTATACGCCGTCCAGACAGGAACTGGAGGACATCCATGGATACCCGGAGCTATGTCTCCGCGGGAAAAGCGACTTAAGCGTGAAGTTGACGTATCAGAAGCATCTGGTGCAGAGATTAAGCACGAAAGGGGTGAAGGGTGTGGTCATAGAAACTAAATTGCCAGGAGCGTCCGATGCGCAGTCCAGGTTGAAAGAAAAGAGTAAAAAACATGGCGTGAATCCGTTGCACTTAACCTACGGTAGCTTTACACACTCTGAAACGCAGAAATAGAATGACCAAAAGCTCTGCAACACGCGTATTGTCATGATTTGAGGGGGTGGCTTACATATAAAAAGGGTTTTGGATTTGATGATTGGATTTATTGCACCTTATTCACACACAGCACGGGACTACAGTCAATACAGCACTGTCGCTGATCTACACATAGTTTCTAGTTCATCATTACACAAGCACAAGTTTTCTCAGTCATCACTAGCCGTATGCTGGCAACGGATTTATAACAGTCTCCCTGTCACTTCAAATCACACTTTAATTCTTCTTTGCACCGCCAAATTCCCTTCTTCCCATTATTCTGCAGCTGCCAACTCAATTCAATTCCGAGATCATATCCCGGCAGGCTGGCGTCTAGAAACGCGACTCTTTACTTCCGACTGCTACTACTGTTTTATCCTGCAGATCATTTCCTTATAATCACTTTGCACGGACCACGCAGAAAGCACAGTTTCTCTTGTTAAGGAGATCTGTTTACTTATCTGTTGACTAATAACAAATGTCTTATTGTTTCGCGAGTTTGCTTGGGCGGGAATATTTCTCGAGTCGTTGCCTAGCAATGGGTATACAAGTCACAATATTTAGAAAGTCACACAACTACATGAGAGATCGGAAACTGAACGAATTATAATAGACTGAACTTGTCGCCTACTTCTGCTTGATTCTTACTTAGCTTATTCTTTTACCCTGAAGATGGTAGCGATATGNAGAATGAATGAAAAGTAGCAGAGATTTTCAGATGGAAAACTTCCTCATCGCCGCATATAATGTCTTCTGCAATATATAACCGTTCACAGGATTTGTTTAGTTCTGTTTGAAACTCTGGGGCGGATGGAGCTTGTTGGTTTTTGATATTCGGGTGCCCACGTCTTGATGAACTGAGAAGGGGGGGGGGAAGATGAGGGAAATAACCGCCTATCCCTGTATACCTGCCTTCCAGCACTGACCTTTATATAGGACCGTCTAGATGAAAGGAACATTGCGAAAGTCAGCAGAGACGATTGTAATTGAGCCCAAAGGGCATACATTAACACAGAAAAATAAAATATAAAAACAAAAGAAGCATGTAACATACACAGTACGCCCCTACGGGATGTACACGTAGTTACCTTTACTACACGACCAGAAATAATACAAGATAAAGGTAAAAGGTCAATAAATAAAGGTTATTTCTCTGAAAAAGTAATTTTCGGGATAAGAGTGGTCGTAAAATATAAACAACTTTAATTGCTAGTCCGCTTGAAGAAAGGCGAGGCATATTCATAAAAGATAAACCTAACTTCTCGTCGGAGAGGATGTTGCATAAGGACTATAACCGCAAGGGTTCATTTGAAAAAAAATACTGGTCTTGGGTCCCAAGAGGTTTTTCGTCAAGACGAACTGATCGGCGGGAAACCAGCAGTCGTAAAGTAACTATGGATCTGACTTTGAGATGTAGTGAGTTGTAAGCCCGTCCGTGAAAGGAAGAGTAGGAGGTTGGTGTGAGATGGACGCCAGCCTGCGGGTTAGTCAACTGAAGCAGGAGTTCAGTTGTGGGATATTCGCCGAACAGTGACGGCGTGAGCACAGAAGTTGAAGAATCTCCTCTACTAAGATCCGTTACTAGGATACGACTAACGAAAAAAGACTGCGAAGGCTTAGCGTGCCCTCTAGATATTTGTAAAGTGCGGAGAATAGTTATAACGCTATAGTAACTTGTAATTACGACCTGTAAATGGTCAATAAATCCAATCTCAAATCCAGACACCCCTAAATCATATGAAGTCATCATTTTATCGCTCAAGCAGCCTGAGTAGCTCAGCATGACTAGGCTATGGTGAGAAGTAGTAGGGGATAGAGGTTCGATGTTAGGCAACAGCAGATATCTTTCTCTTCTATACGCCGTCCAGACAGGAACTGGAGGACATCCATGGATACCCGGAGCTATGTCTCCGCGGGAAAAGCGACTTAAGCGTGAAGTTGACGTATCAGAATCTGGTGCAGAGATTAAGCACGAAAGGGGTGAAGGGTGTGGTCATAGAAACTAAATTGCCAGGAGCGTCCGATGCGCAGTCCAGGTTGAAAGAAAAGAGTAAAAAACATGGCGTGAATCCGTTGCACTTAACCTACGGTAGCTTTACACACTCTGAAACGCAGAAATAGAATGACCAAAAGCTCTGCAACACGCGTATTGTCATGATTTGAGGGGGTGGCTTACATATAAAAAGGGTTTTGGATTTGATGATTGGATTTATTGCACCTTATTCACACACAGCACGGGACTACAGTCAATACAGCACTGTCGCTGATCTACACATAGTTTCTAGTTCATCATTACACAAGCACAAGTTTTCTCAGTCATCACTAGCCGTATGCTGGCAACGGATTTATAACAGTCTCCCTGTCACTTCAAATCACACTTGAATTCTTCTTTGCACCGCCAAATTCCCTTCTTCCCATTATTCTGCAGCTGCCAACTCAATTCAATTCCGAGATCATATCCCGGCAGGCTGGCGTCTAGAAACGCGACTCTTTACTTCCGACTGCTACTACTGTTTTATCCTGCAGATCATTTCCTTATAATCACTTTGCACGGACCACGCAGAAAGCACAGTTTCTCTTGTTAAGGAATCTGTTTACTTATCTGTTGACTAATAACAAATGTCTTATTGTTTCGCGAGTTTGCTTGGGCGGGAATGTTTCTCGAGTCTTTGCCTAGCAATGGGTATACAAGTCACTATATTTAGAAAGCCTCACACAACTAAATGAGAGACCGGAAACTGAACGAATTATAATAGACTGAACTTTTCGCCTACTTCTGCTTGATTCTTACTTAGCGTATTCTTTTACCCTCAAGATGGTAGCGATATGTTCCTGCATGTTCTGTCTACAACACAGAAGACCACACTCTTCATAGTCACGGCTGTGAGAACCTCAGATCCATCAAGCTTCAAGAATTTCATGTATGACATCAGTGTGTTTAAGCAAGAAGCCAGTGTAGAAGCAGTAGACGTTGCCTTGGACAGCCCTGTATATGCCGCCGCCACTCCTTAAGTCTTCATGGAATGACGCTTAATTAAGTACACAGACAATTTCATTTTTTCTCTACCGGATCATGGTCAGAATGCAAATCAAATTTCACTGTTCATTATTTCAGAAATTTTCAGTAGTATGTTTCACTTCGTCCCGATGTGTGATTTGCAGATGCCTATAGCACTTTTGTTCCGTGGAACGGTACACTTCTTCGTTTTTGCGGTTCTCATCGAAACGTATCTTCCGTTGATGTGTGAACAACCTCTACATAGCCGTTGTAACGGAAGCGTTTCAGTAAGTGTTGCCTAGGAATCGATGTCGGTGTCATATCCTCGGATGTGTTTCAACAAGCCGTTACATAGCAATGGATGTACATATCATAATATTACAATTACTATAAAAAATATTTCTGCAATCCGGAAAAGTGGACCAATTTTTAATTTATTAGGAATTTTCAACATAATTTCCTTCTTGATAACATGCCACATGGAAACCAGACCTGCATCGTGTGTGTGTGTTAACATGTCACGGGCCTTGGTAATTTGAATTAGTCACGCATGATTTATGCATAATTATAATTGCATATTAATGAGTCGACTTTCCCACACTGCAGGACCTGAAATGTCATTCCAGTGCATGAACCGTATTTAAGCAATGTCTGTAAGCTTCATATTATATAGTATTACGATATTTTCTGTTTATCTGCTCCTTAGTCTTTCAAGAAAACTCTTCCTTTGTCAACTGATGCAAACAGATTTAATTACAGTAACAACAGCATGAGAATATTTTAAGTAGAAAGTTTGTAATTACGTAAGCCATTTTTGCACCGCTTTCTGATTTATGTAACAAGGAGTGCTCTCATTTCTTCTTCTTCTTCTTCTTCATTTCATGATTAGGCAGTCAATCATTTTCCGGCTACATATACCTATTACATTTTTCAAGGATATTCTTGGTGTCGGCGTCCAATTAATTTGAACCATACGGCTTGCTTCCATATTCTCTAGTTAGGTCACCTGTCCAGATGGTTCATTCAATTTTTCAGCTAATTAAATACGATTTACTCCAATGGTTAGTGAGCCAGATAAAGAATTGCGTAATTAGTACATATACGAGTCAAAAGGTTTCTGCAATGGTTCATTTAAAGCTTGTTATGGTGGCTGCACTGTTTATTCGCCCGCCTGGAAAACCACGAAATCACTCTTCGTGATTGTGAAGTACTTGACCTTCACTGAGTAGTTGTAGTGTTGTAGC
Organism: Cryptotermes secundus; assembly: GCF_002891405.2. Classification (NCBI taxonomy): domain Eukaryota; kingdom Metazoa; phylum Arthropoda; class Insecta; order Blattodea; family Kalotermitidae; genus Cryptotermes; species Cryptotermes secundus. The sequence continues at coordinate 210,839 of NW_019731253.1, read as the reverse complement.
AAGATGGCCGCTTCTTTTTCCGTATGCATCAAAGAATAGCAGAATGCAGTGATACGAATTTTGTGGGCTGAAACCCTGCCAGGGGTATAAATTCATGGCAGACTTTTAGAAAAATATTGTAAGAGCGCTTTACCACAACAAAGTCTGTACAATGGAAACTTGTGCGTAAAAGCCAGCGATGAAGAGCGATTAGGACCCTCGTCCATATCCGCTAGAGGAGAAAGCATTGAATGGATCGGTGCCACGATTCTGGAAAATCGAGGGGTGACTATTGGCAAGTGACGCATTATCTGCGTATCTGTCGCAATTCTGCTCATGGAAACATCCAGGACCTTCCTGGGTGTTATAAAGATTGTGCAAGATCGGTTCCAATATATCTCACAGGAGAGGACCAGCGCAACCGTTTGAAAATGTGCCAAGTCCTGTTGAAGTGCGATCGTAATGAAGGAGATGATTTCCTCAGATTACATATTTTGGGATGCAAAACGGCCATTTTTGGATCTTTACCAAAAAAGAGGCACTACAAAAACCGTGTCCGTTATAGCGAAATGCTAGGGGAGCCAGTTCAAGCTAACTATTCTTACCAAAGGCCGAGATCTTCGAAGCGTGTCGGAATTATGCACGATAACGCCCGTCTGCAGATTCCGGCCCGCAGCGTTGGAAGCCTCCGGCAAGTGAGCTTTCAGACGCTGAAGCATTTTCCGTATAGTCATGTGACGCCTCCGGACCATCAGCCGCTTGGTTCACTCAAAGATGCTTTGAGGGGCCGCCATTTCGGCAGTGACAATGAAGTGAAAGCAGCAGCGCATGCGTGGCTTATCGCCGATTAAAAAACATTTTTGTAAAGAAAACAGTAACTTGTTGACCGCTGCAATAAGCGTGTTAAAAAGTACGAGGACTATGAAGAAAAATGACGCCACTGTAAATACTCATTTCAATTGCAGTATTTATTAAAAGAATTAAAATGCTGTTACTTTCCGACTCGCACACGTACATAAATTACTTGGTTATTGTTTTATCTACTAACCAGAAAAGATGTCAGTTAGTTCGTTAGTCACTTGCACTATTAATTGTACACTTGGCCTGTTGGAAGACGGTCCCTAAGTCAGTTAATCAGTCAGTCATTCTGATTTCTTCTGTCACTTATTCACAGCGGCAGATTGGCCATATTAGTGACGCAACTGCATGTACGAGGTAACAAGGAACCAAGTTAGTGCAAAATGCACTTAACGTAAAGATATTCCTAAACTTAAACAGCAGGCCGTGAAGCCATATCAGGAGTGGGAGCATAGCTCCACCATTCTTAACCNAATTTCATTTTTTCTCTACCGGATCATGGTCAGAATGCAAATCAAATTTCACTGTTCATTATTTCAGAAATTTTCAATAGTATGTTTCACTTCGTCCCGATGTGTGATTGGCAGATGCCTATGGCACTTTCACGATGAAACCTGTTCCGTGGAACGGTACACTTCTTCGTTTTTGCGGTTCTCATCGAAACGTATCTTCCGTTGATGTGTGAACAACCTCTACATAGCCGTTGTAACGGAAGCGTTTCAGTAAGTGTTGCCTAGGAATCGATGTCGGTGTCATATCCTCGGATGTGTTTCAACAAGCCGTTACATAGCAATGGATGTACATATCATAATATTACAATTACTATAAAAAATATTTCTGCAATCCGGAAAAGTGGACCAATTTTTAATTTATTAGGAATTTTCAACATAATTTCCTTCTTGATAACATGCCACATGGAAACCAGACCTGCATCGTGTGTGTGTGTTAACATGTCACGGGCCTTGGTAATTTGAATTAGTCACGCATGATTTATGCATAATTATAATTGCATATTAATGAGTCGACTTTCCCACACTGCAGGACCTGAAATGTCATTCCAGTGCATGAACCGTATTTAAGCAATGTCTGTAAGGTTCATATTATATAGTATTACGATATTTTCTGTTTATCTGCTCCTTAGTCTTTCAAGAAAACTCTTCCTTTGTCAACTGATGCAAACAGATTTAATTACAGTAACAACAGCATGAGAATATTTTAAGTAGAAAGTTTGTAATTACGTAAGCCATTTTTGCACCGCTTTCTGATTTATGTAACTCGGAGTGCTCTCATTTCTTCTTCTTCTTCTTCTTCATTTCATGATTAGGCAGTCAATCATTTTCCGGCTACATATACCTATTACATTTTTCAAGGATGTTCTTGGTGTCGGCGTCCAATTAATTTGAACCATACGGCTTGCTTCCATATTCTCTAGTTAGGTCACCTGTCCAGATGGTTCATTCAATTTTTCAGCTAATTAAATACGATTTACTCCAATGGTTAGTGAGCCAGATAAAGAATTGCGTAATTAGNATTTTGGACTCATTCCACCTACCAATAATATTCCACATATTGGATCATGTCAAAATTATGAATCTTTCGGAAGCTATTGAAAAATTCACGAATTGGGACTGGATTCAAAGCCTCGCATCTGAATTAACTTAATTATTTTCAAGTAAGACGTCTGTCAGCATCTATCGGCGGACATTCCAACCAAGTGTGTTCCATTGAAACTTCTGTAAGTATAAAAAATCTCCCAGCCGAGATTCGAATCGAGTACTCTCTAATAAAATTTCTGCTAGCTTGACTGGTGTTGAGGTTCGAACCAGGTACATTAAAATGTATTATCTATCAGCACGGTCGATGACTGTAATCTACATTCGAAACGTCTACATTCCACAAAACCTCTCAAAGTTTATTTACGTTATATTCAGATGTTTGGGAGATATATTTTGGTGGGACTCTATTGGTTTGTTCGTCTGTATAGTACTACTTATGGAATGGCGTGTAAAAGAAACAACCGTTTCATACACACCGAGGAAACAGAAAGTCTAAGCGAGTTTGTGCTCTCAAACGTGCTCAGGAGTCAACTTGAACCCAAATCAAATTCCTTTCCTGCAGGACCACTGTATCAATGAAACCAAGGCCTACTCGTAGCTACAGTCTGAACGGGGTTCCGCTGTCGACCACACCATCAGGGCACTACTTCATGTCTGGGTTAATGTAAAATACACACTCCATCTTTCCCAACACTTTTCTGAAAGTATGTTCATGCAATTTACAGCTCGAAAAATTATGGGGTTCATTCTACATACCGCATCAATTTCTAAATGACCTTTCTTTTTGTTGGCACTCCTGTAGCAGTCGCTACAGCGGAGTGTGCATCTGCCAATCTGTTGGCATGCCAACGTTCATGTGTACACTAAGCTTCAAAATATATCGTACAGAAAAGCAAAGAATTTTGCTTTGTGTTTTGGGAGGCTGAAAAGCAACAGCAGCACAGAGACAAAAGCAGGTTTATCGTGCAAAGGCGTTGACAGCTGAACCACTAACCCGTGCACAAGCTGAGTCTCCTCTCTTATGTGACTTAGCAGCTGTAAACCTCGTTTAGCGATAGAATTACTAGCGGCAAAGTTGAGTGAGACTGTAATGTTTCTGCCATATATTCGGGACAAGACGAGTTCGGACCTAAGTCGGGGTAAAAAGAATATAGTGATTCAGAGTTTTGTGGTTCACCTGGACCCTCCAGGCAGTTACCGTAACATCTCTCATTACTTCTTCCTGTTACGCACTTCTTAGTATATCATTTGTTAACCATCATATGATTAGATGTTTTCAGGTCTGAGTCTCTGACTCCATGGAGTTGAGCCCTTGAGAAGCCACGAGTCTCTCGGCTACTCAGTAAATTCCCAACGGTTCATTTCCGTGCCCCTAAGCCTTCCACTGGTTCATGTTCACATCTGTGTGTTCCGCTGGACTCGGACCTGAGATGACTGGGCTGGCGAGGGCCAGAGGCAATTGGAGGATGTCAGAGAGGATGTTACATAAGGACTATGAAAGAAAGTGTTTTGTCAAAAAAATTGCTGATCGTGAGTCTCAAGGCGGTAAACCTCTAGTCATAAAATAACTCTGACTATTAACCCTGATTCGAGAGTTCAGTCCTAAGGGATTTTCGTTCGTCATTCGCCCTAAGTGATTCGTTTGTCACCGATTCGTAAATCAGAACCAAGTCAGTCACAGTGGAAGACAAGACACTCGTGGGCCAGTAAGGAATGGAGGGAGTCTTAGACCGCCGTTATAATTGCTTGTAATTGTAACAGAGGTGCCAATAAATCGAAACATCCAATCGACAATCCGTTATTATTAGTCATGGAACCACGGACACGTGAAAATATTATGTTCTATGCTTTCGTTCCTTTCCGAAACATGAATACACTAAATCATAATTTTTACTACTTTGACTTGTGTTTCTAATTTATTATATTCCTGCCTCTCACTAATAAATGTTACTCAAATACTACGCAACGTACAGTAACTTACCGCTCCCAAGGAAACCGCTCCGTGTTTTGGTACCATACCTAACGACGCCGTCAGACCTGGGACGAGGTAGCATGGAATTGCAGGAGAATAGAGAATAGTCAAATGGGAACAGCACTGGCCTCATTTAACGTGATTTATTCTCCCAGAATTTGCATGAAGGAATTGAATAATCCCAAGAAAAATTCTGTTTAATCGGTTTTCCGGCTGCAATTGGAAGCGGACACATCCCGAACATAAGTCCGAAACGTTCCCACATGAGTAATTTTGTTCCTTACCGTCCAAGATTTCGGAAGCTCATAAAGTTAGACAGAGTGGAGGCTTGGTGTTTCCTGCTAACCTGATACATTTTTAATCTGCAGCTTTTAATCAGGAGTAACCAGAGGGAGCTTAGTATCTTGTGAGAATTGCTCCCAACTTAGTTAAGTTGTCACTGGGTGACTCTATCATGGAGGATAGAGTGGGTGGGCCATTTCCGAACAAACCCTACAAATTCTAGGACATAGCGACGCGAGTACTCGATGTCTCAGTCATGAACCGTCTTCCTCCTCTCAAACACTGGGATCGTGGGTTTGAATCTCCCTGAAGATGTGGATGCCTCTGTGCCTTTATCCTGTGTTAGTGTTGTTCCGTGTGTAGGTAGCGGCCTTGCGACTGTCTGATCCCCCTTCCAAGGAGTCCCACCTACTCTGCATAGATTAAGAACCACACACATACCCAGCAGGCCCAGCAATATAACACACGCTCACAGGAGCAAGACACAACACAAAGCACAATACACACACGAAAGTAGGAAGA
>NW_019731253.1:140810-205290 GCF_002891405.2 Cryptotermes secundus | reverse complement strand
GGGTGGGTAGGTAGGTAGGAAGGTAGGATAGAAATGCGAGTGAGTGGTTTATTGCAACGGTAATTAATGAATCCATTCTAGGTTTATTATTTACTGGCGTTTTATCAACTGCGTTTGTCACAGAGCGTCGAATGGTGTTCTGATTCCGAATTAAGGCAAGGGACGAGTAGTGCCCTGTGGTAGGATAAGCAGCCAATATTTCCTGGAGGCTACGAAGAAGAATGTAACATCAGCCGATCCTGGAGAAAGTATCGAAATCGTGACCTTCAGAATACGAAGCAGGAGACAGAACAAAACAGGAACGTTTCTTTTAGAGGCAGCAACGTCGTTGTGCTTTGCTGAATTTTAATTTATAAATTGGACATGCTTATTTCTGATATAAGTGTGAGTTCTCTTCTTTCCTAACGTTCCTAACAGAAAGTGAAATTCTGTTTGTATCCATTTCTAGCCTTTCAAAATAAAGTTTTGAAAACATTTCTTGATTTGCTCAAATAATAAACGTCTGCTAGCTTATGACTTGTTCTATCAAAAGCAGATTAAAGGTAAATATATTACGTTCATATCAATAATATTCATATATAATTCATATTGATTTTAATGGGAAGCCTAGCAGATTGAAAATTTCAAGCTGGAAGCCATAAAACGATGATGTTTCGCACATCAGGTCAACTTCATTATCTTCAAGTACAATAATCTCTATGAATGATGTCAGCAAACATGACAATAATAGATGGCTGAAGGCCACAACGTTTGGGAAAAATTGTGGTCATTATTCATCAGGATCAGTCATAAGTACTAAGTACTTATGTTCAGTCCTTATTAGTTCAAAGGTCTTGGTTGGTGGTTGGTTCATTATACTGTTACATGTCTTGACTCAAGCTGGTGTATGGCCTACCTTGGACAGTCACTGATTGCGAGCTGTTATAGTTGATTATAACGGCAAAGAAGTGCCAATAAATCAAATAATTCAATCCAGAACCCGTTTCTCTTAGTCACGGAACTTCGCATACGTGATAATGTATTCATATTTATCTCCATGCCCCTGTTTGCCTACTCATTTTGGTGATTAGACATGTCTCCTTTTTGTGGTAAAATAATTTTAAAAGAACATGACGTCACATTTGTCTTATCCACCCCCCCGCTTCATCCCGAAGACTTTGACTGATATCGCTGTAATTCTATACGAGTCACTTTATAAAGAATGGGGCCCAAATTTTTATTTTCGTCCACAGCAATGCATTGCAGCGGCTACTTTCCACGCCGTATATAAACTATAAAACAAAAGTAAAACTAAGGCTGCCTCTCTGTTTAATTAAACACTGTGCAATTACGAGGCATCCTTATGCTCAATTAAGCACACTCCATTAAATGTACATGGGAAAGTGGTGATATAGCCCCACGCAATCTTGTTCTCAACACAACCGATGTTAGTCCACAACATGGCTTCAGTACCAGCAGGGACACAGTCCGCGGTTCGAATATGACAGGACCCGATATTGGCCACAGAGCCGGTATGGGGGCTGTAGTTTGCTCCTCTCCCATAGCCCTTAGCCTAGTCACTATACTGACTGAGCTATCCAACTCTCTGTTGAACTCTTTCTACGAAACCGGCTCATCGTAATAAAGTGAATAAACGACAGAAGTATAATTAACAAATACCCAAGGCATTTTTCGAGACGTTTTTTCTTTGAGGAAAAAAATAGAAAATTTTCCACTGTCTCTGTGCAGTATAATGTTCCTTCCCGTGATAGCGGTGTAGTGTGTGAAGTGATACCCGTATATGTAGTCCCTACATGGATACAAATTTACAAAGGCCCGTCCACATTACTCGTGCTCGTGCGTCAGAAGCTTACTGCTGCCGGAAAATCAGGATCTGGAGCTGACGAAGTGGATGCCCAAACTGGTTTGCATACAAAGTCTTCGCATTTCTTCACAACAGATATGAGCTCCAGATCCTGATTTTCCGGCATCAGTAAGCTTCTGACGCACGAGCACGAGTAATGTGGACAGGGCTTAATACTAAAATTTCAAGAATGCGTTCGTAACCTGTGCAGTCAATACTGGAGTATACATTTTCATTTTTGCCATGCTTATCAATATTCAACGTCCATTTTCTCTTTTCCCAAATGTCTAGAAGTCTCAAGCGTCGCACCCAAACATAAAAATTGGCTGACAACAAACTACTTAGCCTCAAGGAGCTGAGTCCTTCTCGTAGGAGCCACTAGTAGTACAGCTACTCAAGGACCTCGCAGAATTTTATGGAACCCGAAGGTTTATTATCATGTTCACAAGAGCCCGCTACTGATCCGTATCCTGAGCTACATCAACCCAGTCCATACAACCCCATTTTATATCTCTAAGACCCACTTTAATATTATCCACTCACCTAAGTCTTGATCTTCCTAGTAGTTTCTTTCCTTCTGGCTTTCCTACCAATATCCTATACGCATTCCTCTTCTCCCCATTCGTGCTATATGCCTTGCCCATCTCATTCTCCTTGACTATTCTCATTATACTTGACGAAGAGTACAGGTTATGAAGCTCCTCATAATGCAGTTTTCCCCAGCCTCTTGTCATTTCACATCTCTTCGGCCCAAAAATTCTCCTCAGCACCCTGTTCTTAAATAACCTCACTCTATGTTACTCCCTTAATGGCAGAGACCAAGTTTCTCACCTATACAGGACCACAGGCAAAATTATAGTTCTCTGTATTCTAATTTACCGATCACAATGGCCGCGAGGTCTAAGGCATGAAATGTCTTTGCACGATCTAACACTGGGATTGCGGGTTCCAGTCCCACTCAAGGCATGGATTTGTGTGGTTGTGTAGGTAGTGGCCTTGCGACGGGCTGGTCCTCCGTTGTAGGAGTACTACCGACTGTCTTATGATTCAGAAACTGAAGTGAATCTAGGCGTTTCACGGACGCCCTATGCTCTAAGTGAGAGCAACATAAATAGAAGAGGGTATTCTAATTTTTACGCCTCTAGACAGCAGACGAGAAGACAGTGAGTTCTAACCTGAATGGTAGCAAGCGTTACCCGAATTCAATCTCCTCTTAATTTCCTCCTTTATATACACTCACGTGCCAAAAGTCATGGGATATCAGTATGTAAATTTATTTTTAAGTGGCGCCACCGTCCCTTGACGGCTTGTGAATGCCCAGAGCAGTATCAGTTGTGAGGTGTTCTCTCGTGAGTCACGTTGAACACCGGCCAGTCTGCTCATGCCAAGCCGACGTGAATTATCGGAGTTTGAACGGGGCATGATAGTGGGTGCCAGGCGGATGGGACATTCCATTTCCGAAGTTATGCGGTCATTCAACATTCCTCGGTCCACGGTGTCACATGTGTACCTGAAATACCTTGTGGAAGGCATTTCCACCCACCGTGGACAGCGCAGTTGCCGACCACGGGTGCTTAATGATCGTGACAAGCGGCGTCTAGCTAGAATTGTCCGTGGTAACAGACAAGCAACACTGGCTGAAATCACATCCACATTCAATGCAGGAGGCACCAGACCCATATCCAGCAGGTCAGTGCAGCGTTCTTTGGCTTCCATGGGATATGGGAGCAGAAGACCGACCAGAGTGCCTCTGTTAACACAGCGCCTCACCTGGGCTTGTGACGTCGCTAATTGAACCCTGGAGGACTGGCAACATGTGGCGTGGTCCGATGAGTCACGGTACCAGTTGTTTCGGGCGGATGGTAGGGTTCGGGTGTGGCGCAGACCCCATGAGGCCATGGACCCCAGTTGTCAACAAGGCACCGTGCAGGCTGGTGGTGGTTCTATACTGGTGTGGGGTGTCTTCACGTGGCATCAGTTGGGTCCGCTCGTCCACCTAAACACGTCATTGACCGGTGACCGCCACGTTACACTGCTTGGTGACCATTTGCAGCCCTTCATGGACTTCGTGTACCCCCACAACGATGGGATATTCCAGCAGCACAATGCACCGTGTCATCGAGCCGGAGTTGTCCAGAATTGGTTCGAGGAGCATTCTGGAGAGTTCCGACGAATGGTGTGGCCACCACGTTCGCCCGACATAAACTCAATCGAGCATTTATGGGACGTGGTGGAGAGGTCCATTCGCTCCCAAAATCCTTTCTTTTTTTTTTTTTTTACGGACCACAATAATTGTTGCTTGTCATTACAGGCTGACTCGTTTTTGTTGGCAGATTTAAATTTAGGAACTGATCCGTTGCCTACCAGGAACACACTGGTTCTTATCACTTATCACTCNCCCCCCCCCCCACTTATCTTCTCGGCGCTTTTGACTGTCGGAACACTCGAACGCGTCTATACGCTGCGAAACTCAAGTAATAAATACTTCAATTTCCTCCTGAATCAAATTTTTAGCTGTTACTGGCGTTCCCATATATTTGAACTGTGCCACATTTTCACAGGGGCACGCGGTAGCGTAGTTGGTTGAGGCACTACGCTTCAAGCCGGAAGTTAGCGGGTTCGGTTCCGGATGAGGTCACTGGATTTTTCAATTGAGTTAATCCTTCCAGCTGCACTATAGTCCTGGGGTCGACTCAGGCTCTGACAGAAAAGAGTAACAGGAATCTTCCTGGGGATAAAATTGCGGTTGGCGCCTAAGGCTTGCCTCACCGCCAACTGTGAGCCGACTGTCTAGAAAATGTGGGAGCCTCGACGTCTTACAAACCTATGGGCATCCATGGTCTGTTACAGAGACAGCTTTACCTTATTTTCAAATGCTCACACGATCGTTAAATGAAGGGGCACGCTGTATCTCTCTGTTCGTGGGCCCCGCTGTAGAAGCTAACTCCTCCAATCAGTCGGCCTTGGGAAGTAATTCCGCAAAGCTAAGAGGACCATTCTGGGATGCTCCTGATAATGGTGATGGTGAATAGCGTTAATTAGCAAACCACTTCAGCTGCTCCATTAGCTAAGTCGGATCGGAGCTTCTCAAGTACTGACCACTTTGTGTGAATGGTACATTGGTTCACTCGGCTGGACTTACAAAGCGCATGTACAGGTACGTACAGGCTATGGAAAGTGAGCAAGACAGGGTGGCTGACTGCATAAATGAAGGAAAACCTTGTTCTTTGAGTGAATCAACGTTAGAAAGAATGAATGGCCAGATGAACGAATAAAACGAATAAGTATAACGTGACATGATGCCTGAAAGCAGTAATAGTGAAGACAGCAGAGACGTCCATTGCTAGGCAACGGTTAAGTAAACAGTTCCCGAGCCACGGCATTAGAAGTGTATCTGGTAAAAAACATTCGTGGAGGCGGTGATCTATATTCGGTCTGCATGACGTTAGCTCAGTCTGAGAATCAGACAGCCTTCAGAGTTCGATAGAGAGAGTTCCAGAAGACTGAGGATTTAGGACCCAACAGTTGAAGTGTTACCAAGCAACGACTAGTAAGAAGACGTTGAAGAATTAATTATGTGTGTTATATTTACAGTAAACTTCAGAGTGTTATAATTACATGTATTTACGACTTGTGAGTGTCAAATCGATTCACCAAGCCAGACCCCATCTACAAGTCACTAATACACGTGACAACGTGAACAAATATGACTGATTAAATGAATGTTCGAATTATTGATTACATAAATGTATTAGTTACTGAATAACGTTTTATTTGTCAAGTAAATGAACAAATTGGGGCACGCGGTAGCGTAGTTGGTTGAAGCACTACACAACAAGCCAGAAGTTTGCGGGTTCGATTCCCGATGAGATGGATTATTTCAATTTACCTAATCCTTCCAGCCGCACTATGGTCCTGTGGTCGATTCAGCCTCTAACAGAAATGAGTTCCTGGCATATTCTTGAGGGTAAAAGGTGGCCGGCGCGCAAGGCTAATAATCTCACCGCGATCTATGAGCCGATTGTCTAGAAAATGTGGGAGCTTCGGCGTCTCAGAACCCTATAGTCCCTCAAGGCCTCTTACAGGGTTAACCTTACCTTAAATCAAAAATCGAAGATTAATCCACTCTTCCAAATGTAGCTTATTGTTGTGTTTGATAATGTATTAATACAGAGGACATTTACTTCTCTCAATTTCAACAGCTTTGAAATATATAAATTTTACATCGTAGAAAAGATGCTCTTACATGTACAAACAAGGTGATTCCAAATTATTTAGAATCGCCCTGTACGTCGCACGCCGAAAGAAAATTTGATGCATGAAAGAATGAATATTTGCATTATCGACCACTATGTTCCTATAAAGGGCTCTAAACCCGTCCCTTAGTCACTTTAACGCACGACTTGAGCGCATGCCTACCTGTGGTGGCAGTCCCAAAATGGGTGACCGAACTTTTGGATGGCAGATTCAGCTATTCTTGGTTCTATGGGTACATGCCAGCATTAGCCAAATTTGAGTAGGGGTAAAAGCCTAGTGACGCACCCCTGCACGTGACAGTGTTTATCTTACCTCACTTTCCATTCCGGCTTCTCCTGAGGCCATATTTTAACTCGCTTACTTTCAGAATCAGACTTGATGAAATATATCTCACGGCTTGTCTCAATTTTTAAGACGTGCCGACTTATCTGAGCAATATCAAAAACAAAGTTTTCGTTTGTAACGCGGCTCTGACCAGCCCGAGTGCCCTCCATGGCAGCGCCGCCCTGCCGCAGCCAGGTTCCGATTTCTGCAAACTGAATTGAGACTGCAATTAAACTAACAGCCAGTAATTCTCATTAAGAGATGGAGTCGCCAGCACTTCCTTCCTCCGAGGATCCGCATAGTACTAAACGACAGTGCCTAGTAATTACTTACAGAAAAAACAAAATGCTCTGTAGATTTACTTCAGTTCTCCCGGATGCAGTTCAGCTTTATAATTGCATACTGTTAAGGCAGTAAGAGCATTGTAACTTTAAAAGAACTTCAGATCGTGTTCTGTATCGCTGTAAAGTGCGCTGAACAAATTATAACGAAAACGCAATTAATATTCGTTCAATAAAAAAACAGTAATACGAACATCAGTTTTCCAATTAACAAAGGTCAGAACCACAGCGTCTGCCAGTTTCCTAGCAGCACGTCTAAAAGATATCCCTGTAACAGGACATGGAGGCCCATATGGTTGTGAGACGTCGAGGCTCCCACATTTTTTAAAGTAATGTGGCTCACATATGGCTCTCAGTTTATCATCCTTATGCGCCTGCCGCCCTTAACCCACAGGAAGATTCCTGGTACCCATTTTTGTCAAGGCTGGGTCGACCCTACGGCCACAGTGAGGCTGAAAGGCTGACATGTCCTCATCGGGAATCGAACCTGCAACTTTCCGGTTTGTAGCGCAGTGCCTCAACCAGCAACGCTACAGCGTGTCCCAGGAGTACACTTAGAAAACCGATTTATTCCGTTTATTGAGTTTAAGATTAGCTGTACAACGAGTAGAACAGGAGTACAGAATGTCTGAAAGGAGTGAATGAAAGAAGGGCACAATGTCATAAAGACGAGAAATGAAAGTGTGATTCAGTGAAGAAAGGAAGAGAAACGGATTTCTCTGTGAGTGGGAGTCTAGAGACTTGGTGAGCGTGAACACTGAAGGTAGCAACAGTGGACACTTGTTTATCAGTGAGTCTACATGCCGCCAGAACGAGTTGACTTATGCAGTTGTTCAATTCAAACTTACCGTTGCATCTGAACTCGCTCGAGCTCTGTAGTACTGTTTGTGCTTTGAACTGAAAATTGTGGCGTAAGTTTCCGACAGAAGGAGGAAATACGTGCCATACAGTGTCAGATAATGAAATTAAATGTGGGGGGGGGGATTGCTATGAGACGTGTCTAGTAGCAGTATTTGAGTCTGTGAGCTTTGAGGTTCTCATGTTCTTGTCTTCTATGATGTAAGGCTCTGTAGTACTGAACACAGGTATCAACGTTTCAGAGGAACCGTGTACGAAACTAAGCGGTCTAAATACCTACGAATAGAGTAATTTTGAGTACTCGATTCTCCTTGGTGATCCTATCTTCGTGATGAGTGTAAGGCCTTGTTTTGTGGTCCGCGATTCAGCTGTGTGCATAGGCCTGTTTTCCAGCCCACAGAAACATCACCTCTGTGCAGCAACCGCAATTTCATATCAGCAATCTCTTTTATTCCCTCTCCTGTCGCTCCCGCTTTGGAGCACAGGGCTGATTTCTCAGTTTAATGATCATTTTACAGACGGTGGGATTCCTTAGATGGGTGATCAGCTGGTCGCAAGGCCTTTACCTAAACACAAGACAGCACAAACATAGAATAAACACACACACAAAACATCCATGCCTTGTGTGGGATTCGACCAAACGATCCCGGTTTCCGAGCGAGCGAAGACAGTGCATGCCTTAGAACGCTCGGCTACTGTGACAGGCAGTATATAAGAATTCAGTTCGTACCTCACAGGAAACAGATCCGAACCCACGATCCCGGTTTCCGAGCGAGCGAAGAGAGTACACGTCTTAGACCGCTCGGCTACCATGACCGGCATCAGCTACCTTAGGCTTCAGTAATTCGGAATTATGCTTACATAATGCTGAATAAATTCGAATCTTCCTCATAATTCATAAAGATCTAACAAGACCAACCACCTGCTTTCACGCTGATTTCTTACTTGGTCTATTATTCTACCTTGAAGATATAGGCGAAATATTCCTCTGAAACGTCGGTTAACTTTTAGCGGACTACATGGTGTTATTTCCTAGAAGACAGACCTAACCACATATTTATGTTTCTATGAGTGTATGTAGTACGGTCTAGCATGCCTTCAATTCTCCAATCGAGAAACCAGCCATTTTGTTTTGAATAGGTAAAGGGACTGCAAGCATAGCTCGGTTCTTCAGGAATTAAGTGAGGCACTGAAGTGTTGGTTACATGGCCTTACACCTTTTCTCCAGCCAGTTTCCCAGCAGTGGTAGATTGGGTGTTGAAGCAACAGTGATGCCTTATCGTCAGTGTTCGTGTTTCTGCCAATTCTGAAGTAAAATTTCCTTTAGAGAGGTAACTGACTTCATGGAGCTCGACCCTTCTTGAGGGGTCGCCAGTTACGCAGGTTCTCAATAATTTCCCATCATTCTATGGAACCTGAAGGTTCATGACCGTATTGACAAGAGCCTTCAAATTATCCCTATCCTGAGCCAGCTCGATCCAGTCCATAACATCACATCCTATTTCTCTAAGATCAATTTTAATATTATCCACCTACATACGTCTTGGTCTTTCTAGAGGGGTTTCCTTATGGCTTTCCCATCGATATCTTATATGCATTTCTCTTCTCCCCAAATCGTGTTACAAGCCCTCTCCATCTTATCCTCTTGACTTGATCATCACGATATGTGCTTATCTGAAGCGTGTACAAATTAAGATGCGCTGAGGAGCTTTAAGTTACATGTTTCGGGGTTCGTTTCTGTTACGAAAGCTGACACAGAAGTATGCTTCCCACTCATGCTCCTCTCTTCTCTCACCTTAGAACTACTTAAATTTCAAGGAGAAAGGAGCATAAGCACAGAAATATGTTCTCATTCACCCCCCCCCCCAACTTCTAATCCATGGAAAACCATACTGCTCTTTACTAACTTTATTCACAAAATCTGAGAGTTGGAAACTGTACAACAGCAGATACAAACATTAATCCGTGACGAAATCCCTGCGGGTCCTTCAATCACAGACCTTTCATGATGAGAAAGGGAAGAGCATAAAGTAAAAAGTTGGGGAAGAAAGTTCTAAACTTCCTGAGTAATGCATTTTATACTTTATGGTGTGATTTAAATTATTATCAAAATTCTGTTCCACTGTCGTTACAAGTTGCAGCTCGCAGCCTACGTTATTTTGAAAATGTACATAATTAATACTGTCACGTTATTGTGGGTGTGCCTATAGACGTGTTTTGGACTGACTATCAGATTTATTGGACTGTTTGATACACGTATCACTGCACTTTACAATTCACTATTTCATACACAACATACGCACCACACACGCATGTACACACTATGGTTCACAGTCTATTAAAGTCTCCATTAGCCGTTGCTTGGTAGCGGTTTCCAACGGCGGATGTTCCCCTTATTCTGAGTTCCCAAACTATCCCCGTGCCTCAGCTACCAGCTTCTCACAGCAACAGCTCACAAAAACCGAACCTCAGCAGTTCTCTAAATCAGCCATTCACCAACCAACTAACTCAACTGATTAACTGTCTCCTCCTTAACTGCCTTGCTTATAACGTCTAGGCATAGCTCGCACATAAACGCCGTTCATCTATTGCTGTTTACGGACCGTTGTCTAGTAACGGCTGTTGTCTGCCTATTTCGCTGTCGTTGCCTGGCAACGGGTCTGCGTGTCACAAGAGGAATATAATATTGCACGTATACAGTGGTGACATCGCTGCTCTCGAATTATATAAGAATAACTAATTTGAAGTTCATATTTTATGAAAAGTATGAGTACATTGAAATAAATCCGTGGCATTTGTCCATCATGTTTACTTACTTACTTACTTACTCACTCATGGAGCTGAGCCTTTCTGGAGGAGCCGCCAATTCTACAGCTACTCAAGAATTTCCCAGCATTTTATGGAACCCTAAAGTTCATCACCATGTTCACAAGAGCCCTCCACTGATCCCTATCCTGAGCCAGATCTATTCAATCCATACCATCCCATCCTATCTCTCTAAGATCCATTCTAATATTGTCCACCCACCCACACCTTGGTCTTCCCTGTGGTCTCTTTCCTTCTGGCTTTCCCATCAATATCCTATATGCATTGTCCATCATGTTTAGAGTTGGTAAACTTATGGTTAGCTGAAGACAACTCCCACCTGTGCCCGTTTAATTGCATAGTTTTAAATTTTCTAAGAAATACTCGTAATGCTACTCCTACCAACATCATAGTAGCAGGACCAGTGGCGTCGTAGAATATGATTTAGGATAATTATATTCATGTATTTCTAACAGTACGAGACTTTTCTATATACAAATTATGTACAAAACAAAATAGCAAGTGAATGGAGCAATATCCTCTGTTGCGTTCTCATTTGATATAAGATTGGTTAACAGTTTTAACTAGATGTGTTAAATTTGTTGTCGATCACGGTGACCGCGCGGTCTAAGACATGAACTGCCTTACCGCTCGAACGCTGAGCTCGTGGGTTCAGAACTCTCTCAAGGCATGGATGTCTGTGTGTGTTTATTCTGTATTTGTGTTGTTCTGCGTGTAGGCAGAGTCCTTGTGACAGGCTGATCACCTATCCAAGAAATCCTACCGACTGTATGTAGATAAGATAGTTACAAAGCTGCCAAAGCGCAACAAACGGCTGTAGAGCCATAATAGAATAACAGATTTGTTAAGTAAGAGATTAATGTATAAAATACGCATCAATACACTTTAGTGTCTGGAATTACGTGTGGCGCAAATTTCTGAGATTACGTTTGTGAAACTTTACACACTGAAGATATATAGAATGTTAGAAAACTTTCACGAGGAAATATTTGTTTCATAAATATTGATGCATTGTACTCATACGGAAGCATTTAAAGGGTCTGGTTCTGGGATCATTCACTGTTATACACCCGTTTTGGCAACGAGTACACAGTTCTGCATCTCTGAGCTTCAGGCGTGGGAACAATACAGGCTTAGGCGCAGGGTTCCTAGCCTGATATTGCGTCTTGCTGCGTTGTTTTGAAGATCCGGGCGTAACTCTTGTAATCCGCGGCATGACAGGTGACTCCAATATAGCGCCAAGTGACAAGAAAAATCTCTTCTCTCGTAATGTGGCGTGAACCGTCTCGTGCACCGTATTTCATTTCCAGCAGTAGGATTGCTGTGATACATGGTCCCAACTGAAGAAATAATTTCGTTGTGAAAATTCTAAGACTGCTGCCTTCATGCGTGATGCTGTAAGCTAGCAGCTTATTTAACGTTGCTGCATCAGTTACAGTGCATGTTTCTTCTTGAGTTCCATATAATAATGTTTATTTATTTATTTATATTGTGACATGAAGATCAATTTCTAGGCAACGGTTCGGCAAACTTGTTCCCGCAACAAAGAATACGCAATCAAAAGTCAGACAATTTCCGCTGCTACGCAACTTCGCTATAAATACAGAAAACAGAAGCAAGAGGTGTGAAGAGAACGCTTGTGTGTGTTGTAGTTACAGTGAGACTGTTATAAATCCGTTGCCAGGACACGACTGGTGAAGACTTAGAATATTTAGCGCGTCCTAGTTATTTGTTAAGTTGCTAGAATAACGAGAGCGCTATAATTTATTTGTTTTTTCAAATGAAGTGTTTGAGGATATTAATTTATAACTGAATTAATTAATTCTTAATGTTGCAGCAGTTTCCAAAGTTTCTTTGTTCTTTTATTATAATAGAACAGTAAATCATAGCCCAGCATTTTATGGAACCCGAAAGTTCATCACTATATTCACAAGAGCCCTCCACTGGTCCCTATCCTGTGCCAGATCAATGCAATCCATACCATCCCATCCTATCTCTCCAAGATCCATTCTCATATGGTCCACCCACCTACGTCTTGGTCTTCCTAGTTGTTTCATTTCTTCTAGTTTTCCTGCAGATATACTTTATTAATTCCTCTTCTCCCCTATTCGTGCTACATGAACTACCCATCGAACCATCCTTGACTTTATCACTCCAGTTGTACTTGGTAAATAGTACAAGTTATGAACTTCCTCATTATGTAGTTTTCGCCAACCTCTAGTTGCTTCATATGTCTTCTTCTAAATATTCTCCTCAGCACCCTGTTCTCAAACATCCTTAGACTGTGTTCCTCCCTTAATATCAGAGACCAAGTTTTACACCCATACAGAACCACGGGCAAAATTACAATTTTGCGTACTCTGACTTTTATATTTTTAGACGGGAGATGAGAAGGCAAAAGGTGTTATAATACTGCTCTTCAGTGGAACAGAATTTCATTCAGTTATCTGAATTTTTGTTTATCCGAACTACCTATGTCACAAATTAATTCGAATATTCGGCGTTCTACTGTATTTCCAGAATTTAAATCAGACACTGCCGACTGAACCAGCGTAATCGATTCGAGAAGAGAATGTCGAAAGCAATAAAATGTAAGTCAGGTGATCATATCAGAGTGATATTGATACAGGACAACTGCGGCTAAATGGGCGACGTCATTGTCTTATACTTGGGGAGATATTTATTCTGAGGATAAAGGTGGCCAAATCTTGAAACTTTCATTGCTGAGAATGAAATGAGGCCCCCAACTAAGAGACCGAGAAGGGTAGCCTTATGTACACAGACATTTGTTGCCATTACCGAGGCACACTGTAGTGCTGTAAAAATCATTGCTCTCTTTCTACATCGCTAAATTCCCTACAATCGATTTTTCCATGCTGCATGCCTACCCTAACCTCATTCTGTCCCGTATTTGCCTTTGGAGTCACTACCAACTGATTAGCTAGCCGAACTAAACTAGCTAGCGAATGGAACTTCCGCTTGATTAGCACAGTGAGCGTGGCAGGCACTGCCGAATTGTTTTCATGTCCAAATAATTACGGACATCAAAGCGAAGCGCGAGAGTTAAAAGTGCTCATATCATGCGGCCAGGAATAAACAGGATTGGGAAACACACAAACAGTTCTCGCCACCCAGGCATCGCAGGACAATGCTCTAACCTGCCCTCTACAGAGGACATAACATTTCGCTATAGGATTGCGGTAAAGACGTTAATAATTAATTAATATCAAGACAACAGGAACCCAACCTAATCGTTTTGGTCCAAGAAACAAAGGATACCATTAAGCAGACTGTTCAAGAGATAAAGCCCCTGCCCGGTTCAAATTCCGGGCACGATAACAAATGTTCCAACCGATGTTTTTCGAAGTTGATCACATGATCTATGCGCAAGCGTATATGCAATCTAGTCTTCATTGCAGATTCGCAAATTGTTCGTATAATGATCATATAGTCTATGCTTTAATGTGAATTCAACATGGCTAAACAGGACCATCATCACCATAATGATTTGGGTGATACCAAGATACACACATACAAGGGTACCAACAAAAACCAGAGCAGCTAAAAACAAAAGAACAATATTACCCAGAAAGAACGGAATACTCGTAAACAGTTTATACCAAGAGATACTATAACTGAAGAAATAGAATTAAGATACCCACATATACAAAACAGAGGCCTGGCAAGAGACATACATCATCATCATTATCATCAAACAATCCATAAACCGAAATTTGTGACAAGAAGTGGAATAAAAACAAAAACAAAATGTACTGACTAAATTCCAAACAACGACCCAGACTACCTTGAGTTATTAACCGCCTAAACATACCATTTACACAAGATGACACCCAACTGCTGAGCGGGGGCCCGAAAAGTAATTTGCCCCCTAAACATAAAGACTAGCTCGAGGAATTACTTCTCGAAGAAAAACTACAAAAGTAATATTGATATATTGGAACAAAATTATCACAGACATCTACTTGCAAAAGAACATCAAAATCATAAGCAAAAAAATGAAAAACTGGAGAAATAAAATAGAATGGAAACTAGTAACAACACAGAAAGATCACAAAGGACAAACTCATTTTAATTAAAAAACCAGAAAAGGAAAAAAAAACAGTCACACTCGGACAGGAGGAACACAAATATAAAATAACAATTGTATTGAAGGCAACCAATTTACAACGATAAATATCACTTGAATCCAACGATATCTCCTTACCAATGAAAATCATGTTAATAATGAAGACGAATTACCAGTCATTTTCCTGATACAAGTTACGAGACGTAGAATTTCACTAGATTCTAATGTTAACAAGCAGAAAACCAATAAACGGCTATTGAAAATATCGTACACCATTTCCTATTTA
Organism: Cryptotermes secundus; assembly: GCF_002891405.2. Classification (NCBI taxonomy): domain Eukaryota; kingdom Metazoa; phylum Arthropoda; class Insecta; order Blattodea; family Kalotermitidae; genus Cryptotermes; species Cryptotermes secundus. The sequence continues at coordinate 190,468 of NW_019731253.1, read as the reverse complement.
TTCCATAGAACACGTTCATGGAAAAAGAAGATAATGACGAGGTACGGTTCAAGGTCACGGTCTGCTCTTCGACATGTATCAGTGTACTATGATATTCACGCACCCTAGGAGCGTCTTTCTAAACATGCCTCTTATCTTCGCCATGCTTCAGCCCACAATCCCCCCAATTAAGAACAAATTCTGTGTACAGCGTTGTCGAGGAATAATTACAACGTGATATGCGGATCCATTACTAGGCAATGAGGGCGAAATGAGCAACTATACAACAACCGTTGTTAGGTAACGGCTCCGCAGACATACACGCTAAAATTCCACGGCAACAATTGCACTGAACCAGAGCAGAGGTATTTTTCTGTGCGGTGTGCGCCGAGATGTTATATGCAGAAGAAGTTAGGAGCTGGAATTAGCGACGAGTTGGTTAGTGAGTTAGTGAGATAGAAAACTGCAGTTCGGTCGTTGTTAACTGGAGCTGTAAGTAGCTAGTAACTGAGGCCGGGGACAGTTCGGGAACCCAGAGGAAGGGGAACGTCCACCGTTGGAAGGCGCTACTAAGAAACGTCTAGTGGAGACTGTTAACAGATTGAGAATATTAGTCCGTGTGAAAAAAGAGTGATTTTTGAAGTGTAGTAACAAGTTGTATTAACAATCTGAATCCCTCTATAGTCACTCAAACACGTGACAACTGGTGTCACAATTTCTGTAAACTGTTCTCCCTGTACTGGCTAGCCGGTAGGATTCAGCTACCAGTTTCCTTTGTGGCTCAAAGCTCTAGGAACGCGAGTCCTGACAAGCCAATTGAGTTCAAGAAGTCCCAAGATGACGAAACAGGTTATTACTTAGGAAGGTCATACGAGTCCGCCTCAACACAAATTGCCCAATTACAACTTCCATAATTGACTCCGTGCCATGCGGCAGAAGTTCACAAACAAGCGACTTGTCGTCTTTCCGCGGAAGAGACCTTTGCCAAACCGAACAACCTGTAAGGTTTCGTAGAAGAGAGAAGATCGGTTACTCCGGGGATGAAACTAAATTGTCTAGTACTTAACAGCTCGAGCGAAATTCAGCCTTAAATTTTTTGTAAATACTGTGACATATTATCTCAGACAACTGTAGAGCCAGAGAAACAGCCGTTGTTAGCTAACGACTCTGACACATCATTAGTTTCTAGGCAACGGCCGAGAAACAAAAACAAAAAAAAGGGGGAAACGTCCGTTGCTAGACAGCAGATTCTTAATAATCAAATATACCAGAGCCGTTTCTGAGTAACGGTTTCCTAAACAAATATGTTCGCATGGAAATAACTGAACAACAACTGGGAAACGGTATTTTATGTTCGGTCCGTGCCGAGATGTTATAACCTGCACGATTTGGGGAAACCGGTTAGTTGCAAGACCGCATAGTTGAAGGTTAGTGTGAAACGGTCGCCAGCCTGGGAACTAGTCAAAGAACTGCAGTTTCTATAGTTGTAATTTGACAAAAGGTGGGTAGGAAACAGAGAGTCTGCTATCTTAACAAAATATCCGAAGTTTTAGAAGGCATCTCTGGTTCATTTATGATTCACGACCAAATCATAAAGTTCTTGTAAATATTATTATAAATTCAATCTCCATAAGTAAAATAAGTTGCACTGTATCCCAATTATAAATGTCAATCCAATAACGCTGCTAAGGGAAATAACCTCTCTTGACTCTAAGAGTTATAAGATATTAACAAATGTACTTTGTGGAATAAGTTCGGAGTAATATGACTGTTAAACCGGGTGGTACATGTACCAGTAGCTACAACTGTGCACTAAGGGACGTAGGCACTATTTCATTATTCAGCAGGGCTTCATCTACCGATAGGCCACGCAAGTTCAAGCAGTTCACGAGCGACTCTCTCATCTCTGAGCAGAATTCACGGTTGGAGCTGTTTATAATGAGACACAGATAGCAGCACTAGACAGAGACATTTCAGGGGACCTGCGTTATTTCTACATGAACGACACCAGAATCAACTTTCATATTCGTTCAGTTTGTTTAGCTCACTGCTTGTAATGAGAATTGGATGCGTGCTTTAAGCGAGACGAAGTTAATAGAATGTTCATTGTTAAGCGTCCAATCTCCCTCCTCGCGAACAGCTCTTGTCTGTGCCCGCAGCGAAGTCAAACGCGACGCAGACAGATCAGAATATGAACGAGCAATCCGCGAACATCTGCGTGTAGTTCAGTTCTCCGAAGTACGTGGCTCACATCCGGTCCAAGTTCCTCCTGTATCCCAGCAGGGGAGGAGCCACCCCCACTCAACAAGCTGAACCACAAAAACCCATGTTATCCCAGCTCAAGCGGTAGAACTTCTGACTTGCATCCTGGTGGAACTCGGTTAGAGTGGAGGCTGTATTCGAAGAACCGGATTTCTGAGGTTTCCTCAGACTTTCCTCCTGTATCTCCGGACTAGTAGAGAGAGAGAGAGACTATTAGACTATTGATTCACAGAGGAGTATCGTGGAAAAACGTCAGGAAGAATAGACAGTTCATTTCTATATAATATCCTTGAATGTGTTGCCAGTAGCACGGGGTGTATTGCACCAAATGCTAAGATGATCGGAGAATATTGAAAATTGGAACGAAAAAATTGTGTCCAAATTTGGGATACTAAACCCAGATAAACCTGAGAGAGAGAGAGAGAGAGAGAGAGAAAAGAAAATTCTCACATAGGACAGTCAGTGTCCCAGCCGGGATTCGATTCATTCATCTCCAGACTACAAGCAAGAAACATTATCGAAACTGTGTAAGAGATAACGACCGCCTGTGTGGCTATAGATCCATAGGTCCGGGTTCAATTCCCGGCACTAACAGATTTTTTTTTCTGAGAAGTAGTGGCTCTGGAATGAGGTCCACTCAGCCTCGTGATGATATCTGATTAGCTATTTCAAGGAAGTAGCGGCTCCGATATAGAAAACCGAAATTAACGGCCGTGGGGATTCGTTGCGCTGACAACGTGACACCCTCTGTCAGCTAAATTTGGCACTAACTTAGCCGACAAGCGGCGGTCGGTCGGTCGGTCGGTATAGTTCGCTTGCGGACTAAAACCTCGGAGTTTATTGTATTATTATGTAAGAGATAACGCATTTCCTTTTCTTTAGAATTTACATCTTTCCATTCGTTTAACACTAAATACGTATCTCTTAGAATTGATATAGTTACGCGAATGCATGAAGTTGTCATGTATCATTCTGTTTCTCGGCCTGTAAAGACAAAAGTATTGGAGATGCATACCGTGATGTTCACAAAACGTAACAGAACAGTGTTTAAATGGTTGTTCTATAGCTGCTCATTTCGCGGTCGTTGCCTAGTAAAAGGGTCTAAAAGAACTAAACTCATTGGCCTGAATCCGTAAGCGAACTATACCGACCGAGCGACCGCCACTTGTCGGCGAAGTTAGTGCCAAATTTAGCGTGTTGAGAGTGCTGAGTGGTCAGCGCAACGAGTCCCCACGGCCATTAATTTCGCTTTTCTAGACCAGAGTAAAGGGTCTACATGCCACAATATTTTTCGGGGAGTTCTGTACCCAGAGAGATAACTGAAAGAGATTTAAACAAAAATCCATTTGGAAAATGAAATACTTAAAATTATTTGTGACTGCCCTGCTTACCTATAACGCGGAGTTCATACTTTACTTACTTACTCATGGAGCTGAGCCCTTCTGGAGGAGCCGCCAATTCTGCAGATACTCAAGAATTTCCCAGCATTTTATGAAACCCGAGGTTCATTGCCGTGTTCAAAAGAGCGCTCCACTGGTCCCTATCCTGAGCCAGATCTATCAAATCCATACCAACCCATCCTATCTCTATAAGATCCATTTGAATACTGTCCACCCACCTTGGTCTTCCCAATGGTCTCTTTCCTTCTGGCTTTCCCACCAATATCCTATACGCATTACTCGTCTCCCCCATTCGTGCTACATGACCTGCTCACCTCATCCTCCTTGATTTGATCATTCTAATAATACTTGGAGAAGAGTACAAGTTATGAAGCTCCTCATTGTGCAGTTTTCTCCAACCTCCTATCACTTCATCACTCTTCGGACCAAATATTCTCCTCAACATCCTGTTCTCAAACACCATCAGTCTATGTTCCTCCCTTAATGTCAGAGACCAAGTTTTACGCCCATACAGAACCACAGGCAAAATTATAGTCTTGTATATTCTAATTTTTATGTTTTTGGGCAACAGACGAGAAGACGAAAGGTTTTGGACTGAATGGTAGAGAGCATTACCCGAGTTCAGTCGCCTTTCACTTTCCTCCTGAAACAGGTTTCAATCTGTTATCGTTGTTCCCAAATATCTGAACTGTGCCACATTTTCAAAACATCTATTTCATATTTTTATATCATGATTTTGCCCTGCATTTTGGTGACGAGACAGCAACATATACCTACTTAGTTTTCTCTGTGTTTACTTCCAGACCAACCTCTTTACTTGCGTCAATTAAAGTTTATGTGTTTTTCTTTATGGTATCTACATTATCACCCAGTAGATTCACATCATCGGCGTAGACCAACAGCTGATGTGTCCCGTTTAATTTCATTCCCACCTGGTTTCCCTGGACATTCCTAATGGCATATTCTAAGGCAAAGTTGAAAACGAGTGGCGATAAAGCATATCCTTGTTTTAGACCATTCTGGATAGGAAATTTATCAGAGAAATGTTAACCTACACGGACTTTACTATACGTTTCGTTTAGACACATTTTAATCAACCTAACTAGTTTCATGGGTATACCAGATTCTATCAGAATATTGTACAATACTTCCCTTCTGACTGAATCATAGACTTTCTTGAAGTCTATGAAAAGCTGATGTACTGTCTCATCGTACTCCCATTTTTTCTCCAATAGCTGACGAATGCAAAAGATCTGACCAGTAGTTTATCTGTTATGTCGAAACCCACACTGATGATCTCCAATAATTTCATCTATATATGGACTTGGAGTTCTTACTTGAATAATATTATACATAATATTCTATTTCTGATTCTGTAACGCAACAGCACACATCGACACGTTACAGCAGCCAGCCGGACATGCTGCAATGCGTGAGGTGTTAATGAAATAAACGGACCCATCCAAGTGCACACAATAAGATACATAAATACGGCCCCACTTCTGGAGTAGGCCGCAGAATTAAACACGACATATTTTTCGTGTTATATTCGCAACCGTCTTCAGGGTTGAGGGACTTACAAATTACGTTAGTAGCTTCAAAGGAAATCATGTCCTCTGAGTATCTATCTATGGTTCTACAGCCCTTTGTTGGACCTTCACCGCCTTTTCACTTTCTTAATCCTATACACAATCGATAGGATCCCTTGGACAAGGGGATCAGCCCGTCGCAAGGCCACTACCTACACACAGAACACAAACAGAATAAACGCACACAGACATCCATGCCTTTAGTGGGATCACAGCGCTCGAGCGAGCGAAGACGTTTCAAGTGTTAGACCGCTCGGCCACTCTGACAGGCGTGCTCTATGCCTACTAGCTAGAAATCTCTCTTGCCGCAGTTGGGGTGTGAAGCTGGCTATGTAATTATAGCGACAGGTCTGGAATGCCTTCTTTCCATGCCTGCCTGCATTGCATGTTTGTAACTCTGTTTACGTACACATAAACTATGGCCCTAATGGGGAACCTGCGACACCCAACTGCAATGGAGAAATCAGAAATGACTTCCGGGTTTGCGTCATTTTAGGTATTTTGAAGGACGTTACTTCTTTAAACGACTGTGTACATTATTCAAAGCAGATTATGTTAAATTTCATTAGCAGACGCTTTTGCGTTGTCAACAATCTTCATTGCAAAATCTTTGTTATAATTGTAGAGGGCCAGTCACAAGCTGTAATGCACATAAATTAAATCAATATTTGGCTAATACTAATCGTGACGGGGCTGAAGTCGAATATCAACATGGTACTTCTGAAATCCTGCATAATTAATAAGATAACAGTGCCGTGCCTCTGATGTGCCTGCTTTGTGAGTCATGTTTCTGCTTCCAACACAACAGGATGGCGTTTCAAAGTGCCTCACAAACACGAGGAATTGCATTTCATGTTTCACGCAATGCATCATTATGTGCGCCCAGTATTTATACAACACTCGAGTCATGCGGTGTTGTCACGATATTAAACAGGGCTTCATTAAAACTGGTGTAAACCTTATGAAACCTGAGGCCAATGGGAAGTGACTCCAAGTGTGTGAGATATAGGCGTATTGTAAACGTCACGACTCATAAGAGCTTGCATTTGTCTCCTGATCTGTTGTTTTGTTTCTTATCCTAATCTCTGACCTTCTAATGATTTCGTTGTGATGGACTTATGTCTGTCTTCTTATACAGTCACAAGTATCAAAGATTTTTTTTTATAAAATAGAGTTTTCTCTGTGTTTAATTAATTAATTACCATGACATGAAGACGGATTGAAAGGTGGAAGTAGAGATCCACTTATTATTCACCTCGACATTAGATGAAGGTGTATTATTAGCTTCTACCCCGGTACCCATTATACAGGAGGCTGGATGGGTCCCAGATTTGATCTGGGCGCTATGGAGAAGAAAGTTGCTTGTATATTATAAAAGATAAAACAGTTCCGTCCAGTGTGACTGGTGATGTTTTTCTTATTTCAATTGTTCATGCCCTTACATGTTTCGGTCCTTAGAGACCATCATCAGAGGGACATCGATACAGCTTGGAAACCGTTATTACAGTGGGTGTTCTGAATGCTAATATATATATATATATAATACATACATACAACGTTGACAATACACAAATGGATACAAAATCCAAAGTTTTCACAACTATGTTTCTGTACAGGGAGAGGCCTTGCGATGAGCTGATAATCCGCCCAAGAAGTCCTACCGAATGTTTAAAATCTGGTAAACCGAATTGAAATGGAGCGTTTCATGGAGGTATGAATGTATAAGGGGTGGGCCTTCTTGGCCCTTGCACAATGACCACGGTGATCTATTTTATTTCCACACTACGTCTTCTCAGTCTGTCACTAATGACACTTCCTGCGCAGTGTTTGCACTAGACGTTCCGTGATAACGATTCTAAGCAATGCAGATCCGTCAGTTTCCGTTGTCCTCTGACTAGCAATCCACAACCGAACCCTCAACTCAACTGCGGTGCCAACTTTCAAGATAACCCCTAGGCACGGACCGCGCAGGAAACACATTCTCTCAATCGTTGAGGCGTATTTGCCACTCCGTTGCATACAAACAGTCCCGGCGCAGAACATATAGAAAACACCGCTCTTCTACTGTTGTGCGCGTTTGTTTCCGCGGGAACGTGTTTGCCGAGCCATTGTTTAGAAACGGTTTGCATAACACAGTTGTTCTATCGTTGCGTGTATATTGGGGGCGTGACATAGCAACGGTCACTGTTTACAGAGTTACCGTTTAACAAAGGATCTATATACCACAATATTATCCTCCCATCTACTCCTAGGTCTTCCTAGTGGTCTCTTTCCTTCTGGTTTTCCCACCAATATCCTCTATGCATTCTTCTTCTTCCTCATTCGTGCTAAATACCCTGCCTACGTCTTGATCATTATAATTCCAAAATGTACGCTAATATTTCTTGATAAATCCAGTGGAAAGTATATGTCAGAGCCCTTCTTTAACTGGGAATATAGCGCTTACAACCAGTCCGCCACTGAATAATGCTACTTATTCGGAAGCACAGACGCAATAGAAGCTATTCAGTCGCAACGACTGTACTGCGATAGTACTATAGGCCCACAAGTGGGTTTAACTGAAGAGCCGAAGCTAAATTGAAAAGCCCGAAGTAAGGCCTGTCTATATGCAGCAATGTTCTCCCCTATTCTCCGTGCAAATGGCGGTCGATCGTTTTGCTTCCTAAATGTTGCGTTTAGTATTCAAGCCACTGTAACCCCGCCCCCCATTACTGGCCAGCTTTAGCCTGGTCTGAGGGCTCCACAAGGATCTTCTCCAGGGTACATTAAACATATTCCTGTGGTCTTATTCGCGATTTCCACTCGAAAACGTTAATCTTGTCCAACTGTGCGTGTCTACGCTCGGAACAGAATGAAGCCTAGAATTCAGGCAGACTAAAGGCAGACTTACAGACACTGGAGGGCACGAACGCGTGCAGGTTGCTGGAATACACAGTACACTGATATACGAATTTGGGGCCAAAACATAATCCAGCGAAGTATGTTTCGAGAGTTATTTCGCATATTTAACTGAAATACCGGTCATATCGAGAGCTTCATTTCTCCATAATTAGATAATGAGATAACTAAATAAATAACCGTCTTTATGAAGGAATAGAGTAATCAATAAAATTCTAAGCTACTAGCCAAATATATAACTACATTTATTGACACGTCCTTTGATAATTAGTGGAGCAAATATTTGGGCTATTATGTAACATCGAAGATGTCCTATTACAAGGCTACACCGTGTCAAACACCACAAGACTACACGAACAAGCATCGTAGTGAATAACACAAAAATTTCCAGACACTGACGAAAACAGTACCACGTACGGTACAGTTAAAATTTTCCCTGCCCTTAACTAATTAAGCATTATGCTACGATGGTGTATCGTGGAGTGGATGTATAGATCCATATTATCTTGACCTCGGCACTAGGTGGAGGTGAATGGTCAGCTTCACGTCCCGACCGCTTTACACCCGGAAAAAGAGCCCCCGGTATGCACTGGATAGGAGACTGGGTGGGCCCCAGAACCGGTCTTGACAACGTGGAGAAGAGAAAATTCTTGCCCTTACTGGGACTCGAACTCCGACTCCTCGATCGACCAGCCCGTAGCCAGTCGCTATGCCAGCTACGTTATCACGCCTCCTATTATAGCAAGTTTCAATTGTATAACACGTTTCTATTACCGTCGATTAACAGTCGCGATGTTAACGACAAATATCAGCAGCAATTAATTTTCTTTCACGAAAATGCAAAAGAAAGGGACAGGGGTAATTTTGTAAAGTCTGCCGTCACAGATGGCTTCTTGGTTCTCTTGTGTTCAGGCATCGGCCCTAACTGCAATGCAGGAACATTGCATACACCACAGCGCAGGAGTATAAGGATAACAAAATGCCGTGTAGCTGGAAATAAGTCCTTGTTCAACGTGGAAGCCCTCTAGAGGCTACAGAACATTCAGTGTGGAAACATGCAGGGTAGATTACGTAATATACAGGTACATGTATCAGGCGCAAGCCTCGTTAATATTGGAAACACAGTTACTTCAGTGGCGTCAGGTTCACACTGGTGTTGAGCGACGGGCAGCATTCGAATGTTGCAACAGTGTCGCACACCTATGACGTCAAATTCGTCACGTAAGCTTCTATGACTGCTGTGACCAGCCCTTAGTTACTTACCAAAACTGAGTAATCTTCTTGTCGGATTTCGACTCAGAGGTCTTAACAGTTTCGCGAGAAAATTCGTGAAACATTTTGACATGAAATTTGGAACTGTTAAGGAAAGGCATAGCACCTACGTGCGAAAAATACGCAGACACACTCACACTTACTAATGTTGGGAGGTCCTGCTAACGATTCGTGTCATTATTTCAGGGAATTATTCCCGAAATAATTTCCAGTCACAAATATCCAAATAGTATGAATTTAATTACCAAAATCTGCGGACCATAGTCGTCGATAAACCGTAGGTTAATGAACGGAGGTTCATCAGCTTCCCGCTGTTGAATGTTAGGAGACAGTGTTCGGCTTTGGTGAAGTTGAGAGGGCTCCAGATGAAGTGGTCCTGGTCTATTCGTATGAAGGAGCTAAACAAAACCCAGTATTCCCTCCAGTTTCCAAGATTTTACTCAGACTTTGTAGATACGCTATGAGTAAATTCCTAGGTGGAACAACAGGCGATTGAAGCAGACCGCGAGTTACTGTATAGTATAATTATCTTTATTAATTTATATAATTGTAGTTGTAATTGTATTTGTTGTAGTTGTAAGTGTATTTTCATTGTATTCATTGTGTGTAGTGTCCTTTGTTGTTTGTGTAGATTTGTGTGCTGTTTTGTTTGAGAGTGGTGTGTTATTTTGTGTGATGTGTGTTATATATGGGTTGTGTTTTATTGTAGTACCAGTGCCCCCGAGTAAAAACCCAATAATAATGATGATAAGCGACTGTAAAGAGGCCGCTGATAGGCAGCGTTAGACGTACTGTGCCGATCCAAGTGGTCGCGCGTTGTAAGACGTGAACCGTTTTCGCCCTCTCGAATGCTGGGATCGTGGGTTCGAATTCTACTCGAGGTATGGATGTCTGTGTGCGTTTATTCTGTGTTTGTGTTGTTCTGTGTGCAGGTAGAGGCCTTGCGACGGGCTGTTCTCACGTCCAAGGAGTCCTACCGACTGTGTATAGATTAAGATACTGAAAAAGTGGCCAAGGCCAAACAAAGAACTCTAGAGCCATATATAGGTAGGCAGGCAGGCAGGCAGGCAGGCAGGCAGGCAGGCAGGCAGGCAGGCAGGCAGGCAGGCAGGCAGGCATTGTGCCCACTGGTCTGCATTTCATAGGTCGTGTGGCGTAAGTCTTCAGATGGAATTGATCATGGCCTTGTGTAGTAGACTGTTCATGAAAGCAAATTCGTCTCTTATTTTGGGCCATCTTCTTGAGATTCTCATACACGACGTTTCGTAAGATACATCTGTTTCCGTAATTACTAATAGTGAGGGGGTGTTTCTAACGGGCATAATTGAGTAAGAACCGCTCATCGCTTACTCCTGACGAAGGAAACATATCCACGTCCCTAAACAGAGTGTACGAAAAACTCAAAATGGTGGGCAAGACACAACCAAAAAAGACAGGGACATTAACGTGACGCACCATCGTCAGTAACACTTACATTTTAGCGGCCTCCGTAGTCTAGGGGTAACGTTCCCACCTCATGACTCAAGGTACGCGGGTTCAAACCCAGTGGAGGTCGTAGAATTTTTAAGGGCTGAAAAATTCAGGGAAAAAGTCCTCCGGGAGGGACTTTAAGCCGTGGGTCCTGTGTCGTAGATTTACGGCACGTAAAAGGTCCTCATGTCTCTAGGAGACCTCTGAGATAAATTAGGCAACAGTTTCTCGTCCAAATAGTTTCCAACGCCTCTGGTAGATGGGGGAAATATTAGGTACCGACATCCGACCTCGTTGGCTGAACGGGCCTGATAGCACGCACCAGTACCGGTAGGGTATGGGGACAATAGAAATTAAAGGGGGACGCACAATGGACCAATGACTGGTCTAAGTGCATGGGGAAACCCACCCCCTCTAATAATAATAATAATAACACTTAAATTTACTGTCCAAATTTTGTTTGAGTATTCCCACATCATTCCTTCATTAAGCATGCAGCATCCGATCCGAGAACAGAACCAGAGACTATTCATATATGAAGCAAGAATATTAACCACTCCATCGCGATTTTCCCTTTCGCGTTTTTTCTGTATTCATGTCACAGTATGTAAACGTATGAACGTGTTGATGCCGTGGGGCTGGTTCGAGGGAACACGAAAGAAACAAATGCGTCTTCCATTTTTATGCATACGGCGCGTCAGTCCACAATTCCCTTCACCCCAGTCCATTCTGTGCAAAGTAAAAATGTATAATCTCATACACAAAAACTGCATAAGAAGATATCTGGAGCAGACAACGTCTTTCCTTCCAAAAGAAAATAAAAGGTTTCAGTGGAAATGACACGGGGATAAACACCTTTTATATGCTGATTTTACGAATAATAGTTTCTACCTTACGTAAGTGAGAGAGAATATGGAAGAGAAAGAAGAACAAGAAGGCTCTCTTTCTCTTGCACTGCTGGAGAAACACGGCCGCTAGGCTTCGCTGTATGCTGTATCTGACAAATGCAAGACAAACATATCTTCCTTCATTCTACAGACCAACAAGACAGCAATAATTTAGTTTACGTGCAATGTCAAAACTTGCTGTCAGAAGGAAAAATACTTTTCTGACATTTTTGTTCTTCTTTCAATTCCTTCTTCGTTTTTCTGTGCTGAGATAGACAAATATCTGCTGTCACATTAAAGTTACCAGCCACTAAAACGCTTCCTTTTCGAGCCTGTTGGTAAACAAGCGCAAGAGTGCCGTAAAGAACACGCCTTATTAAAAATGTTATTAGGCAAGGAATGCATTGTTTTCATCATCGAAGACAGCACTGTCACTGAAGATCTATATAGCAATGCTCTGATCCGATATAAACTCAAGAATATGCAGCATTTAATTTCAGATTTCTTTGAGGTAATATTTTATTTAATGAATTACCTCCAACGAACATAGAGTCAAGACTTTCATTTGACTGTTACGTGTTACACGACGAAACAGGGTGATTACAAAAGACTGGAAGACTGCAGTGTAATACCGGATTTAATATAATGGGAATTGTGAGAGAAAGTTCTCTGATTCAAAGGTAGATAAGAGTAAGCAAATGTGATTATATATTTCAAGTCACATTTTGGCTAATGATAGTCACGATATAAAGGTGTGACTATAGAAGGGGTATGGATTGCTGAATGGATTTACTGACCACTTAGACATACGATTCGGAACTATAAGTACTCACAACGCTATCGCTGATCTACGCCAGAAATCATTACATGCTAATTACTCTCAATCTGCTTCCATTAACCATTCCCTGGTAACGGATCATAACAATGGAGATTCTTCAGATTCTGTGGTCACGCCGTTGCTCGCTTGTTAACAGTCCACAACTGAAATATCAACTGAATTATACCGCTATCTCTTTTCAGCTTCCCTTGCGGAACTGAAGTGACTCATTTTTCCAACTCTTCTGGTTATAACCTCTTAGCACGGGCCACATAGAAAACACTGGGAACGTGTTTACATAGCCGTAGAATAGAACCGATCGCTCTTCATTCATCTTATCTCGCGGTCGTTGCATAGTAACGGCTGTACACGATACAGCATCTTTTAAGACTATTTAATAGAAAGGGTTGGAGGAGCGCACATCGTTCGGAAGAATTTATGTCCTTCGCGACCTCCTGACTTCTCTTTCCCAGACCACTCCTCCTGGGACTGTTTGCTAGCTAACGTAAACAACTCACACCATGCAAGAACTCCAACGAAGCACTGTAAAGTGCATCTCACACAAAACATGACGAGAAATGTATGTGAAATGGAACGAAGGCAGAGCAGAAATTCGCACCAACTGTCGATATACAACCTCTGAGTAGTATACATTTCCTCTTTTCATACCTGCCTAGTGAAACGCTGGGTAGCTCATTGTAAACAATACTCGTACAATACATACTTTTGTTTTCTAGGGGTAGATGGTCTATAGAAGTAAAAATCATCAAATAAAGGCTGCCTTTAACGATGAGCTGGATATACATCCTCCAGTAAAACATATCCCGTAACTGACAGCACCAATCACTTTCATCATAATATCATAATTAATATTTTACATGTTTAAATTAATATTGTCACCTAGTACGATTGACTACAGACGGGGTTTAATTGAGTTAATTGATTTATAGACCACTTATACAAACAAGGAACTACAAGCAATTACAGCGCCACCGCTAATCTTCACAATTCACAAATCACCACAGCACCCGCTAAGCTTTTCCCAGACCAGTGTGTCATCACAAGTCGTTCCCTGGCAACGGCTTCTAACAATGTAGCTTCTCCAGCTTCACGCGCTCAAGTCCTATCTTCACATCCTCCCGTAAATAACTCAACTATCCTGGCTAAGTCAAAGATACTTTACTACTGGAAGTTTACCGCCCATCAGTCCGTCTTGGCTTCTAGCCCCTTGAGACGCACGACAAGAGATATCTTTTAATTGAACTCTGTTGTAATCTAGACAACCGTCAAGTTTAAGCCTCTTATATTTTCTGTGTCTGGCTTCACCTTGTCCTATACCGCAAACATGTTAATTTTCATGATTTTGTATGATTTCTGCTTGTCGTCTGCACAATTTTGTTATATTATCATATACATACGGAAGGTTGAATGCTATGTGCAAATCGCAGATCGATATGCGGCTTGGAAAATGCGGGGAATCGTGTTTTTAGGCGCTGCAGTTTTAGGAGGTGAGCGTCTGCCACTAATTCCGAGACGGGACAAGTCATTACTGATCTGATCAATGCCTTATAGAGGATTAGTTTAATGTTGGCGCTTAAACGCTCATTTCTGAAAGGAAGTAGAATCTAATAAATATTTTGAAATTTTCAATCCCCTTATCGATGATTACACAGAGATACTTTACATGAAGGACAAAGGTAATATTCCACCAATTCAAAGAATGCATATTTCTTCCATTATAGTGTGCGTAATTGTCTTGAGTGTTACCTAGCAACCACCACTGTTTACAGAATCACCACTTAGTAGAGGGCTATATGCCACAATATTTAATTAGATTCAAGCTGCCCACCTGATATCTTCTGTAGTTTACAGAAGCTGGGGTCCTAGACAGGATAAAGTTCTTTACCCCAACGGAATATAAAGCATTTAAAAAATATCCCGTATTTTTTTGTCTCCAGAGTTCTGATTCCACGGCCTTCTCTGGATCTCAAGTACGTCTCCTTTACCGACTGGCCGAATTCATTGCTTTCTTGAATAAATCCTGTAGACGGGAATATTTCAATACGAAGGCGTTCAAAGGCGGAGTGGAATTTCATTACAAGACTATATCAGAGCTTGGTTGCATCCTAAGAAGACTGTTTTCTAAATTGATAGCCATGATAGTGAGCTGGCTTAGGTACTGAAAGGCAGTGAAGCCTCAAAAAATTTGTGTGCCATCACGGCCTCTCTCTCTCTTAAAAACCAATGAAATTTCAGACGAGCAAGGAGGTCAAATTGGGCTCGCCTAACGAACCTGAGCGGTTAAATGTAGACAAGCTGGAATGTGTAAGCTCCAGTGTCCTGAGCTACATCACCAAAGCATAAAAGCATACATAACAGAATTCATTTTGCGTGAAACATTCCCTTAGGTGATATATTTCAGCGTTGATGACGTAGTTTTTATTCAACCGAAGTTAAAATGTTGCCTAAGGGTATGGTTCATACAGCACCGCCATTAATTATTCATACATGTTGCCGGTAGGCCTATATCCCGGGATCCAACTGCCTTAAATTGCAATGTGCTCTTTACAGTAATGAAACGTGTAACAGCGTGACTTATAAAATTAACATAACAACAAAAATATTATATAACTCAACACATTACAGAAAACACCCACACCGTGACAAAGGAATCCTGCCCAAAATGATCAAACATTAGCAACTGTACCCTCAGAAGATTATATTTCAATGAACAGCTGGTGACTAGAATGTATAACAACATTTAAAAAGATTAACTCTAATATTTATTCCTATACTTAATTTTATTTCTATATTTTAATTAATAATCGACATCGCAGTCACACGTCACATGTAATTCTAACGCACGGTGGAACAATTTGGCAAAGTAGACATGCAACTGATGAAGGGCTTATAAGAATATTTCCTGGGACAAGATCTGCGTTTCATTGTGTAATATTCAGCCTAACATTCCGTGCTACATAGCCTTAGCAACTCAACGCATCCTTCAACAAACCAAGAATAAACAAACGAGGAAATAAAATCAGTCATAAGACCAACAGGCCATTGCGTGTTATTTGGCCCATTTAACGTCCTTTATGAGAGAATATGTTGGCATAGAAATGCCAATCTATATTCGGGAGGTGCTCAGTTCAAACCTCGGACATATCCTGAGGTTCCTTGTATTTTTCCTTAGTTCTTCCAGAACGACACCAAGAGAGGCCAAGACACCTCCTACCAAATCCCTTCCAATCAAGCAGTTACCCTGTCCTCCCACGTGAGGCTTACGAATATTACCAAGATATTTTCTTTCCCTCTGTATGGATGTGAAACATAGACTGAGGGTGTTTGAGAACAGGGTGTTGAGGAGAATATTTGGACCGAAGAGGGATGAAGTGACAGGAGGTTGGGGAAAACTGCATAAAGAGGAGGTTCATAACTTGTACTCTTCTCCAAGTATAATTAGAATGATCAAGTCAAGGAGGATGAGGTTGGCAGGGCATGTAGCACGAATGGGGGAGAAAAGGAATGCATATAGGATATTGGTGGGAAAGCCAGACGGAAAGAGACCATTGGGAAACCAAGGCATAGGTGGGTGGACAATATTAAAATGGATCTCAGAGAGATAGAATGGGATGGTAGGGATTGGAATGATCTGGCTCAGGATAGGGACCGGTGGATGGCTCTATTCAAGACGGTAATAAACCTTCCGGTTCCATAAAATGCTGGGAAATTCTTGAGTAGCTGCAGATTTGGCTTCTCCTCAAGAAGGGCTCAGCTCCATAAGTAAGTATTTTCTTTCCTTCGCTGTATGTCTTATAGTGCCCTAGGGCTGCTGTTGTTTGAAACCCTCTTCTCACGGCAATATATAATACAAATAAGCTTACCGAAAGAAGAAGTTTATAAGAGGTTCAAACTCTGCGAGATATTTTTAGTGACGTCACTATCTGGGTTACACTGTTTACTTCTTGTACCCGTGCTTTCCGCAGAGTGTCGCCTAAGAAACAGCTCAGATTACATGTATTTGGTCGGATAAAGCTGGCAAGGACAGGTGCAAAAAGTTCGATGAAAAGCAGAGCCGACAAGCGGTGGTTTGTCAACACAGAGCATGTTATTGGAAGTGTTACAGCAAAGAGCTGAAAATCCCTTTAGATTTTGCTTCTTCTAGTTCAATTAGATCAATGCCTTAATATCATAGTCTGCAAAAGAAATTCATAAATTCAGAATTAATGTACTTTATTTTATTTTCTGAGTTTTGTAGATTCGTCTGTTATTGTGTAATCTCTATTTCTAGAACTCGTAATGTCTAGATGTATGCCATTCCTACGATGCCAACAACAGGCTAATCTACGCAAACGCGTGTAGAGTGAAACATGCGACAAATGCAGTTTGGTTCCTGTCAATTAATTCCATTTGAGTAGTAATGAATGACTGAAGAGTGACGCCTGCTGGGTTTTAAGAAATATCAAAAACTTCGGAGCGGGATATCGTCTCAGTCTTCAGGGTCGAAATATAAGCCAACATAGAAAGAAGCAGGCGGCGCCTTTCAGCACCATTTCCACCTGCGTAACTTAGTTTTTGTCCCACTAGTAGCTATTCGTAATTTCGGCAGAGCTCGCTTGTGTATTTCCAAAAATCGAACAGATAAGCTAACTTCAGTCTTCATCTCAAGATTATGGAAAAGTAGAAGTTCCCAAAACTTATTCAGTTTACCAAATCTCTTTTTCCTACATACGCCCCAAAAATCTTATGTTTGTGTTAGAGAAGTTGTTACTTCAACGAGTCTGAGGACCTCTGTACCAAGTGAAAATAAGTACCGATGTATGGGGGATATCGTATTTATGCGCTCCGGAAATATCGCTTTTCTTATAGACCTAAATTATATATTAGTTAGTTAGTTATTGGAGAGGGTGGGTTTCCCCATGCACTGAGACCTGTATTGGTCCATTGTGCTTCCCTCTATGATTTCTACCAGTCTCTATATCCTACCGGTACTGGTGCTTACCATCAGTCCCGCCCAGACAGCGAGACCGGCTTTCTAGCTTAGAGGTATCTATAATGTTTCCCCCATCTACCGGAGGTATTAGAGACTGCTGTTGGGCGGGAAACGTACGTTAATTTGGCTCAGTGACCTTTGGAGATATGAGGTTCTTTTACGTGCCGTAAAGCTACGACACGGGACCCACGGCTTAAAGTCCCTCCCGGAGGACTTGTTCCCTGAATTTTTCCGCCCTTAAAAATTCGACGACCTCCGCCGGGTATTTGAACCCGCGTACTACGAGTCATGAGGTGGGAACGTTACCTCTAGACTACGGAGGCCGCTTTCTTTGTTATATACTGTGACATGACGTCTGAAAGCCGCAATAGTTGAAGTCAGAATAGACGTTCACTGCTAGCCGACGACTCGATAAACACATTCGCACGGTAACGAATACGCAAACAACAATCGAGTAATTTCCGTTGCTAGACAACAGCGCAGTAAACAAGCCTTCCCAAAAATAGATTGTCTCTGATTTCTACTTTGTCCGTGCAGAGTCGTTATAAAAAAGAGATCAGTTCAGGCCTTTCGGTGAAGTGAAGTGAAGACTTGAATTTCGGGACGCCAGCCTGCCGGGATATGAGCTCTGGAGCAGAGGATTTGAATCGAGTTAGCAGCTGCAGAATAATGAGAAGAAAGGAATTAGAGGGTGAAAAGAAGGCTTCATATATGATTCGAATTGATAGACTGTTAAAAATCCGTTGCCTGGATGCGACTGGTTAAGACTGAGAACCCTAGTGTATGTGTAACGGTGAACAGTAAATGGTGTACATCAACAATAACACTTTGTTACCTGTAGTCCCGAGTTGTGTGTATAAGGTGTCAATACAATCACCTAATTCAAAACCCGTCTTATAAGTCAGGCACACCATTTACACGTGACAGTAACAATAACATTATTCTGTTTATTCTTGGGGCTGCAACCTCATTCCACAGAGAGGCATTACTATTTAA
Organism: Cryptotermes secundus; assembly: GCF_002891405.2. Classification (NCBI taxonomy): domain Eukaryota; kingdom Metazoa; phylum Arthropoda; class Insecta; order Blattodea; family Kalotermitidae; genus Cryptotermes; species Cryptotermes secundus. The sequence goes on along the minus strand of NW_019731253.1, from coordinate 171,905 downwards.
CAGCCTTATTTTACTTAAACTGTAAAACACAAACCCTTGGGCGAAAATAACACAATCTGCAGGAGGGTAGCGGCGAATATATTGAAAAAACAGTCGTGGACAGTCGACAAGGAGGGTCCTCCAGCTTGGGGGTTGGGCGTGGGGCTACACACTCTTCTCCTTAGAAAATAAGCATGGGGTGGCAGACAAAGTAGCCGTACCAATTTCACCATGTTCTATGACGTCAGCAAACAAACGTGGTGACGTGGTGTACGTGTAATGACAAAGAAGTAGGATTTGAGGATCTCACAGCGGTTGTTATGAAGTGTCCTACACAACGCCTTGTAGTCCGTTGAAAGTCAACCGAGGTTTCACAGGAACATTTCGCCTCAATCTTCAGGGTCGAAGAATAAACCGAGACAGAAACCCCCTTGAAAGCAGGTGACATGAAGAACTCTAGCGTTATATCCCACAAGACAGACATCTTCTACCGAGAAATGTATAGCTGATGTGTCCATTCTCTACTACTGCATAGCGTTGCCAGCAACAGCATTAATGATCCCGTGTGAAAGATTAAGTTATAAGTGAACTACTATAAAGCTAAAGAAAACTAAAGCTATCCCTGTAACAGGCCTTGAAGGACTGTAGTTTTGTGAGACATCGAGGCTCCCACATGTCCTAGACAATCGGCTCACAGATGGCGGTGAGGTTGTCAGCCTTACGCGCCGGCCCCAGGAAGATTCTTTGTACTCATTTATGTTAGAGGTTTGGTCGACCCCAGGGCTATAGTGCGGCTAGAAGGATTAGGTTAGTTGAAAAAAAAATCCAATAACCACATCGGGAATCGAACCTCACGATCTAGGAATTTGTAGCATAATGTCTCAATCAACTATGCTACAGCGTACCCATATGTTAACTGCTACTGTAATCAAATGTATTCTTTTATCATAAAATATATTTTCATCTCGGTTGTACAGGAAAATTAGCACAGAGCGTCATTTGGAAACTAACAGACAAAAGCACGCCTAATTTTCTGGGATTGAAGGATGCAAATGTTTACTGCTCTGGGCCCCGGTGTGTGCACACTGTCAGGTGGAAATGGCATTTTTGAATTTTATATACAACCAAATGAATGTGTCATGAGTGAATATGTAAGCAAATACTGGTATTATCTCGTCAGCCATTTGCTAAAACATCCAGTTAATGAGTGTACACATGGATCCACCTCGCGACACATTCTGGTACTGCTTTATGTTCAAGTCCCACCAAGGGCACAGTCCCACTTGCACTGGTTTTGTCACCATCGGAACAGAAAATCAGAGGCAGGAGCAAGGAAGGCTTCCAAGGTTTCCCAGCTGTAGAATTGCTTCTAATTATAAACAGAGGAACGCTATTCAACGTACCCTCATGTATGAATGTGTTTTAGGTACAAAGACAGTCTAGCGGAAATGTAAGGGATATGATTGTTTTGCTTATCAGCGTCTCACTATATATATAATAGTTAAAATTATAGCAAATGAATAACAATAGTACCTTACAGAATTACTCTTTTTTTTTACTTCTTCTGTCGTCAGGAATTCTAGGTAATAGAGGACACGACGTTACGGAAACTGGATCTGTTTCTGTCTTCAGGTGAGAAAGGGAGACACCTACTCAGTTGGGCTCCATAGAAAGAGCTAATCTCAATCACTGGATCAATCATATAGAAAGAGCTAATCTCAATCACTGGATCAATCATCTAGAAAGAGCTAATCTCAATCACTGGATCAATCATCTAGAAAGAGCTAATCTCAATCACTGGATCAATCATCTAGAAAGAGCTAATCTCAATCACTGGATCAATCATCTAGAAAGAGCTAATCTCAATCACTGGATCAATCATCTAGAAAGAGCTAATCTCAATCACTGGATCAATCATCTAGAAAGAGCTAATCTCAATCACTGGATCAATCATCTAGAAAGAGCTAATCTCAATCACTGGATCAATCATCTAGAAAGAGCTAATCTCAATCACTGGATCAATCATCTAGAAAGAGCTAATCTCAATCACTGGATCAATCATCTAGAAAGAGCTAATCTCAATCACTGGATCAATCATCTAGAAAGAGCTAATCTCAATCACTGGATCAATCATCTAGAAAGAGCTAATCTCAATCACTGGATCAATCATCTAGAAAGAGCTAATCTCAATCACTGGATCAATCATCTAGAAAGAGCTAATCTCAATCACTGGATCAATCATCTAGAAAGAGCTAATCTCAATCACTGGATCAATCATCTAGAAAGAGCTAATCTCAATCACTGGATCAATCATCTAGAAAGAGCTAATCTTAATCACTGGGCAATTGTGATTGTGATTGAGATCAGCTCTTTCTAAGGGGCCCACCTGAGTAGGTGTCTTCCTTTCTCACCTGAAGACGGAAACAGATCCAGTTACTGAAACGTCGTATCCTCTATTACCTAGAGTGTCCTCTATTACCTAGAATTCCGGACAATGGAAAAAGTACAGAAACCAGTAATTCTGTGTGTCATCCACTATCATCAGAACCATTTAGAATCTAATAATGCATTGTGTTTATTATTGATTAAAGCAAACGTGCTGATATATCGGGACGATATTTCTCAAAAATGAATGCACCTCACTACTGAGAAGCGAAATTCATCCACAGGAAAATGTTTAAAAGAGTACAGATTAGATTCGTCGTAAACACAGACTACTATGAAGTCTGTATGGACCAGACACAAGGTTTGGGTTGGTAACTGGATTTACTGACCTCTTATAAGAGTGTTTGTCTTTGTCCGACGTTACTAGGTTACGGCTCCGAAGTATGTACCATTCTGCTCATGTCGTTACCGGCACGTAACCCATGGCTCCATGTGTCCTCAAATTCTTGACTAAGTCTTCACAACGTTTCGGAGACTGGATTCTGCCTCCGTCTTCAGGCGGAACCTACTCCGTTTCACCCAATCGACAGAGCTAGTTCCTATCCCCGGGCAGCAGCAATAACACAGGAGATATACGCAAAGCACAGCATAAACCATCTGCGAGTGTTAAGATAAATATTAAGAAATTTCACATATGAGGCTTTCACCTATGTCCGTGAACTATTTCCTGACTATTGTTGTTAAAATCATAGTACTATCAGAATAGAATTTATCACTATGAAGTCAGTTCTCTGAGTGGCACTAACATAAGAATACAATTTTCACACGTTATCTATAATGGAAGGAGTTGTAGTTTTCTGACTTCTACTGTTATAATAAGAGTCTATATGAGAGGAATGTCCAAGCTGAATTGATAGTTCGGATGTACGAGTATGCATAGTATCAAAGGCACACGAGTGGGTTACTTATATTTCCTGTATGTGACGTTTGGTTCACTCTGCAAGACATTCCTTTCTTTCCAATATTGCTAACTAAAACATCAAGATAAATGTCCTCATAATAAGATTACAAAATTACAAATTTTGTCACATATTTACACATAATAAGTTCATTAAAAACTTTACGATTTCAAGAAATTTCCATTCGCTTTTTTCTTTGATAGAGATAACCTGTCTAGAAAATTATTATGCGAAATCTGGTGCCGTGGATGGCCGAAAACCAGTTTCTTATAAATCTGTGCTTGCGATCTAAGAACTGAAATCGTGATTTCTGCTTGGCTTGCGTATTTGCGGTAGGAGAAGTAATCACAAATTATTATTTCAACATACTTACTGCCTTCTGAGATGTCAATCGTACAGAGGCACCAATGTTTGGGATGAATATTCTGTCTCACTCCTCAGATTAACAACAAAGAACACTGTCTCCTTCTATTCCAGACTTTGTTGAGATATGAGGTTCTCACGGGGGGTGACATTGCTGATTACTCTCTTATGGAGTACGAAAGCGTAAGCCTGTGGTTTGGGAGACACGTGGCTCCAAAAAGTTGTTTCTTCATCGTCATTACCGTGAGAACCTTGTATCTCACTGATATCTCACTCTTCTCCCTAAATCCAATCACGAAACTGTCCGATGTCAGAGGTGAAGCCGAAAGTGAGATGTTGCTTGCTGGCCGAGTCTGCCGCGTATCTCACCGTTGGTTATGCCTGTAATTGATTGTGTAATTTTATGGAACGAGGATTGAATGGAAGTTTGGAATTCTCTTGAAGAACTTGTGTCGGGGCCTCTTTGCTTAATTCAGAACTTCAATTTATGGCTCTGGGATTGAAATGAGGCCTCCGGTATGAGACGCCGGCATCTAACCGCCTGAGCTAAGGCACAACTTGCAACTTCTCGCCGCCTCTTTGCGGAAACTCTTCAGAAATCACGAAATGGGCAGTTACATAGCAACTAAGGCGATATTCTAGAGGGAGTCGCCAGAACGCATTTCTACTACACGCGATTGCGGACGGCTCCATACGCTTCGCTCTTTTGTCTTACATTTTAGTGAGCTTTTGGGGGGGGGGGCAAGAAGGGTAATTCACCATCCCTCCACGAAACTCGCACGCCACGCTTACGGCTGCGACTTCTGACAGTGTTGCTCGCATCAGAAAATGGCGCAGTGATGTATTAAGCTGAAATTGTGTGTGTCACCTTCGAGAAACGCGCCTGTTGCCGCTAATCCATCTACAAGGAGACAAGGCCCCGTCCCTTAGCGTAATGAGACACATCTGCGTCATCTCAACCTGCACTGCAGGCAATCTGCTGCGCATCTCCTGGCAAATCAGCAAAGATGTCAGTCCGGTTGACTTGCTGACAGCACTGTTATCAGTCATTAATAGGATCAGTCGATAAATGTCGCCATGTTTTGCAATAACAGATTTAGAAAATATTCCTACTGAAGGAATTATAAGGTCTGTCTATCTATCTATCTATCTATCTATCTATCTATCTATCTATCTATCTATCTATCTATCTACGCGCCATAGCTCAAGCGGTTAGTCGCTGGCTTCTCACTGTGGCAGCCCGGGTTCAATTCTGGTCTGGTAAAGTGGGATTTGTGGTGGACAAAGTAGCACTGGGGTAGGTTTTCTCCGAGTACTTCGGTTTCCCCTGCCAAACTTCATTCCACCAATTACTCCACAATTACCCTCACCTATCATCTGGGGCTGGTACAATAGGCCAGAAGTTTCCGCAGTACAAGGGACTTAGTCCCATCCCTGTAGCAATAAAAAATCTATCTATCTATCTATGGCTCTAGAGCCTTGCGGACCTTGGCCCCTTTTTTAAATTTCTTAATATTTTGCATAGTCGGCGGGACCCTTGGACGAGGAATCAGCCCGTCGTAAGGCAGCTACCTTCACACAACAATCAAACAGAATAAAAGCGCACAGACATCAATGCCTCGATTTGGATTCGAACCCACGATCCCAGTGTTCCGAGTGGGCGAAGACGGTTCATGCCTTAGACCGCGTAGCCTCTGGGATCGGCAAATATAAGAACTAGACTATACAAAATATGAACTCCACGTTTTCAAATGATTAGACTTCGAATGTTCAGAAAAGAAAATTTTCTCTGCATCTACTGTTCAAGTTAACGCCTTTAATCCGTGGCATTGCGCTGTAAGAGCTCACGAAATAACGGAATGTTATAACCTAAACCAAATCTGGCGCTATGTAACAGTCGCCACGGCATCGCAAATTGACACAAAAAGTTGGAAGGACCGCTCGGGTTCATACCAAATCTACATATACATTTTTAATCTCTAATTAAAGTTGCAAGGTAAACGAAAATATTTTGAAAAATAATCTTGTTTCAGCTATAATACTTCAGAATTTTGTAATGGAGGTGCCTGGTTCAAATCTTGGGGGGACACAAACCTTCCCGATTTGAGGATTGTTCAAGTTTTCCCAAGTTCCTCTAGTGAAACACCAGGAAATGCCTTTAAATATGTCACGACCTCTTCCTTCTACTATATATCTAATTTATCGTTTACTACCCAGCCTACCATTCTGCACTATACCTAGCCTGAGCTGCTGAGAATGTGGTTAAGTGTAGTCATGACTTATAATACATTAAAAAAATTCGCGTAATCCACATAGCATTCGTTTTAATATAAGTACATAAACAATATATAGTAAAAGTAAGTAAAGGTATCCCTGTAACAGGCAGCAGAGGGTTGTGAGATGTCGAGTTTCCAACATTTTTTACAATCCACCTCACCGGGATTCGATCCCGCGACCTTCTGGCTTGTATAATAGTGCCTCAACCAACTATGCTACGCCCCAAACAATCCATTAAATGTCGAATTACTTTAAGAAGATTTGTCTGCAACTACATCCGCTAAAGACACATTGAAAGACGTTAGTGCCATTCCCAGCACATAAGTTTGTACGACCACAGTGTCGATACTGGTGATAGGCTCTCCTTGAACGGAACCTAAACCTGTCGATGTGTGTGCAGGCCTCATACAGAAGCAGGATGAGCAACAAGCATCTCTGGCATAGCATACGTCTCCGTATGCCAACTGCGCTGAGCGGATAATGCAAGGTAGTGGAGGAAATCACACGGATGTTATATACTGGCAGCTAGTAACGCGAGGATATTCTTGTATACGCTCTGTGTTGTGTAAGCTGTAGCACTGATCATGCGCAGAGACCGTCTTTCATTCCTGAAACTGTGTTCATTTTCCCTTCAGAGAGAAAACATTTCCTCTTTTCAGTATCTATACAAAGACTGGTGTACGTACATGTTGTCTGGTAACATTCCAACCAACAACTGTGGGACAGCGGTTCGTTCAGAAATACGCATTAGATTGCAATAGTTCTAAGGAAAGACTTAGAACCAGGCTTATTATGTGCCGACAGCAGGCAGTTTTCGGCAAAGGTGGTCAGTTATAAATTTCTTCTTAATCAAAAGTCACAGATCAGGCCCTCTGGCCGGCTCACTTCCTGAAGTTGGCCTCCCCACAAAAAAAAAAAAACCCTGAAGGCACAGATACACGTACTTCGATGTCCTTAACCGTTATCCAAGTACTGAAGAACTAACGCTTCTCTCTTGTGTTGGAGAAGTGATGGTTCAGATCTCGTCTGCGACACTATCGTATATTTTGTTACATCGGCCACTATTTTGGTGTATTGTACCAGCCCCGGATGATGACAATGAGAATTGGCAGGGCCACACATATCCTGTGTGAATGTGGGGCCTTAGCTTATTTAAGATTACGTCACTTGGGTCAATGCTTTATGGAACCAAGTGACTATTTCGATGCCCCCACGTACAAAATTCTACGCTTCATTCAAAGTGCAGGGTTGGCGGTGGGATAATCAAAAGGGGAAACACAATAAATCATTGTAGGTCGCGGAGCAAGGGCCGAGAGGGCCCACCCCTTATACATTCATTAATTCATACATTATATACATGTATGTTGGTCAATAATTAAGTTACAAATATATGTGGGGTACTACATGTTTGAATGAGGCACTTGAGGTTATCGCCACTAGATGGCATTAGTCCAGTGGCAATTGATTACATTCGACACGAGACAGTCGATGTTTACAAAAGCGAAAGAGCAGTTGCAAGATAGCGGCGCCTCTGAGTGAGTGTACAACCCTCGAGCAGCGCTCCGTTGTGCGATTTTTGTGGGCAAAAATATGGAATCAAAAATATTCATAAAGAAATGCTTCCCATCTACGGTGAGTAGTTCCCGTTATGTCAGGCTGTTTACAATTGGGTGCAGAAGTTCTCTGAAAGGCGGACACGAATCGAAGACGAACACCGCGTCGGCCGGCAAACGGAGATTGCCACAGAGGCGAATATGCAACGGTTTGAAGATTAAAGGGTAACTACAGACAATATAGCCACTGCTATTGGTTGTCCACACGGCATGGCCTACCTCATAATGCATGACAGGTTAGGTTTTCACAAAGTCTGTGGAGGATGGGTGCCACGCATGCTGACCCCACAACACAAAATTCAAAGAATGGGTCTGGCATTACAGCATCTCTATCGCTACTACGATAGACACGATATACTAATCCGAATTGTCACTCTAAAACTCCGTGATTTTAGTCCGCAAGCGAATTATACCGACCGAGCGACTGCCGCTTGTCGACGAAGTTAGTGCCAACTTTAGCGGACAGAGGGTGTCGCGTGGTCAGCGCAACGAATCCCTATGGCCGTTAATTTCGGTTTTCTAGACCGGAGCCTCTATTTCCTTCAAATAACTCTTCAATTATCATCACGAGGCTGAGTGAACCCGAATTGTCACAGGTGATGAATCTTGGGTTCACCATTACCAGCCCCCAGACAAAGCTTGCGTCAATTCGGTGGAAACATCATGCGTCCTGGTGACACCATCCTTCAGATGTGATGCTCAAAGCCTCCTGTGATCACGAAGCCATACTGTTCACAGCATTCCAGTCTCAAGGACAAACTCTAAATGCCGACTCCTACTGTAACATCCTCAGGAAACTTCGTAAGGCCATTCAAAGGAAGAGACCAGGACTCCTCACCAAAGGCGTGTTGCTCTTGCATGACAACGCGCGTCCCCATACTGCCAACAAGACAAATGAGACCCTGCGAAATTTCAAGCGGGAAGTCCTCGAGCATTCTCCGTATAGCCCCGACCTTTCTCCAAGCGGCTTCCATTTGTTCGGCCCTCTTAAACATCATTTTTCGGCTGAACATCTTCCCGACGATGAAGTGATCGTCTGGTTCCGAAAGCAGTCCAAAGAATTTCATGCTGCTGGTTTTCAGGGGCTTGTGAAAAGATGGGACAAGTGCCTCAGTGTACAGGGAGATTATGTTGAGAAATAAAAGCATTTTTCAAATCAGTAGTCTTAAATGTTTAAGTTCTATATCCATTTGTAACTTACTTATTAGCTTTCCCTTGTACTTAGAATGACCGACACAATGACCGTCAGTCGCAATGTGACTTGGACCTGAACAGTGACCTTCCAGAATACTGACCTTTCCTCCTCGGATATTCTGTATAAAGAAACACTGTGAAGGCATTGAACGAGAGAAATATATTTCGGTATCGAGACTAGACAGGGTCTGGATGACTGATGACTATGAATCGGAGAGGATTCGGAAGGAAGCGTTCATCGTATTCGAAGTGCCACTACGGCATTTGCCTGGAGGGACTGAGGAAAATGGCCAAGATATTTACTCTCGCAAGGGTCTGTTGGTATTCCATTTGTCGCTGTGGGAACTCAGTATTTTCCATGCATTCGTTGTCGCGGAAGTATGTGTTCTCATTGTAGCCGTTGCGCAGCGATGGACGTAAAATAACACGTCACAATATTAAACAGATTACATGATGCCATGCCTCAAAGGATAGTGTGCGTTACTGTCATGTAACTACTGGGGTGGCTCTGTGTGACTGGAAATTCGACATGTATTCACCTTGTATTCATGATAAGTCTGCCGTCTCTGTAGAAAGAGACAACTGTCTTATTCAGAATCTGAGAATGGAATAATGACTTAGTTCAAGAGATTCTTCTGCGATCGCACTGTTCATTCATTTACCTTGCGAGTTGTTATTTATTTCAATAAGTGTCAGTAAATGACTTCCTTGAAGTTCAGTTGACATTTTCCATTTACAGCTTCAAAGAGACTGACTGGAGATCTTTCTATTTTCTTAGGGAAATTTTCACTTGTAAACATTTAACTTCACCCAGTCTAGGAGCTTAAAAAAGTAGTAAACATTTTTGCCAAACTTCTGTGCTCATGTGGAAAAGAAGGTTAATTATTTAAACGCCGGTTTTTCAGAAGAACATGAAATGACTCAATATGTTTGTGCAGTGATGTCTGTAATTCGGCGTTTCAGTGCATTGCTGAATGGGAAGTATTTTGCTTAGAGACAGAATAATTTTTATTTCAATCTATTCATGAGGATAAATTTGAGATGTATTTATATCATTTTGACAAATTTGTTACTTAACTTCCTTTAACGTAACACAAAATAGTTACTATAATTATTGTTTACACTGTTTCTATATTTATTTGAATTTACTTTCTGGTATATCTGTTATTAGTTTCATTTCTCTACTTATTTAAATGTACTTTCTGCTCTAATACTAGTAACGTTTCTCTAGTTACATGAATTTTCTTTCGGTTATCAACTGTCATTAGTGCCGTTTCTATAGTTACATGAATTTACTTTCTGCTGTAATACTAGTAAATTTTCTGTAGTTACATGAATTTATTTTCTGCTGTAATAGTACAGGGATGGACAAAAATAAGGAAACACATTGTGAAATGCATGCTTGAATTAAAGTGTTTATTTTAGCGACGTTTGTAGGTGACGCTGTTGTATATGCCCAATACGTTGCAAGCTTCATCTGTTGTCGAGACTGTGTTCTGTGCAGTTTTTAACTGCATCGTGTCAGAGCGAACAGAATTCGAACGCGGGCAAATTGTTGGGACCCGTATGGTGGGTGCTTCCGTAACCAAGGTAGCCGAGGTTTTTGGTGTTTCGCGAGGCACAGTATCCAAGATGATGACCACATACAGGAGGACTGAAAAAACCGCATCCGATAAACACGAGCGCGGACGGAAATGTGTGTTGAGTGATCGAGACAGACGAACACTGCGTAGGATTATGACGAAAAATAAGAAGAGTACAACTGCAAAAGTGACTGCTGAACTGAATGTCACGCTCACAAACCCTGTCAGCACCAAAACAGTACGAAGGGAACTCCACAAGCAGGGTATTTGTGGACGAGCTGCAATTCCAAAGCCACTCATCAGTGATCAAAATGCCACTAAGAGGAGAGTGTGATGCCGAGGTCATGCGTAGTTTCTGTAGTTACATGAATTCACTTTCTGCTGTAATACTAGTAAAGTTTCTATAGTAGACTACATATTTTCTCTTCTACACAGCGCCAACACAGGCTCTGGGGCACATGCTCCTCCCATCGAAATGAGCGGTACCTGTTGTCACATTTTGGGTGTGTGATTATAGACGGGGTTTGAATTGGTGGCAAGATTTATTGACCACCTCTAGACTAACGACTCGTGACTACACTATACAGATCACCGACACACACAGACTAGTGTTCTCAGCCTATTACAGTCTGCACTAGCCGTTTCCTGCCACAGGATTTTAACACAGGAAATATATAACATTCCCACTGAGATACACACTACAAATATCACAAATGAAGTCTTCTCTTCACAGCCGGACTTTCAACAGAGCATTCTTGCAACTTATTAATTGCCCCAAACTGTCCCGGTTATAATATTTCGGCATGGACAACATAGAAAACTCCTTTCATCTGTTGCTGTACAATTGTTGCATTCGTGTATGTTGCTGCGGGAACGTGCTTGCAGAGCTATTGCCTAGAAACTGCTCTGGTTTACTTGCTCATCTCGTGGTCGTTGTATAGTAACGGCTCTGCACGCAATACTACTTTCCTGGGGTAAAGCGGAAGGAGGCATGAAAATATAAACTCGCTTCCACGTAGGGCAGAATTTGATTATAAGTGGAGCTGTACCTCCAACATTCCATAAGTCATCACGACTTGGTTCACACGTACACACTGATATTACCACATTATATTATTAACGCTGTAAAGGTTATTATACGAGGGTGCAAATGGATTGAAACCATTAGTAACAGAATATGTAACAATTTTCCCCAACGGAAACCGTAACAATTTGTAATTATTGGTACCTTCGCTGCTAAGTTACAGAAGTTCTATTGTTAACCTCGTTACCAAGGAAATTTGCACAGCGAAGCACGTCGATGGATCTGGACATACTGCGAGTGAAATACGTTAATAAATGTGATCTCAAAAATGCAGTCCGTTTTGGTTCATCGCTTGCCGTTTAGGAGTTATGACCATTTGTTTGTAACAAATACGGCTATTCAGTTCCTCTGTTTAGTCATGTATCCTGTCGACGCGACAAGTATTTATTGGGTTCCGGATTAGATTAATCGATTTATTGGATATTCACAGGCGGAACTACAATTAGTTGTAAAACAATCTTACTCTAACTGTAACACTTCGTAACTACATATTGTAATGTGTTTTTGTTACTGAAGACGCCGTAGAGATTGTTAAGGGGGGGGGGGTTCTCCGTTGCGCAACATGTCACAATATGAACAATGATAACACTCTAAAGGTTACTGTAACTACACACTTCTGACTTCTGTTTGTCTTCCATCTTCTGTTGTATTTTATACTCAGTCGAGTCAAGCCGAGTCGAGTCTTATGTTACGACCGACAATATTTTTTCTGTTGGACAGTTGCCGGTTTGTTGATGTGGGGCGCTTTCTCTGAGGAGAGAACGGTTCTGTCGTTTATAATTACTGGTGGCCCTCGCCAGTGCAGTCATCCTCGAATCCGGGTCCCGTGGGACTCGCGGCCATATTTTACTGTCTCAGATTCGAGACGTATTCTGTACTCAATCTATTCGTCAATTCTCTCACTGAGGCAAGGTCTCGTCGAACCACACGCAGATCACGCCCTTCAACAGTAGAGTGATTGCGTTACCTAGGAAATTTGATTTCCGAGCCACTGCCTAGCAATACGTGTTACATATATATAACAACTTTCTTAATTTTACAGATTCTGAAACGGCCTTTACAACGTTAATCCTAGGAACTAAGGTTCCCAATCATTTTTATTATATTGTAAAATTTCGCCTAATAACCAAATTTTGGAGTCAGAAAATCATCGCCGAAGCATCCACTGCTACGCAACAGCTTAATAAAATACGTTTCCAGAGCAACAAATACGCACACAACAGAAAATAAATTGTTTGAGACGGTGTCTTCTAATCAGTCCGACATGAATCTACGTTATGCTATAATATGCTAAGTTATTCAGCTTAAACCCAGAGTATTTTAAAATACAGCAAGACTTTAAATATTCTGTTGGTATCTGAGCGCAGCTAAGAATTACACAAGTGGTAATTATCTGTAATTAGAAGTAATAGGAATCCGATAAATTAAATTATCTACCGGTTCCTATGCGTAGCCTGGTTTACGTTGGACCAGTACCCCAACACTGCAAGTGTGTAATCAAATAAATTTACTGTCTCGCCCAGAGAATGTGTGCTCAAGAGAACACCATAGACCAAAGACGCTACTTGATTGGCAAGGAAATTGGCAACGGTGCTTTCGGAAAGGTACATATAGCAGACTATACTGACAAATCCTCTAGGAAGAAGGCCCGTCTTGCGTGCAAAATATTCATTGAAGACAGTCCAACGAACTGTCCTTCGAAAAAGTTTCTCCAAAGGGAGCTCCATATTCTGACCAAAATCGAAAATCCTAACATAATCCACGTACATAGCATACTCCGACATGGGCCCAGGATATTTATTTTCATGTCTTTCGCTGAGATGGGAAATCTTTCAGATTTCATTCGGGCGAAAGGAAAAGTTCCAGAACAACAGGCTAGAATCTGGTTCCGACAGATGGCAAGTGGTGTACAGTACCTCCATGGAAAGAATATTGCCCACAGAGATCTGAAATCCGACAACATTGTACTTTCTAAACACTTCAACGCTAAATTAGCTGACTTCGGTTTTGCGCGGTTTTGTGTCGATTCTGATGGTCACCCAGTGTTCAGTAAAACGTATTGTGGCTCCTTAGGTTATGCGGCACCTGAAATTATTAGAGGTACTCCTTATAATCCTAAAATGGCAGATGTTTGGTCTTTGGGCATCATCTTATTCTTCATGTTGAATGTTTCTATGCCCTTCGACGTGTCAAACTTATACAGATTACGAAAGGCCCAGATGTCAAGGAAACTGAAATTCCGGGTCCCGACATCAATGGCTGCTAAGTCCATTTTGAAGCAAATTTTAGAACCTGATGTTACTTTACGTCCTACTATAGACAGGGCACTGGAGAATGAGTGGGTCACTTCCAGCAATAAGATTAATCTAGCTCCTTAAAAGGCCGACCAATACATTTCGTACGCGCCGTAGCTCAAGCGGTTAGTCGCTGGCTTCCCACCGCGGCGGCCCGTGTTCGATCCCGGGTCTGGTCAAGTGTGATTTGTGGTGGACAAAGTGGCGCGGGGGTAGGTTTTCTCCAAGTACTTCGATTTCCCCTGCCAATCTTCATTCCACTAGTTGCTCCACAATCACCCTCACCTATCATCTGGGGCTGGTACAATAGGCCAGAAGTGGCCGCAGTACGAGGGACTTAGTCCCACCCCACTAGCAATAAGAAGAAATATATTTTGTAGCTCAGTACCTGATGTAGAAGCCTAAGTCGTCCTAGTAGACTCTAAAGGGTTCTGACAACGGGGTACAACTCCCAGTATTACTGGGGTATTCCCGTGTTTGCCCATCACAGTGGCTGCACGATCTAAGGTACGAAAATCAATCGCCCGCTAGAACACTGAAATTGTGGGTTCGAATCCCACTCAAGGGCTGTGTGTCTGCATNATATATATACATACTGTTGCTCCCACTTGGAGCAGAGGGCATATATAGGTGGATAGAATCGAGTGATTGAGATTAGCTACTTCTGCTTGCCCCAACAGAGTAGGTGTCTCCCACCCCCACACCTGAGGACGTTAAGAAATCCAGTTTCCAAAAAGTTCCGTTCTTTAGAATACCGGACGATAGACAAAGTCCAAAAAACCAAGAAATACTAGTAGCCTACTACTCTAAGAGATGGTGACCGTTATTTCTTACGCACTGGCAGTGTTGTTGATGCAAGTACCATCGCTGAAGAGGAGTGGTGATGTAGAAGCAACTGATATTTCGAATTTTGAAAACCAGAATGGTTGAATAGGTGGAGACGGTGACTGCTAGGCAACGGTACGGTGAACACGTTTCAGCGGAAAGAGATGCCATCGAAACAATAGAGGAATGCGTGTTTCCTATGCTGCCATTGATAGGCAACGACTTGGTAACAAATCAACAAGAAAGAATAGAGGATCTGTCGGAAGAGGTATTTCCTATGTGGTCCGCGCCAAGGCTATATAACGAGGACCAGCGGCATCCACCTTCTCGTCAGAGACGATGTTACATAAGCGCTATTACCGCAAGAGTTCAGTCGATAAAATCTCTGGGCGTGTGTCAAGGGGTTTGAAGTTAAGACGAACTGATTGGCGGTAAACGGCCAGTCGTGAAGTAACGCTGACTTTTTACTTTGACAAAAGTAAAAAAGTGTAAGAAGCTTGAACTTGGCGGCAGTGAGACCTACAACCAGTCTTCTGAAATTCGCTTAGTGGGGGGTGGAGTCCAACTGGTTCCACTCGGCACGGCGGCCACTGATTGGCCTATTGTAGCCTGCCCCGGGTGATTATTATGATGGAGCATTTGGTGGAATGAAGATTGGCACGGGAAACCGAAGTACTTGGAGAAATCCCGCCCCAGAGTCACTTTGTCCACCACAAATCCCACTTGACTAGACCCGGAATCGAACCTAAGTCGCCGCGGTGGGAAGCCAGCAACTAACCGCTTGAGCTATGGCGCGGCCAATCAGTCATCTAACTGCATTTTGTGAGTGGTGAAATAGGTTAAGGCTTAACCTGCTGCACAAGCCTGCATTGACAGACAACCTGTATACCCCTCAGTACAGTGCAGTGACAAAGGACACGCGGAGTCCATAGTGACGTGGACGCTGTGGCAGTGCGGGTATACTCCTACTGAAACCACTGCGCAACAAACGTAGCGTCGCCCCCCTCTCCTCGTCGAATAGGTGACCCGCTTCTAAACCCGTGCATGTCTAAGAGAGAGCAAAACCCTTCTTCATGCTTCTCCCCGGGAGACTGAAGCCAGGAATGGCTGTGCTGGCGAGGACAAGGAGCAACCTAACCACAGACCAGACAGATTGGTCAGCCAGCAGCAGTCACTTCGCGAGTTGCCAGTGAGTAGTGGCAGTCCATGGTTGGCTGTCAAGAATATTCACTGTTAGCAGACGCTACCTAGAAACGACTAATAACGAAAGAATAATAAACAGAATATTTTGTGTGTCCTGTAGTTGTAGTGATCTACAGCGTGCGTAAACTAGTGAGATCGTTATAATAATTCCTAGTTACGAGCTTTAAAGATCAGTAAATCAAATAACCAATCAAAACTCCATGCCTAGGCACTAACACTTGTACAATGCGAACAGTGCACTCCCATGAGATCTTAATCTGACAAATTTTAAGTAGATAAACTGAATTTCTGTTTACTAGATCATTTTGTTGGAGAAATGGAGCAAAATGGACATTTAATTGGTAATTCCTTCTTTTCAGAGACGCCTCCAAGTGGGAGATAAGCCAATTATCTATCCATATATCATGAATTTCTGAAAAACAGACCCCAAATAAGAGGAAAATATATCAAATATTAATACCAAATATTAAAAGGAATGTCTGCACCGCCCCGGTCTTCGAGAACTGGTCCCCCCACTCCGATAATATCCTGATATATTTTAGTTGCGATATGAATGTGTCTGACTCCCTTCGCACTACGACGTCAAATGGGCCTACACCGATGAACTGATAATGGACGTCTGTGTGGAGCGTTTGTGGAATAATATTGAAAGTTCATGAAGATTTGGTAAACACGGAAGCTGGAGGAAGCTACGGCGTTGGAAGCCATTACCAGGCGACAACCAGTGAAGATACAACAGACTGAGACTAACCTTGCCTTTCTCTCCCCCGACACACTCTCCCCCGACACAATATCATATACAAAACCCTGCTTCTGTCCCAGCCCCTTCACCCCTCCCACTCCAATGATTTCCCATGTAGACTTGCCCCCCCCTTCCTTCACTGCTCTCACATAGCTGTGTTTATTTCCAACACCAGTCTGCTTTACCGGTTCTCACGGTCTCTTCGCTTGCGGATTTTCTTATTTTCCTTCTACCCGGAAGATGGAGACGATACTTTCGTCCGAAACGTCGGTTAACACCACATATTCACGGTGCCACATCCCAGAAGACTGCTTTCTTCATAGTCACCGCCGTGAAAACCTCAAATCTGAGAAGGATTAGTACGTGCTGTAGTGAAATGCAGAGTATGTGACATAGCGATAGCTTTGTAGTCTTTTGTAGTTACGATCTGTAAGTATTCAATAAATTCAATTACTAATCCGAAAACCGTCTATAGTCTCTTGGTCACGTGACATTACTAATTATAACATTTATGGTTGCAAGCGAAAGGGAAATTTTCATCTTCAGCTTTAACTTCTAAGGCAGTAAGAGGAGTAGCCGAACAAGAAAGAAGAAGACGTTGCAAGAACAGCCTGCAAATATAAGGAACGGGGATGTACCGTTAGGCTATTCGGGACCAACAGCCTTAAGAAGGGAGCAGTGTGACTTATTTCGCTAAGGAGGACATCCCCTCCCCCGCCAGCCGTGACGTAACAACGCTGCAGCTACTACGGTGACGAGTCAGTCAAGACTCCGCCCCCTCCCAGCGGTGACGTAGACATATTTTAATGTTTCCTGTTCGCCCATTTAAAACTGGTTCTTCCAAGTGGTTCCTTCCTTTCATCACGGTATAGAGTACAGGTTTTCCCTTTATGATTTACGACTAGTGTACTTTACACAATTTTTTCATATTTCTATATTTACCTCATACTTCAGAATTAATTTATGATTAAAACGTATCTTCGTACGTTAATGACAATACATACTGTCACGTGTATGGGTGTGAATAAGATAGAGTCTAGATTGGTAATTGGATTTTGTGGTCACTTTTTCTACAATCATTCGTAATCTCAATGAATTACGATTACTCAAAATTAATCTTCAGCCGAACCCTTCTTCCCTCGTTGCCGAGGACACATCCAATTCTGATCCACGACTCTGACTCTATACTCTAAACTGCCTTGGTTTCTGGTTACATAGCCTCGGGTCGGACGTCACGGAAAACACGTCCATTGCCTATCAGTGGACGTCTACTCTTGTCGTGTATTGTTGTAGGCTTTATCTAGCATCGGCCTGTTTACCAAGAATCTGTCTCTGTTGGAAAGTGTTTATCGAGCCGTTGCTCAGCAATGAGCATATACATCACAATACTGTACCGGTGTAAATACTGTTACGAAGCTTTCAATTAATATATACTTTGCTGGTAAACCCTACAGCAACCTTAATATGCACATGCAAGATACAATCAGCTGGTGAGCCTATATGCTTTCCCGTTTCCGTGAAGTGTGACCGTGGGCAATATCGCTTGACGCCCAATTAACCGAAGTACTTTCATCTCACCTGAATGCATCAATTACCATAAAATATAAATCAGGGCGGACAGAGGAGAGTGTAGAAGGTGGGACAGTGTCAACAGGAAGGTGGCAACGCCACCGGCTTGAAGCGCCGAGCAATGCCAGTAGACCAAGGCACAAAGTGACAGCGGTGGAACCAGAATGGAGGGTGTGTTTGAATGAGGCACACAGGATGTGGACAAGAGAAAAATAGAATAATATGAAGAGAATATTAGCGCTTGAAAATTATCGGGAATTTATCAACAGAGTATGTTGTTCAACAACTAACGAACTGAGGCAATGATTATGTATGATGAACTTGAAAGGACTAGACAGGAGTGACCACCGTATGCCTTAAGTTGAGATACTAAAGTTGGCCTCAAAAGAATTACTGTTGAAACTACGTAAATGTCGGTCAAAACGGCGCTTGCCAAGTTCCTTACTTACTTATGGAGCTGAGCCCTTCTTGAGAAGCCAAATCTGCAGCTACTCAACAATTTCCCAGCATTTTATGGAACCCGAAGATTCATTACCGTGTTTACAAGAGACCTCCACTGGTCCCTATCCTAAGTAAGATCAATCCAATCCAATCCATACCATCCAATCCTATCCCTCTGAGATCCATTTTAATATTGTCCACCCACCTACGTCTTGGTCTTCCCAGTGGTCTCCTTCCTTATGGCTTTCCCACCCATATCCTACATGCATTCATCTTCTCCCCATTCGTCTGCTTGCCCTGCCCACCTCATCCTCCTTGACTTGATCATTCAAGTGCCTAAAAGTTGAAATTCATCCCCGTCACCACAACAGCTAACCCGCCTGGTTTGTGATGACCCTCAAGTTTCAGGAATATGTGGACACACTCCATGACTGCGGAACTATGTTTTTCATATGGGACATGTCACGGATTACACCGTTCTTGCTGGGTCTGAATATTCCATAGAAACATTCCGTTTCTCTTAAAGATCTGCCTTCTTATATTAAGATTACGAAAGTTTTAGGCACAGGTTTATATACAATTAAAATTGCAATGTAATTAATCATGTATACAGGATGCCCCAGGAAGAAAGTACAGTATTCTGGGATGATGTCATAGTATCGGTCATTCTAAGCAAAAAAGTGTATATGTACATGTGTTCTATTCCAAACAGATTCCGAGATAGAGCTATTTCACTGTACAGTTCCAAAACTGTTGATAAGAAAGAGATATTACGTACTGTTTCTAATACCGGCATTTATTGTTCAAGTGACAAAGTTTATATAGTTTACCTAGTGTAATGCATTTCCGAAAATTCCGCCTTCAACATCAGTGCACTTTGCAACTCGTGTGAGAACATGGCGTGTTGCTCGTCTGTACAGTGCACAGTGCACAGTGAAATATCTCTGTCCCGGAAACCGTTCGGAATAGAGCACATGTACATATACATATTTTGCTTAGAATAACCGATGCTGTGACCACAAGGAATACTGATCTTTCCTCCTGGGATACCCTGTATATGACGCCTGAAAGCCGAAATAGCGGAACCAGACTAGATATTCATTGCTAGGCAACGTCTCGGTAAACATGTTTCCGACGAAACGAATAAGCAATTAACAACGGAGGTATTGTTGTGATAACGATGGAAACAGCGTTTATTATTGGGGGCGGCTTCGAGGATATATAGCAAAAATAACCGAGGTCTCAAATTGAGCAAAACTAATTAACAAGGCTGTCCCCCACCACAAGCAACTAAGGAATAAGAGGTTGAAGCGGAAATGGAAATATTAATGCACGCAGAATATTAATTAAAAGTCCAATTTATAAAGTTCAGTGTACTTTGTTGATGAGAATGGCACAGATTTAATGAAAACCCTGTCTCAGTAGTGAAATATGTTAGTCACCACGGAACCAACAATGGGCACAGGAACGTATACATCACAGAGCGAAGCTACTTCCGTCACTGCGCTACGGAATGATCCATATGTTTACCCTGCTGCATTGTTTGTACATTTCATCCCAGTTTTCTAATATGATATACCGGGTGTGCTGCAAATTCACCGTAATCAATTACGCATCGTACAGACTACGTTTCGCAGTTATCTTGCCAAATGATATTGCCTAAAGAACTGTAAACCACTGAACGTTAGCATCATACATGTGTTTAATTTTTATAAGCCAGACTTTAATATTGTGCCTCTGCTGTGGCCTAAATATCTGTATAACGCTTTGCTGAAGAAGATCCAGGTCAAGCTCATTTTACCAAGACAACAGGATTAATTTAGGTAAAAGGAAGCTCTGGAGATCGGAGTCCGAGTCCCGGTAGGGTCAAGAATTTTCTTTTCTCCATGTCGTCCAGACCGGTTCTGGGGTCCGCCCAACATCCTATCCAATGGGTACCGAGGGCACTTTCCCCCGTGGTAAAGTGGCCGGGGAGTGAAGCTGACCACTCATCTCCAGATAATGCCGAGGCCATGAAAATGTGCATCTATATATCCACTCCCCTATACGCCTTCATGGTGTAGTGTTTAATTAATTAAGCATAAGGAAATCTTTACCTTTTTAAAAAAAGTTCTGGGAAAACTAATGGCGTCTTTTCCTTTCACCACAAATTTGAGATGCTGTAGTGCTGGCAATGCTAATGAGGGACTTGTTAAGTACAGTGTTGGGTTACCATGCGTGGCATGTCATACATACTACATTTCATAACCAAAATTTCAAGCAACAATTTGTGAGGCTGCAGTGTTCGTATTACTGATGCGTTGGATTTATGAATGATGATTTAAGATGGCTTCTTAAGGTATGATAAATATATCAGGTTTCATGATGATGGATTCAGCCCTTTAAGTAACATTAATGAACCAGCGTGAGCAGATGGCTGCAGACTGAGCCACCATTCGAGACCATCCAGCTATATAGGAAGAGAAAGGTAGGGAGAGTAGGCCCCACGGGAAATCAATAGAGAGGGGAGAGGAAGGGTCTGTGGAGAAGGGCCAGCAGGTAGGCCAGGACTGGCATAGAATCGTGTAGGTGGGAAAGACGTAGGTCTACCGAGCGAGCATTGACCCAGTAGCACTGGGGCTAAGCTGCCGAGCGTGTATTGACCTGCGTAGCCTTTTTGATCTGTCATCATGTTCCAGTGGATCCTCGCTCGCGGATTATCTAACCTGAAGATGGAGCCGATACGTTCCTCCCACTAGACGGCATTTTTCATAGTCACCGCCTTGAGAACCTCAAATCTTACATCTTCACCAGATCTCCTAGGGATCCCAGAAGAATGTTTTCTCCCACACTGCCAATGTCTCGATATTGTTCGTACCATCTCCTAACGCTCTTGTCATCAGGCAGTCCCGCACAATAGTCGCGCCTAAATTCATGTTGAATTCGAACAACTGATTCAAATTTTGCAAATCACAACATGGGCTGTGCTTCCTGTTGTACAGAAGACACTGATGTTCGCTGGTGAGAGCGCAGAACACGTAAAGAGAGCCGTTGCCCGTTAACTGCCGATACAATCTGCAAGCAACTTGTGTCAGTGAAACTGTTGAGTTAGATGACACCGCAAGTATGTCTAGTACATACTCTGGCCCATATAGGACCGAGCAAATTGGTTCACGCTGTAATGCTTCTGGCTAGAATTCGGGAGGGAGGTATCGAGTTCGAATTTCGACCTGGACATCAGTGATCATGAATGATCTTGCTGGAAGATGTAGTCATCAGAATCTTGATTCAGTTGAGGAAACATAATTACAGCAATTTAAAATAGTATCATTCTTTTTGTAATACCCTGTATTATTTGTGCGACTTCTGCTAACATTTTGTTAAAAATACGAACACAAACAGAACGAATTAATAACAAATCGATGTTTAGATGAGGTTTGAATGCCTTTTATTACCGAAACAGAGGCACAGTTTCTGTCCGCCTCTAAATGCCGTCCGGCAACATTGTCACAACATGTGCATCTGGTACATAAGCCTTTGAAACGCCTAAATCATAAATATACCTTAAGAACTGACACATAATTTATGTCAACAAATGTAAAGCAAGGGATATCTTAAAACTTCTGTTTTGCGAATTTGCGAATTCTCCCCCACTTCCCGCGTACAACGCGGATCCCTAGTTTAAACCAGCTTTATAATATGATTATAACTGGTAGACCCGTGTGTAGTCTGTTTTGCTGAATTGGTACCTAATGTCTGCCCCCCCTCCACCCGACGGTGGGTCACGTCAGGCTTGAAGCATGTTGTGTCACATGTACGCAAGCTCTTATATAACTCCAGTCAGCAAAAACAAGTTGGTCTTACCATGCCCAATTTATGCTCTATTATAAGAAGTTGGACAAAGGATCCCTCCATGCAAACAATCGGTGAAGAATAATAGCAATGGAGACAATGAACGCCTCGGGAGTTAGAAACTTGATCCTCGCAAAAGTTTACGCCCCATCCCCCATTGTAAGCTCGTACAAAACGCTGGTGGGGAAAGTTTAACAAGAAATCTTACCTCATTCTAATTTCCGTTTAAGAATTTCATAAGATGGCATGCTGCGTGTCTATGAGATAATGGATTCAATTTTAGTTCTCAAAGAAATAAAGAGTACTTGCTCCTGTTCTAAGTTACAGTGTAATGAGCGTCCGCGCATAATTCTTACGAAGTAAATTTGACAAAAATGGAGGAAGAATGAAGAACATAATTCCGTGTCGATGACTAGCAAATGTAACGTGTTCCGGTAACAATTTTCAAATTATATAAAAAAAGTTTAAATTTTGAAGCCACAATTAATTCTTTACATTTACAGCACAAAATATCCTTTGTTTCTGTCCCAAGCTCTTCCGTAACAGTGCACAGAGCAACAGTACTTATGTCGCCTCTAATGATTTGTTTTGCTTTATCCCTTTACTAATTTGCGAATCAAATTAAATTGGCTCAACAGTTCGCAAATAGTCACTAAAAGCTTATTTTATTCTCCTTCGTGTTATATTAATAGGAAGTCTTTGTTTTATTTTGTCCTTAACGATTTATCACAAGAACAAGTGAGAATATTAAAACAAATGTTTTGATCCCTTGTGTCCGTTGTAGCAATTAAGAAACATGTTTCATTTAGCTTTACTCCAAACTCTAAGCGCAAACAAAGCTCTATATTTGCTTTAATGTTGTAACGACGTGCCAAGCTGCTTAGTTAACCTATACTGCAAAGTGTGGAAGAAAATATAGTTATCTTGTTTCTACTTTCTCTCTTGTTCAATTTACCTGCACTACAAAATAGTTTATTAAACCAGAACTGCTTTTGCGCTGCTTCGTCTCCACCATAAACCAACTTACTCTGCATTCGGTTCCAGATTCGGGGTTAAACCAAAATTCTTTTATTGCTTCTTGCATTGCTTCAAACAGTATGTTTATTTCACTAGTCCTTTAAATAAATTAGAATTTATTATAATATAGGTACCATGAAGAAAAATAGAGGAGATTTGATGCTAGCAAGGAGGTTGGTCTAGAAGTAAACACCGAGAAAACTAAGTATATGTTACTGTCTCGCCACCAGACTGCAGGGCAAATTCATGACATAAAGACAACAAACAGATCCTTTGAAAATGTGGCACAATGAAAATATTTTGGAACGACAGTAACAAATCGAACTTGGTTTAGGAGGAAATTAAGAGGAGATTGAACTCGGGTAATGCTTGCTACCATTCAGCCCACAATCGTTTTTTCTCACCTGTTGTATAAAAATATAAAAATTAGAAAACTATAATTTTGCCTGTGGTCCTGTATGGGTGTGAAACTAGGACTCTGACATTAAGGGAGGAACATAGACTGTGGGTGAAGAAAGTCGTCTTCTGGGATCTGGCGCCGTGTATTCTTTGTTTTAGCCGACACGGCGCCAGATAGCAGAAGACGACTTTCTTCATAGTCATCGCCGTGAAAACCTCAAAACTTACATAGACTGAGGGTGTTTGAGAACAGGGTGTTGAGGAGAATATTTGGACCGAAGAGAGATGAAGTGACAGGAGGTTGAAGAAAACTACATAATGAGGAGCTTCATAACTTGTACTCTTCTCCAAGTATAATTAGAATGATCACGTCATGGAGGATTAGATGGACAAAGCATGTAGCACGAATGGGAGAGAAGAGGAATGCATAAAGGATACTGGTAGGAAAGACAGAAGGAATGAGATCACTAGGAAGACCAAGACATAGGTGGGTGGATAATATTGAAAGGATCCTAGAGAGACAGGATGGGGTGGTATGGACTGAATCGATCTGGCTGGGGATAGTGACCAACGGAGGGCTCTTGTGAACAAGGTAATGAATGAAATTCCAGGTTCCATAAATTGCTGGGAAGTTTTTCAATAGCCGAACAATTTGCGGCTTCTCAGAATGGGCTTAGCTCCATGAAGTGAGTCAGTCAGTCAGTTAGTTAGTTAGTTAGTTAGTTAGTTAGAACAAAGTAATTTCATTAGCCAACATATATATTAGCAACGTCTGTCTAAAAGCTTCATAATGCCTGGGAGTGAAATACGTGTATTTTGAAGCTACTTCACGTCCAGCAGTGCCAACTGGAGACGGCTATCTGTCCTTCCGAAACACCCTATAAAACTTCGGCATGGACCACGCACAGAAAAAAACAGCCTCTTTACTGTGTGACGTCACCGCTCACGCGAGAACATATTTCCCGAGCTGTTGCCCAGAAACTGGTTGCATAACCCCGTTATCCTATTGTTGCGTGCTTGTATTACTAAGCAACGGCTGTTTCTATGACTCAACAGTTCTTACATGGAGCAAATACGCTTCCACAATACAGTAAATTTCATATATCCATACGGAAATATTGTCAATTTTCACAGAATAGATGCGATAAACTGAAACATGAGACTGATCCCTCGTTCGTGACCTACTACGTAACTTCAGTTTATGCAGAGCGTTGAAGCTCAACAATTGTTACCATGGAATACTGAAACTCTTACAAAGCTATTAAGATGCAAGGAATAAAGGATTGAAGCACAGAATAAATTTTGGTTAACATTATTCTGGATCATCCTGTATAATAATTTTATATAATGTAGTTGGACCGCTAAAACAACAGTGCACTGACCTTTACATTTCACACCCAGTCTGAACACTGCCTGCTTCTGCTCTCATCGTTCTCAACACTCACACTGAAGATGGCGATAGCATGTTCTGTAGAAACTTTGAATACATTTTTCACTACTGCATGGCCTCGGAACCAACAAAAAATTACAGAACTGCGTGCCATTTTTAAACACGATTCTATGGGGTTCCCATTAGTGGGATTAATGAGTGCCTCTTCCATTTAATTTCAAGGGTTGCTTGGCTTGCTAATAATAAAGAAAATCTTGTGCATTCAGAATTAATAGTCACATTTTTATTAACAGTTGTGACATTTTCATTTAAATCTTACGACCAAGAAGTATCAAAGGAGACAATACAGCAAATACTGTACGTGTATATGCAAGACATGTTGCAGACACACCACATCCTGACATGCGTATATTAAACAGCCTTCTGCTTGCATACTGCCACGTTAAGCATACCGGTGTTTCCTGGAATGTTGACTGCATGCTAGCTCAGTGGTAACGCGTCTCACTTCATAAGTGTTTACTGGTGAGTGGTAGTGAAGCTCCGTGCATTCTTAACTTCCGCATTAGATGGATGTGAGTGGTCGGCTTCACGCCGCCCCACTCCTATTAATCGAGTGACACGCAGAACCGGTTATGACGATGTGGAAACCTGCCGGAAATGGAACACAGACTCCCAGACTGTGTATGTCATATCTTAGTCACTATACTGTGTTAAATAGTAACAAAAAATCACAAAATAACAAGACATAGGAAAGAAAGTTGTTGTGTTCTCATCAGAGAATGGTAGATCAAGGAAGACAAGCTTCTATTATGCAGTCCCTGTGCTTAATTTTAGTATTGTGACGTATAGACCAATTGTCAGGTAAAAACTCAGTAAACATATTCCCGTTAGAGCCAACGCACACCAATAATAGGATGTCTATTGCTAGACAACGGATCAGTAAACACACCTAAAACAATATGGGACAAGAGAAGACAGTGTTTTCCCAGGGGTCAGCCCCGAGGCTATATAACGAAGGGAGCAGTCAGTTGTCAGAAGTTGAACCCCGTGTGGAGGCAGGGTCGAATACCTCCACCGTGACCCTGCGAGTCGTAAGAGGCGACGAAAAAGGAAGTCTCAAATCTGAGACTGTAAAATATGGTTTGGAGTTCCAAGGGACTCAGACCCTAGAAAGACTGCACTGGCAAGGGCCAGCAGCACATGTAAAAGGCAGACCCGTCGTCTCGTCAGAGAGGGCACCCCACAAAAACAAGACCGTAACTGTTAAAGGTAATAAATATCTGGTCATGAGCCCCATCTGGGGCTCGACACCAAGACTTACTGACTGACTGATCGTCAGTCGCAATCCTATTGAGTGAGTTGATTGAGTAGTGTCAGAAGTTGTTGCACAAGAAATTGGTTGAGTTCTGGAGATGGCAGTCTAAGATGATCGAGAAAAATGGCAAAAAATGAATTATGCTGTGAAAAGAAGACTTCACGTGTGATTTCAAGTCACAGTGACGGTTATAAATCCGTCGACAGGATACGACTAGTGAAGACTGAGAACCCTTTTACGTGTGTAATGGTGAAATTTAGTGTAGAACAGCGATAGCGCTGTAATTACTTTTAATCAAGAGTTGTGTGTATAAGTAATCAATAAATCCAATATCCAATCTAGAATCTTCTTACAAGTCATGCTCATCTCCAACACATGACAGTATCAATAGCACAAAACACTGAAAGGAGTGTTCCTGTTTATTCCACTTTTGGGTTGGAAGGAGAGTAAAAGACGCGAGAGAACCTGGCACCACGAAGTTCCTACAGGTTACACGACGCTCAAAACAACATGCACGTCACGTCATTAAATGGATATCCACACAAATTCTGTAGATAATCACGTGTTCCATTTTTGCACTGGAGAGGGCGATAAGACAAGCCACGGAACCTGGGGGCGCTCACAGCACCAGCTGCCTTGCTTTTTGTTTTCTGCCTGCGAAGGTTCCCACGGGATGTAACGCTAGAGAAAGTTGAATAATTTGACTTCTCCCGCGAGGCAGGAATAAATTCATTATTAACTGGATGAGTTATGCTAATCATGCCTCCGTGCTGACAGGCGTCTCTCTGTCGCGCCTGTGTTCCTTGCAGTAGTGTCGCTCGATAAGGGCTTGGTTCTCGTTGTCAATAGGAGCCTTGTCCACCTGTCTCAAAGTTTCCACTAAGGGCAGGGATTATATAGAAGTCAGTAAGAGCAACCATTCTGAAAGCATAAATTAATCTTTACCGGGCCCTGTGAGAACGGGAGCTTGTTTACTGAAATAATTTTCCTTAGAATTTATGGACACACATTCGCTCTCACGGCAACCTTGCATAAAATTATCATTATTGTTATTAACGTTTTCAAAAACAAATTTAACTCCTCTTATATTATGGATAGTGTTTGTTTCTGCGTACTGTCTCAAGCCCTTCAACTAGGCCGTGCCATAGTCGCCGGCTTCCCAAGGCGGCGGCCCGGTTTCGAGCACAGGTCAGGATATGTGGCATTTGTGGTGGACAAAGTGGAACTGGGACAGGTTTTAACCGGGTACTTCTCTTTCTCCTGTCGGTTCTCATTCCACCGACTGCTCTACACTCATCATCTACCATCCGGGGCTTGTACAATAGGCCAAACAGTGGCCGACGTACCAAGTGGACTCAGTCTCACCCCACTCCACGAAACTACAAACGACACCTGAAAAATCTCTGGACGTTTTCAATAAATGTCATATCTCCATTGAGGACACATTCTCCTTTGGAATTACTGGTTTTGAGGACGTTTTCCAACATCCGATATTCTTGAGACTTGAAGGCACGACGTTTCAGAAACTGGATCTGTTTCCTTCCTCAGGTGGTAGGAAGACACCTACTCAGTTGGGTCTCTTAGAAATAAGTAATCTCAATCACTGGACAACTCCAGTCAGATTCACCCAGCGGAAAACACCGTCTCTATTGTTGATAATATCACCGCTTACGGGAAATGTGTTTACCGAGCCATTGCTTAGAAACGGATTGCATAAACCCATTCTTTTATTTCTGCTCGGCGCGGACGACATAGAAAACTCAGTCTCACCTATTGTTGCGTGTTGCTGTTACCTGACAACGCGTTGATCAAATCTGTTACAATATACATAATAAAGCTTTCAATTTAATATAAAACCGTTTGTTCTTGTTTGACTCTACATGTAGTTACTATAGGATTCTGACGATGGTGTATAACACACTGATATATTGGGTTTTTGGACTTTATCCATCGTCCTGGTTTTTAAGATAACTAATAAAAACACGACGTTTCGGAAACTGGATCTGTTTCCGTCCTCAGGTGAAGGAAAACACCTATTCTGTTGGGTCCGTTGGAAAGAGCTAGCCTCAGTCACTGGACAAACCGATGTCACAAAACATGAAGATCATAAACACCTGAGACCAGGCTAAGTCCATAAGAGCTAATAAGAAAAATGACTCTACATGTTTTCATTGAGTTGTTACTACAAAAAAAAAACACGAAGCACTGCAACCTTATTTTTTGCTTCTTTTCTTAGAACGCATAATTCCGTTGTCTGCTTCGCAGCCCACATGCTTCTGCCGTACAAAATTATTATTCTTTCAACTGG
The DNA here is from genome assembly GCF_002891405.2 of Cryptotermes secundus. NCBI lineage: Eukaryota > Metazoa > Arthropoda > Insecta > Blattodea > Kalotermitidae > Cryptotermes > Cryptotermes secundus. Next base: position 143,134 of record NW_019731253.1, on the reverse strand, counting down.
CAAGAATATTGATGTGCTCTTGTTTAGGACAGAGACTCTACTGGAAAGAATATTGACGTCCTCTTGTTTAGGACAGAGACTCAACTGGCAAGAATATTGACGTCCTCTTGTTTAGGACAGAGACTCAACTGGCAAGAATATTGACGTCCTCTTGTTTAGGACAGAGACTCAGAGTACACTCTCGTTGCATTTCGATACCATCCTCGTCACAGAAGGAATGTAATCTTAATGACTGAAGACAGAGCAGAATTTTTCTTCGAAATATCGGTGGCTTGATATAATACTCTGTGATGTAAAAATCCAAAACGACAATATGAACAGTAATTTCAGTTGAAACATCGGTTCTTATGCCACTTATTCACTCTGCCTTGTCTGCCGCCGCCAATGGTTTCCTTTGTTGCGTAATCTTGAACTCAGCGTGCATTAGAAGCACCAGAGATTAGGTTATAAACTGTGTTTATGACGTTCTCGAGAAACTTCGTATTCAAGATACTCGTAGAGGATATAACTCCTCCAATCCTAACTGTAACCGCCTGTTTTTGTACACTTTCAATCAACAAGTGGCTGCACATTATTTCCGGTTCTATCCACGTAGCAGCGCAGCAAAATTAACACCGCGACAGAACTAGTTTAATGACTGTCTGATTCATACAGAAACAGCTTGCTACGTAATTGGTTCCCAAGTCCTTGACAAAATCATGTCGAAGTTGTAAAAGGAGCGTAAACAATTTTAAAAAGTTGTCAGGGTCGATGGGTTTTGGAAACACAGCAAACAGAATTACATTTACGAGGAAAACTTTTAATATCGAACTTTATTTAAACTGTAATAAGCATTTTTTTATTTTTATGATGGGTTGAAACTGAGTCCACTTTGTACTGCAGCCACTGTTCGGCCTATTGTATCAACCCCTGATGATGATGATTGTGGAGCAACTGTAGTATGAAAATTGGCAGGGGTAACCTGCCCCAGTGCCACTTTGTCCATCAAAAATCCCACATGACCTGACCCGGGCCGCAGCGGTGGGAAGTCGGCGACTAACCGCCTGAGCTATGGCACTGCCCGTATTAAGAATTTATTCTTAATTGTACAACCACTCTAAATCCTTGTATGAGAACACAGCAACAGCGTACGTTGAGAACAACGTAATTAAACTACTTCCTTTCAGTGTGGATATTAACAAGCGAAACATATGAAGGCAAACAGTTTCTTACTCCTGTAAAACTACCAACCGACTTATGGACTTCTGCAACTTACTTGCGCATTAGAATTTGTAACGGTTCAAAATGTCCCTTGTAATAAAAAAAGTTCAACAGAAAGTAAAAAATTGGCACGCAGATATTCCTGAAATACGCTTTTGGGTCGCTAGAGGGCGTATCGTTATTGCCTCAAGATACCACCTGTAGAATTTTATTAGGAACTTTTTATCCATACATTACTAAAATTTAATCAAAATCCTTATATTCTTCCTAGGAAGTTGCCGTTTTGAAATCCGCGGAGTCTATAAAGCCCCCACCCATTTGTAACAGGATGTTCATATTCACTGTGGGTGAGACTATTATTGATATAATCTTAAATATCGAACAAGAATAAAATCCGTCTAACAGTTTAGGGGCTAGCGAGGCACACGCACCTAAGCAAACACAGGGAACTAAGAAAAAACATTTTTCATGTTTAGGTTGTGCTGTAATCGTCTACATTCGTCTGACTCTCCGCTTCATTATCGCTTATCTCCTATATTACTCTCATATAGTGTGTGTGTGACTATAGACGGGGTTTGCATTTGTGAATAGATTTATTCTTCATTTACAAGTCGTAACTACAAATAACTATACCACTAATGCTCTTTATACGCTCTACATTTCACTAGAGTACAGAGTCCAGTCTTCTGCTGCTAGACGTTTCCTGGTAACTGCTCCAAGAGGCTATCCCTCTGCCTCCGTCTCAAGTCTTCTCTTCACAGACTCCCGTACAGAACTGACTAAACAGATCTCTTCCCTTGCTTATAACATCTCAGCACAAAACCACGTAGAAAATATAATTCTTCGATTCTTTTAGTCGAGCTGTTGCACTATTAAGAATCTGCTTCCTAGCAATTGGAATGTGTTTACCGAGCCGTTGCCCAGAAACGGCCCAGGTATATCCGCCCATCTCGCAGTTGTTGCATTGCAACAGCTCTACACGCTACAATACGAACTACATTCGTGAGATAAAACTGTCCCTCTACTTAATAAACTCAAGTGACACAAATATGTTGATGAGTTAATTGTTTATCTGTTGTTTACACGGTTTTACATATATATATATATTTACATACACAACAGGA
>NW_019731253.1:138276-140674 GCF_002891405.2 Cryptotermes secundus | reverse complement strand
AGGAGGAACAGAGGACCCTGAAGAGGGAGGCGATGCGTTCCTCGTAAACGTCGGTTCACACAAGATCTACACTGCTCCACTTCCCAGAAGACGGTATTCTTCATAGTCACCACCGTGAAAACCTCGAAGCTCGCGTAATAAAACCTGTGTGCTTCAAACAGTAGAGAAGTAGCCCAGCAATCACATAGTCATATACGTAATTAATCTTAAAGTAGTTCATTCCTCTCTAGCCTGACAGACAGACATCAAAGTTGCGGAGAAATTGAATGCCACCTTCTTCAGGCTTCTCATGAAGGCAGCAGATTCTGTCAGAATATTGCTACGCATTACAAAGCGGCATGAAGCCACGTGACGACTGACAGTAATCTCTACGCTCACTACGGCGGGTACCTCACCTGTCGTGAATATCGATAACTTTCATGTAGTACGTGTAGTCCAGAGCTACCAATTTGTATTACACTTAACTTTGTTAAGGACATTCCAACTGTCAGACTCAGAGATTTGATATGGTGCCTGGGACAGTCACAAATGTGGGACCCAAACCCAACTCACAGATGCCTATAAATATATGGATATTTTTAATAAGCACCTTAAAAAATTACACTATCTATCTTATAAGTTATGCAAACGGATGTCGGTGAAAGGCCACGAACAATAAGGTAAAAATTCAGTTCCCCCTATTCCACGTATGTGAAAGGACAAATTTCACGTGTCAGAAATGTACAGAATTTCCTGCAGTGGTGACCATGCCCCCTTCTGGTCATTCAAACTGGATATAAGAAAAAGCAGTTGTTTTCTGTCCAGATAAGAACAAGTCATAACTCGCCAATAAATCAGTCACCATTTCCGAAGTGACTGAAGAGAACATTAGCGACCACGGAGAAATGTAACAGCTTTGAACTGTCACAGTAGATGTCATTTCTTACTTCATGTCCCATTAAACATTCCTTGGCGCTTGCATCCATTAGAAGTGCAGCATAAATAATTTTAACGTCATAGATTCAATGCCGTTACTGCTGTCCCATCTCATAAGTTCGCATACCCGCTACATTTTAGTGAAGTTACAAAAGAAGAATGGCCACCAATGCCACAATTTTCATACTAATTTTTACAGAAATCGGAAAACTATTTCCAAAACCACATCACAGACTCTCTGTATTACGACACGTAAAGTTCTCAACAGGGTGCACAATAAATTCGGTCAACATTTTCGCGTGGATTCACTGAAGATGCTTTCAGTGTCGAGATTATGCAGTTTCGAATGTAGGATGACAGATTAATATTGAATTGAAAGGATTCTTGGTTTTTCCCAGAGAGTCCAGGATTCTGTACCTTGCCCCATGATCTCAGCCGGCTGAGCTAAGATCGAAGTATTGTTCCAGATTTAGCATTTATATAATTCTTTTACTCTTAAATATTCCTCCCTAAGGAAGACGTTTGTTCTTAAGCAGCCTGTTGCGGACATAGTCTTTGTTTATACACACGAGTCAGAGACTAGTTACTAGTGCTGTCTGCCGGTGTGATTCTCTGCGGTACTGAATATTGCCAGTCTGCTCTCAACTTCCACTGGGAGTGCGTTATTTTCTAATGGCATTCATCGAAGTTTGTGAACACTAAAATATTCAAATATAAGTGCGTTGTGAGTGAAACCTTAAGAATACATAGAATTTACGTTCTAAATACGTTGATGTGGCTCCTGTTGCTTTTATGTTTATTTTAACGTTTTGAGTTCAAGAATCTTTGCCTCATGCGTCTGTATGGTGTTCTGCTTAATTATTTAATTAATTAAGAGCACGCGGTCAGTTTTATGATTTCTCACGGAGGAAGCAGAAAACTTAATGATTTTCTTCGGACAAAGAGGCCCAAAGATGCCGTTCAAGGAACGTCGTTCAGTTATGAAACTTCAATTCTTGGAGTCCTGTGTGTGAATGAAACTTAACAGACGCTGAAGGTATGGTTTCATATCAGTAGTTACTGTTCATTTACACAGATATCATAGCAACCTTTGATGTTATTACCCCGTGTACGAACAAAAAGTGAAGTTATTGCAACAAATGTACTAGGAATAGTTCTTAATGAAGGCTTGTATACAGGCAAAACTTCCGAGAATTAAGTTAGCTTCGAGAAATACTGCGTAAATTTGTATGCTAAGTTACAAAACTAAAACTGAATATTATATTTATCAGGCAGTACGAGTGATGTGAGGCCAGAGAAGTGTAGGAGCAGAAAGACCACCACCATGAACCCTGCAGTTACAAGAACAGCAGCAGCAACAACAACAGCAACAGGCCAAGAGTGAAAGGCAAGTCTTTCCATGTTCTCTGTTCTAAGCAGAAAGTATGATCTGTTCCCAGCATTTATATGTGCCCCTCTCTTCTTAGAGTGTGCAACAGATTTT
>NW_019731253.1:117249-138139 GCF_002891405.2 Cryptotermes secundus | reverse complement strand
TTCTGCTGAACCTCATTCATGAATTCCATGCTCTCAGATCTTACAAATTGTGTGCACCATCACGTTGGTTCCCGTCCTGCCCACGAAGGTTAGATGTTAGGTGACATTGCCTTAGATCTCTAGGATACATACAGCCAGACTTTGCCACTGTCTGGAAGCCCTTGCAATTACCAGGCGATCATGTCACGCTGGCCACCTTCAGATTTGGCGGTCGTTGTGGATGTCGCGTAGCAGTTCCACGAGTTCGGTCGCGTGTTAGATGTTGGGTTGCTCCGTGTCACGTGGGGCCCAGAACTGCGGGTCGCAGGGCAGGAGGAGTTCAGCTGGGGATCAAGCTCGTTGTGTCGTGGGTGGAGGAAGATAGGCAGTCTCACTTCCCAGTTCCTCTGTTGCGACGCCAAGTCTTCTCGCAGGTGTTCCGCGCCCGCTGGACCATGCCGTCCGAGTCCGAGTGTAGGGGGGTACTTGTGTCTGGCTCACTTAACGGCCACTGTCACTGTGTCGCTCTAGGGATACTCCTAAGCGGCAGAAGGTGGACACCACGGTTTCCTCAACCGTCCACGCTTCTTGGTTGGGGAAGGCTTAAGACTTCAACCACTTGGCGGACGATAACAGGATATCGGTTCTCTCTCTGTGGGAAGGGGCCCGCTGCTCTCGAACGGAGCCCTGACCCTTGTTTCTCTGGTCTGTGCAGATGTCGCCGTGCTGACACCAATTCTCGAAATGCTTCCTTGCCTGGAATCATTAGTATTTATTGTATGGCCTTGACACCCATGTGCCCTCCTGAACTACCACCACGGATTTCTGCTAGTGCGTCTACACCGAGGGAGGACCGACTGAGCTATTTCGGATCGTCTGTCGGAGGACTTCAGTATGCCGTCACTTGCTGCAGGGGACTTCTGTTGCTCCCTGTAGCCCTTGTACGTGATGCTGCGGTTGGTAATGTCGTTTCATTATGGACATGGTCCAGTTTGTGCCCCTTCCAAAATGGTCTCCACTTCTCTAGACAGGCCTCCATGTTTTCTTCGCCGACCGTCACCAACTACCGAGTTCCCATCATTTGGCCCAGCAAGTGTTCTGCTGTTTTCTCCCGTTTTAGTAATATGACGATATAACGATCTGTTGCAGACTTCGGTACGATATTTCAGTCAATGCTTTTTCAATGATGACACCTTTTGTCACGTGATAGTGAAGTAGACACGGTGATTCGGTCGATAATTGGAATCACTGGACGTTTGTGACACACACTAATCTACACACTGTACCCATCACCTCATCACACCTAAATATTAGGAGTTTATCATGACTTCACTGGTCTCTGCTAGGTAACGGCCTCTTAAGCCTCGGTGTTAAGTTACTCATTATGTTAAGTTTTTCCCTTTTCACCGAAACATGATTCGTCTTGAAGATTTTTGAAGGGGGACTTGGTCATCAGAATTGAAAAGTAGCATTAAAATATTGAATTAGCAGTTTTTGTTTAGTCCGATTGAAAAATGTTATTTTACGAAACTAAAATTTAAATGTAAGTGGAGAAAATCATGGGAAAGAACCTGATAAATTGATATATTTTTCTTCTTCAAATAACCTGTCAATATATCAAGTAGCAGAGCTGTGAATGGCGTAATATAAAAAAAAAAGATATGAAGGGGAAAAACATTATTTTGTTTAAATTAATACTTCGGCAGATAACTCTTGTTAAATCAGTACAACTGTACGTGTTGAGGGGTTTATTCATTAAATAAGTGTCATGTTACATGCCAACGATATTTTCGAACATGAAGGTCTATTGAGATTTAAAGGTTTAGAATTACTTACGTAAGAAACGGCTAGAAATAAAACTGAACACACACAATTCAATAGGTGGTGTCACTGACAGATGGTTCAGTAAGTAATTTTTAGCAGGATCAGTAACAGCCCCATTTAACATTCAGACATACAGGAAAGCTTGAAGTGGCATGAATGAAATTTGTAGGAGTTTTACTTGTACCTACAAAATAGATGACAGAAATTCAGATATCTGAATTAGAAAATAGAATTGAAGACTGCCAAGAGATTTGGGCACGTCGCATAATGTAACGCCTCACACAGAGTGGAGACAAAACACCTGGAAGCCTGAAGAAAAGACAGACATATCAGTACATGTTGTAGATTTTGGAATATGCAGTGAAGTTTAATATTGCTTAGCTTATGTTAATAGTTATTTGAACGATCCCCTCTCGCAGATGATGTAAGGCACACAAATTTGCGGTTAGGAAATACGGTCAAAATGCAGGGATTCAAAACGGTGCCACCTGAATACAGTCTCACCACATCTTTCTCGCTGTACAGGCACAGCACAGAAGTGGCAAATTGAGTGCATTTCTGCTAAGCTGACCACATAAAAATAAGTTTATTATAGCGGTCTGGATAGTTCAGTCGGTATAGCGACAGGGTCTGAGTGAGACTCCCCGTAGGGACAAGATTTTCTCCTCTCCATGTCATCCAGACTGGTTATGGGACCCACACACCCTCCTGTCCAGTGGGTACTGCGTGCTCTTTACCCTAGATAAAGAGGCCGGGGCGTGAAGCTGATCACTCAACTGTAACTAATTCCGATGCCAAGGAAACGTAGTGCTTAATTAGTTAAATATAGGTAGAACTAACCCTATATTACACCAATCCAACGCCGGAATGATTCAGTTGGTAAACTGATATGTTATATGCTGGACGATAGGACTTCCCCCCCAGAAAGGGCTGTGCATTTTATTGTTTCCACGTGATCCATACCGCTCTGAAGCCCATCTAGGCTCCTCACTCACTCACTCACTCTCACACACTCATGGAGCTGAGCCCTTCATGAGAAGCTGCCAATTGTGCAGCTACTCAAGAAGTTTCCAGCAATTTTTGGAACCCGGAAGTTCATTACAGTGTTCACAAGAGCCCCCGCTGTTCATTCTCCTGAACCAGATCAATCCATATCATCCCATCTTATCTCTGTAAGTTGTTAATATTGTCCACCCACTTACGTCTTCGTCTTCCCAGTGGTCTCTTTCCTTCTGCATTTCTCACCAATATCCTATATGCATTCCTCATCTCCTCCATTCGTGTTACATGATCTTCCCATCTCATCCTCCTTGACTTGATCACTCTAATTATACTTGGAGAAGAGTACAAGTTATGAAGCTCCTCATTATGCAGTTTTCTCCAACTTCCTGTCACTTCATTTCTCTTCGGTCCAAATGTTCTCCTCAGCACCCTCTGGAGAATTTTCGGACACAGTCTTTCTATGGGATTAAAGCGGCCAGAACGTGAAGCCGACTACTTAATCTACTCAATGAATTTATTATGTTTGTGCGGAGCTTTACTTCCTCTGCCCCGCGTGTTGCATACGCGTACAACAGTAAGTTCGCCCTACACCAGAGATGCAACAGAACCCGGATAAAGGCGGCATTTTGGGAGGGAATAAAGTTTCAAGACTCCGCGAGACTTGTTCCTTATGTGCCGTGACGTTTGAGTTCAAAGGACGAGGAAAATTATGACTAAAATAGGCATAATATTGGATTTGATTATGAAACGTTGAAAGTAGAAAGGCAACATGAATAATTTCATTTCACATTTCCTTTCTGTGCATGTTACTTTCTGATCCTTCATACCTCTTTCAGTGGACGCGAGAATCACGACCTTTTGCAATCCACTTTTCCAATTTTTCCATCTTTCTTTAAAATTCCCCGTATTATCTGAGCTTCTCCGTTCCCCATATGTATCACCATTACTATCTGTTGTATTGTCCGTCTGCCTGTCTCTCTGCTTGTGTGAGGCTGTGAGGATTTTCCGGGCTCCGTGGAAACAAAATCCTGGGATTTACAGCGCAGCGCGAGGCATGAGTGGAATCTTAACAAGAATGCCACAGCCCACCTAGGCGTTACGCGGAGAGTCACTGTTTCAAGTCTACAGGAAGACTAATACACTGAGACAACATCCCTCCCTGAATGGCAGATATGTTCAATAAAAGTTATATCTTCTTTTATGTGCATATTAATAAAATCGACTTCCATATGTCTCTTTAGAAACAACGGTAAGGCAATAAAGTGATGTTCAGAATGAAATTAATGATAATTTTTAATTTGGGAAGTGAACATGGAACTTTCTAATCATCCCCTGGCCTGCGTAATAACCGAAATTTTGTCATGTGTTTAGGGCTTGCATGATTTATAAGACGGGTTCTGGATTGGATCATTGGATTTATTGACACCCTATTCACAAACAACTCAGGACTACAGGCAATACAGTGCTATCGCTGATCTACACACGTTGCAGTCACCGTTACACACGCACTAGGGTTCTCAGTCTTCACTAGTCGTATCCTGGCAACAGATTTATAAGTCTCATTGTCACTTAAATCACAAATGAAGTCTTATTTTAATAGTCTAATTCCATTCTTGCCATTAATCTGCAACTATCAATTGCAACGTCGATCGATGCCTATCTCCGTTCTTGACACGATGCTGTTCCCAGATGCCCTTCTCTGCAAACGTCACAAGTATCCGAAGTTGTTTGTTAGGCAGTTTTCCTGCTTACGTAAATGTCTTAGGTCCAGATACTCGAAGTCTCTTTGGCACTGCTTTTCGGCTGTGTTCAGTCTTTGCTGCCGCCTCAACATAACGTTCCTGGTTCGCACATGTCAAAGCAACAGGTAGAACAGCCGAGTGTTCAGCTTCTCGACACAGGAAACAGTGAAATTCTGAGCCCAATGTTCATCGCCTTTCTCCTGAATTTTTTCTGCTATGGGAAAGAAGACTATTCTAGAGTGCACGACCGAGTAATCGGCGTTCGACTCTCAGCAGAGGCAAGGAGATTTTCTCTTCTCCACAGTGTCCAGATGAACATCGCAGTCCATCCACCCTGCTCTCCTTTATTGCCGATGAATCTTCTCCCAGAGATAAAGCGTCACGTGGCCAGAAGCTCACCACTCGTCTGTCCTACTGCCGAGTTTAAGAATGCGGAGAGATACAACTCCACTCTCCATGTTTCCTCATGACGTGATTCTTTATTAAAGACCATTGGAAACACAAATACAATATTTGGGAAAAAATTCAATACTGCAGCCACCTGCTCACCCTGGTTCCTCGCTCGCGGATTTTCTACCATGAAGATGGAGCCGATAAGTTCCTCCGAAACGTCGGTTCACTCAAGATTACTCGACGTTATATCCCAGAAGCCAGCATTCTTCATAGTCATCACTGTGAAAATCTCAAATCTTACATGTTGCCAAAGGAATCCGTCACTACGAGTGTTGGTTTGATACTGTTACAACAAAACAGATAATTCACCTCAGTTGTTGTTTCTGCTCTCTCTGGGTTGTACTTGCATTCTGTTCTACCACTGACCTCTCTTTTTCTTTGGCAGGTTAGACTCTTGACCTCACTCTCCCCCGCTGAACTGTTCTTAATGCAAGTGCTGCCTACATGGGGGATCAGGCAAATTGTCACGGCAGGACATCACAGAAACAAACAACAAGCATTCTTGTCCTGAGAAGCAACATACACATTCGAACGCTTGGGCTAAATTCGACCGATGATCTGTTTGTACATTCAGTGTTTTAGTTCATTCCCTCAGAGACCATGGAGCAAAAGCATTGATATGGCTACCGCCCACAACTGAGTCTTTATACTCGGAATTTCAACGGACCAGACGATAAGTCTTCCTTAAATAAACCGTGAGCGGCCTCCGTAGTCTAGAGGTAACGTTCCCACCTCATGACTCGTAGTACGCGGGTTCAAATACCCGGCGGAGGTCGTCGAATTTTTAAGGGAGGAAAAATTCAGGGAACAGGTCCTCCGGGAGGGACTTTAAGCCATGGGTCCCGTGTCGTAGCTTTACGGCACGTAAAAGAACCTCATATCTCCAAAGGAGGTCACTGAGCCAAATTACGGACGTTTCCCGCCCAACAGCAGTCTCTGATACCTCTGGTAGATGGGGGAAGCATTATAGATACCTCTCAGCTAGTAGAGCCGGTCTCGCTGGCTGGGCGGGACTGATGGTAAGCACCAGTACCGGTAGGATATAGAGACTGGTAGAAATCATAGAGGGAAGCACAATGGACCAATACAGGTCTCAGTGCATGGGGAAACCCGCCCTCTCCAATAACTAACTAACTAAATAAACCGTGAGTGATGCATAGTGCCAGTAACATAAAGTGGCTTGAGGGACGGCAGAGAACACTTAAGAGCTCTAATTTCTCTCGAATTTACAAGAAGGATTTCTTTAAAAATATTGTCATGCGTATCAGTGCAATCACATCCGCTTCGTACTGGACCCTTCAATTAGCAATGTGTAAGTTAGTTCTATGCCGGTCACGGTAACCGAGCGGTCTAAGGCGTGCACTGTTTTTGTGTGCGTTTTTCTGTGTTTGTCTACAGGTAGAGGCCTTGCGACGAGCTGATCACTCCTACCGTATGTGTAAGATCTAGTAAACCTAAGTGAAACGGAGAGTTTCATGGAGGTAGGCCTAGGCCCAAATTGGGGCTGTAGCGCCACAGGAAAAAAAAAGTTCTATATGTGTTACGTATAAACTTCGCCGTAAATGCAACTCTTTACTGTAGTTCTTGTCCCCCTTCTTTCATATTACATGTTTCGGCCGCAAACGGCCATCACCAGGTGTATTTTATTTCACGTAACTGTCACACTGCACTCAATATTAATATTTAAACTCCACATTTTCAATTGTTCATTGCTCTGTCGTCAATCGGCACCCGATATTCCAGCACACAACACAGCAGACAGCAAACGTATTAAAGAAAAGCAGTGGCACGCACACAGAGAACCTGCACAAAATAACAGGCGAGCTGTGCTGAAAGCAAGAGGTATCCGTTTCAGCACATATAAGCATAGAGCAGATAACAGGCGAGCTGTGCTGAAAGCAAGAGGTATCCGTTTCAGCACATATAAGCATAGAGCAGATAACAGGCGAGCTGTGCTGAAAGCAAGAGGTAGCCGCTGCAGCACATATAAGCATAGAGCAGGTATCTCTGTGATTTCGATTTTAAATCTTAATTTAAATTTTAAATATTAAAGCTAAATTGAGAATTTGAAATTTTAAACCAATCGACGTGTGAATATTAATAAAGATTTTAAACATAATTGGCAAACTCGACAGGGGGTTCTGGAATATCGGGTGCCGATTGTCGACAGAGCAATGAACAATTGGCAGTCTGGAGTTTAAATGTTATTACTGAGTGCAGTATGACAGCTACGTGCAGTGAAATATAAACCTGATGATGGCCGGTTGCAGCCGAAACATGTAATGTGAAAGAAGGGGGACAAGAACTACAATAAAGTGTTACATTTACGACGGAGTTTATATTATACACGTACATATAGAAGTGTGGAATGTAACATGATGCTTAAATATAATATATAAGTTAGAACTGATGGGAATACAGGAGGTCAAATGGGGCAGGAGTGAAGCGGCCGGCGATTATACATTTTTCTGCGGAAATTGCAACGGGAATCACTAGTTAGAGCCCGGACCTTTCGTACGTGGCGAAATCATATCGGCAATTAAGACGGTATGGTACTATATAGTACTACGAAATCGCTAATGCTACGTCATTCTGAATGCGCATGCTCCGACTGAGGGCAGAGCTAATGATACGAACTATAACTTCTCTGAGGAACTAGAGCGTGTATTCGATAAATTTCATAAGTACAACGCGAATATTTTGTTACGACATTTCTGATATATATAATTCCGAAATAAACGAGAAGCGTGTATAGATAACGCAAGCAATAAACTAAGTTTAACAGCCAGAGGAGGGCGATATCTATCGGGAATATCCAGAACGGTGCTGTGCTTAGAGACCCTAATGTCTTAAAAACTTGGAAATGCAACTCCAGCCTGTGCGGTTGTGTTGATACGGACCAAGATAGCAAACGGCATTGCCAATAAGGCCACCCTTAATTTATATTAATCTACTTTTCTTTCCGGCTTGTAGCATAGTGCGAGAATGTTAACTGAGATATAAACTTCCCAGTCAGGATAACCGGTATCCGAACACCTCCCGTATAAAGTCTAAAGCCTGACCGCTGTAGTAATTCTGTCGGTAGATTGTTACCAAGGGTTATCTGATTATGGTATGTTTCAGCTGTAGTGACTGTGGCATGGGCCTGCAGAGCCTGGAGCGTCCAGTGGAAGGGAGGCAATTGTACATTTCTTCTGGTCCCTGGAGATGAGACAAAGTCCCTTATGTAAGGGCGAGGAGTGGGTTGAATTTGGCGACAACACTGTTGTCCACTCGAGTATCTAAAGTTGTCGACAGTGGGGCACGCGGTCGAGTAGTTTGAGGAACTATGCTAAAAGCCGGAAGGTCGAGTGCTCGATTACCGATGAGGTCATTGGATTTCTCAATTTACCTAATACTTCCAGCAGCATCATGACCTTGTGGTCGACTCAGGCTCTAACAGAAATGAGTAACGGGAATATTTCTGGTGGTAAAGGAGTTCGGTGCTAAATGTTGACAATCTCACCGCCATCTGTGAACCGATTGTCTAGTTAATATGGGAGACTCGACGTCTCAAAAGCCCATGGTCTTCCACGGCGCCGACAGTAACACCGGCTGTATATCGTCGAATGACGGGGTGATAATGAATTGAAAATATTTTGGAAGGAAACGGTCTTGGGCTGAATTGAGTTACTAACCCTGTATTTTCTGTGGCGGCTTGTAAAAACCACGGGAATCTCATTTGTTGTAGTGGGTGATACAGACAAGATCTGAACCATGTATCTGCCAAATATGAATTAGGAACCTTACAACAACTAAGTTGCTCAAAGCATTCAATTCTGGTCAGGCAGTTTATTCATCGGCAAAGCACTGGAATTTTCTGATCATGTTGTTAGGGTAATCCAGACTTGTGAATGGTCTGATTACTTAGCGTCTGCAGTGGTACCAACAAGACGGCTCCTGACAAGTTCATGCTACTGTGTATGTAAGTGGCGCGCGATATGCGATATTAACTGTGCTTGGTGCTGATAACTGCACGTACGTGTTCAGAATACCGAATAGTCACGTCATTTTTATTTGAATTCTACTGAGACTGCGCACTGTTACTCGACGGGGTCCCAACCAATCACTGCCCATATTTGCCCCACACATGACATCAACCCTATGATAAATTTTCTCATGATCCCCTGATATGTGAGTCAGTGCTGTTGATGTTTCTGTACAACGAACCCAACGGAGGCCTGCACGATATATTCACGATGTATTCAAGTTCTCCCATCGCATGATCATCTTCGCATTACGTACATAACATCTATATTTAAACAGAATTCTTACATAGTCATCTAATGAAACCGGAAGTGCTTTCTGCAACCTCCCTCGCAGAGTTATATTATTTTTACACTGAATTATGATTAATTTTCTACCTTAAATCTCTCTTTCTCGCACATTTCTTGTAGCTCTCTCTCGTTATGGCTGCATATTAATGCAATTAGTTGTGTATGTCTCTGTCTAATAGCTTCACCCTACCTTGTCACTCCCATTCCAATGAAGGCAAACACTGCCTCTGTCTCTGTGTCGTGTCTTCCAGCGCTTGACTCCTTTTTCTTCTTTTGGCTGACCGGTTGACTGAGAGATGGATTAGCCGGCTTTAGGCTTGCTGTACTAATACCTCCAGAGATTACATGAACTCTTCTGTTGACCAGCAGCTGGAGGCGTGTCATTTGGATTAGCGGCAGGCACCGCAACGAATTGTGGTCGTTGTCCTGAGTGTCAAAGTGCGTATCTTAAGGAATTCGATGCCTCTACGTAACAGGCGTTGGGAGAGCACAGTGAACGTACCGACTGAGTAAATAGCTAAGTAACCAACTAATAAGCCGGTCACGGTAGCCGAGCGGTCTAAGGCATGCACTGTCTTCGCTCGCTCGGAAGCCGGGATCGTGGGTTCGAATCCCACTCAGGGCATGGATGTTCGTGTGCGTTTTTTTGTGTTTGTCTACAGGTAGAGGTCTTGCGACGAGCTGATCACTCGCCCAAGGAGTCCTACCGTATGTGTATGATCTAGAAAAACCGAAGTGAACGGAGTTCATGGAGGTAGGCCTAGGCCCACTGGGGCTGTAGTGCCAAGGAAAAAAACCAACTAATTAACGAAACGTCTGGCTGACCGACTCAATCAATCTCCAACTGAAGCAGCGACCTTTTTGAAAAGTCAGTAGTTTCCAATGCCCCTGGTAGATGGGGGAAACATTAGGTACCGAGGGCCGACCTCGTTGGCTGAACGGGGCGATAGCGCGCACCAGTACTGGTAGTGTATGGCGACAGTAGAAATTAAAGGGGGACGCAGAATGGACCAATAACTGGTCTAAGTGCATGGGGAAACCCACCCCCTCTAATAATAATAATAATAATAATAATAAGAATAGGTAGTGAAGAAATTCTCCGCATGTTATGCAACCCGATGATTCAGCAGTCCCCATGTGCCAGATGAATCCAGTCCACGTTCTACTTTAATATTATTCTTCTATTGGAACAGTAGCATCTCAAGTATTGTATTGATGCCTAATGTTGTGCTGCATATACAGAAATTATGTAATTTCCCTTTACACAACCACAAAAGAAAAATGGTAATGTGGCATGTAGACCCGTTGCTAGGGAACGACCGCGAAATAAGCATCTATACAAAACCGTTGCAAGGTAATGGGCCTCAACAGATTCGTAACAAACAATAATCGAATAACTGAGAAGCTGTGCTCTCTACGCGGTCCGTGCGATACGTACGTGATGCAAGAATAGAACTGTTGGGAAAGGTGTTCTCTTGTGAGGACTGTGCAGAGGCTATATAAGGTGAAACAGCTGCGGTTAGGAACAGCTGTAACCCGCGTGAAGGCGGGGTAGAATACCTCCACCTTGATCCTGCGAATTGTAGGAGGTCACGAAAAAAGAAGTCTCAAATCTGAGACAGTAAAATATTGTCGCGAGTCCCAAGGGACTTGGATCCGAGAAAGACTGCGCTGGCAAAGGCCAGCAGCATATACAAAAGACAGACCCGGCCTCTCGTCAGAGAGGGCGCCTCACAAAAACAAGACCGCAACCGCCAAACAGTAATAAACATCTGGTCCTGAGCCCAAGATGGAAGAGACCCAAGACTTACTGACGGACTGGTCGTCAGTCGCAATGTGACTTTGACTCTGACGAACGGCAATGTCTTGAGACGACAATTAGAAGAGTAGGAATTAGCTGTTGAGACAGCAGCCGACTAATAAGGACGTGAACACAGAAGCTCAGGACGCTACGGCGTTGAGCCGTTACTAGGTGAAGACAGAAGACAGAAGATTTCTATGTGCTGTACTAAACTGCAAAGTATGTGCGTTATCTTCAACAGAGTTGTGTTTACCGCACCGTTGCGTATCAACGAGCTCGGCGCTAACCACAGAAAACATCTTTCTTCTATTGTTGCAAGAGTTAGCTTCCGCGGGAATGTGTTTATCGAGCTGTTGCCTAGCAAAATATTCCGGCTTTCAGGCGTCATGTCACAATATGAAAAAAGAAAAGGAAGCTGCAGAATTGAACAGTCAGTATTTTCTGTAGAATGACGATGCTCGGTTGCAACTGGGGTCTGAGGGTTTTTGAGGCATGGGCGTGATAGAAAATGTTACGTGAAACTTGTTTGTTGACAGATTTTCGAGATGGAGTGAAACTTTGGTGGTTGGTTTGAAACTTCCGTAGACTATGCAAGCAGAAATCTTGCACAAGACAGATTACATCGTGTCATCTTTCTCAGTATACTGTGTAAAGCGCTCTCTGTTTCTGTAGAGGCCCCAAGGGACGTAAGAACCGTACCATTTTCAGACTATATTTAGAATATTGAGAGATGATTTCTTACAAATAGTTGAGCTTCAGTTTTTAGTCTATATAACCTAAAGGTTGAATGATGAACAGGGGAGTCGGGATAGCAACAAGCTACAGGCTGAAGGGTCGGCGTTCGAATCCCTCGAGAGGGAAAGATTTTTCTCTTCTCCGCAACGTCCAGACCGACTCTGGAGTCCGCTTAGCGGCCCACACAATGGTACCCACCTGACCACTCACCTCGGTATGTCAGGGTCAAGAATAGTATATCTACACCTCCACTCTCCCGTACGTCTTCGTAGAAAAGTGCTTAATTAATTAAGTACCGTACAAGGACAACTTTACCAATTTTATGGATGAACAGATTTCAGTGAGACTCGCTGTGAACGTCTGACACTGAAGGCCATTCCTGTTTCGTAATTTGTAATTTCCTACCATAGAATCGGTCACTACGCGGACCACAGAAAACACCGCTTCTAATAGTTTCTCTGTTGTTGCGTGTTGATTTTTTGCCGTGGGAACGTGTTTGTGATCGTTACCTAGCAACAGGTTTAACACGCTACATTATGAAAACTGTAAAATATTTTTAATATAGACCATTGGACATTATTCACGGAAGTGGATCATAAACTTCTAATAAAATTAAATTATTTATGGAGCTGTTTAAATAAAATAAAGATAAATTCATATTCAGGAGAATAAATGGAAAAATAAATAATGTTTACTTTTATAGCTGTAATTATACTGACATACACGTAAGTTGTCCATTGATTAAGGTTTGCACTTCCCAGCTAATCCAACAGAATTGGTGTCTCATCTGAGAACAAAAACAGATCGAGTTTCCTAAACAATATGTTGTTCTGTATCTTTTTAGAATACCAGGCAATGGACAAAGTCCAAAAACTCTGCTAACCCTGAGCCCAAATTTATTTAGCTAATTATCGACACCACAGTTACGCCTTTATTCGGATTACAAAGAATATCTTCCCTTTACACTGATCTGTTTGTTGGTGTGACCGTTTGTGTGTGTGTGTGTGACGTCCCTTCCAGGCTTCGTAGTGTAGCAGTTCGTGTATATGAGAACTCAGCTGTTGTTTGCCTGTTTGTGTTTAATATCAATTACAGGCTCGTGTCAGGTTATGGTCGTCATCTGTGATAGAGAAGGCGGTGAGGGGAAAGTGCGAGGCTGTGTACTGGGGTTACTGAACGGCCCTGAGTGAAAGCCGCAAGCTCAATGAAAATTTTGAGCAAAAGAAAGAGTAACTGTTACATAATCCCTACAAAGTAGAGATGAAAATGCTCGAATGTGCAATGAATGCTTTCTGCAGACCGCGCCATTTGGCCCATTGACTGGAAAGAATGCTTCGTGAGTCATTAGCAAGAGAAATGGACCTTTTATTATAATGGTTTCGGCTGCGACCGACTTACATTTCAGACAAAGCATGAAAGAAATAAAAGCATTTAATTTCGAATTGAAAGAGGTGAAAAGCTATGAGTATACTGGGGACAGAGACGTTGAACCGCAAGGAAGATGCAGTAACAAGGAATGGTGATAATTACAATATGAGCAGTTTACGTTCTGCCTAATATTTTAAGGGAGGGTCATTAAGTATTGAAAGAGCGCAACAAAAAATAAATACAAAATTGAGTCTGAAGCTATAACACACATTGCTAACAAAAGATTATACGTGTTAAAATGTATGTTTGAAAATCTTTAGCGAACTGTACACTGTTGTCACGTATATTAGTGACTATAGACGGGGTTTGGATTGGTGAATAGATTTATTGCACCTTATGTATTCAGAACACTGAACTACAGGCAATTAACAGAGCTATCGCTGATCTACACACTTTCCAGTTCACCGTTACACACACGCACTACGGTTCTCGGTCTTCACTAATCCTATCCT
The DNA here is from genome assembly GCF_002891405.2 of Cryptotermes secundus. Taxonomy (NCBI): domain Eukaryota; kingdom Metazoa; phylum Arthropoda; class Insecta; order Blattodea; family Kalotermitidae; genus Cryptotermes; species Cryptotermes secundus. The sequence continues at coordinate 124,407 of NW_019731253.1, read as the reverse complement.
TGCAACGGATTTATAACAGTCTCACTGTCCCTTCAAATCACATAAGAAGTGTTATTTTCAGTCTAATTTATTTATGGCCATTTCTCCTCAATCACCTTCCACTGCCATTTCTAGAACTCGACCTAATTCTTGACAACTGCCTCAAATGAAATCTTCAACAACTCTCTCTACTTCTGACAAAAACTGGCTGCTTCCTTGAAACGTTTCATTATATAGCCTCGGGGCGAACCCCAAGCAAAACACCGTCTTTTATTGTCCGTATTGTTTTAGGCTTGTTTACTGATCCGTTGTTTAGCAATAGACGTTCTGTTGTTATGCTCGTTGGCTCCCGCGGTGCTGTTTTTATCGAGTCATTGTCTAGAATTGGATCTAAACGTCACATTGTATTAACTGGCTCAAAAAAATCCCATTTCTAGGTTTTATGAGCAGGACTGTAAACTTCTGACTACATAGCCCCATATTTTGTATACAGCAACGTAAGTAGCAGTGGTTCAAGGACGTCTAACGTAGGCTAAGTCATTAATTAGTATGCTACTTAGTTGCTTAATTGTCCGCAGTGTGAACAATGAAAACGTAATATTACTATTGAAAGGGCCCAGATTTGTCGGCTTGTGTGTCGACCAAGAGATTTCAAATATCGGCCCTTGGATTACCAAAGAGCGTAACATATATGTGAAATTTCCCAATATTAACAGAAAATAAATAATTTTCTCTCTATATGTCTCTCTACAGCCCTTTCGAACTCGTTTTTCAGTTTCTTAATTCTATACACAGTCGGTAGGACTCCTTGGACGGGGGATCAGCCCGTCGCAAGGCCACTACCTCCTCACAGAACACGAACTCAGAATAAATGCACATAGACAATCATGCCTCGAGTGGGTTTCGAGCCCACGACACCAGTATTAGAGTGGGCGAAGATGGTTCACGCTTTAGACCGCGAGGCCTCTGTGATGGGTAAAAAGGTAAAGCTATCCCTGTAATAGGACATGGAGGCCCATAGGCGTGTGAGACCTTGAAGGTCCCACATTATCTAGACAGTCGGCTAACAGATGGCAGTAAAGTTGTCAACCTTACGCGCCGGCCGCCCTTTACCCCCCAGGAAGATTCCTGGTACTCATTTCTGTTGGTTGAGTCGACCCCAGGGCCACAGTGCGGCTGGAAGAATTAGGTAAACTGAAAAAAAAATCCACCCCATCGGGATTCAATCCCGCGACCTTCCTGCTTGTAGCATAGTTTTGCATTTTCTTGACCTTGGCATCCATTGATTTTAGACAGAATTCTGGGTCATCACAAATCCAAAACCGCATAACTTGAGTACTTATTCCGTTAAAAATAATTCTGTCTTTCTATCTATTCCTGGCCCTACAACCCTTTGTTGGACCTTGGCCGCTTTTCAGCTTCTTGATCTTACACAGTCCATAGGACTCCTTGGACGGGGGATCAGCCCGTCGCAATACCGCTACCTGGACACAGGACAGTACAAACACAAAATAAACGTACACAGATATTCATGCCTCCAGTAGGATTCGAGCCCACGATCCTAGCGTTTGAGAGGGCTAAGAGACCGCGCGGCCACTGTGATGAGCAATAATTGAAACCGAGGGATCATTAAAAAGAAAAATATTTACCTAAGTGTCATGTTATGCAACGATTTCTATACAACTGTTCCTCAGAAAACTGACAGTTGGATGAGCGCTATGTAGGCACTACGGGTTGCATTGGATAGAGACGAACAAAACAAATTGAATTCGCCCGATAAATACAATAACGTGCAATTGTCTGCACGTACTTTACTTTATCGAAATCTGATGAGCAGGTATGGAGATTCGGACCGCTGCTACATTCTCACCATGATGTAATTTGGGTAATTTTAATTTACTGCATCGCATTTGGCATATGGTGTAATACTCGTACATGTACACAGTTTATTCACCAAATTGAAAATATCGGTAATTGATAAACTGGTCAAGTGTTTTTCCTTTTTACAGAAAGCGTAGTTTACTTGTCTCATGTATAAAACGACACCACTGAATCTTACCCTGAGCCAGATGAATCCAATCCACACATTCACACCTTGCTTCTTAGAGCTCCATTTAATTTTACTCTTCACTCTACGGTTATACCTCAGAAATGAACTTTCTGTTCCTATAAGACATAAAAAGCTACGTGGTTTTATTCCGCAAGCGAACTATATCGACCGAGCGACCGCCGTTTTTCGGCGAAGTTAGTGCTAACTTTTGAAGATATAGAGTGTCGCGTGGTCAGCACAACGAATCCCCTCGGCCGTTAATTTCGGTTTTTTAGACCAGCGCCGCTATTTCCTTGAAATACCTTCTCAATTATCCTCAAGAGGCTGAGTGGACACCGTTCCAGACCCACTACTTCTCAGTAAATCTGGTAGCGTCGGAAGTCGAACCCGGACCTCTGGATCTGTAGCCAGGAACTCTGACCATTAGACCACAGAGGCGGTCTCTATCAGACATGTCAACTAGAATGTTGTATGGACGCGGTAAGAGACCTTAAGGTTCTATGAAGGCCGTGATATTTTTGACCAGCTGGACTACAACCTGTCACTAAGCGCTCTGGTCCATGCAGGTGGATAAGTAGACGTACATACACCGAAGAATATGAAAACACGTTGAGGCCCTTAGTTCCACAAGATGGACGTGGGGAAAACGCAGTAAAACAGTCACCTTGGCCTGTTCGCCTTTCGTAAGCAGGAATGGTTGAGCGAGTTCGCGCGGGAAGTGATTCAAGTTCATGGATGGTGAGAGGACCTCGGCCATTGAACTGCTTTCTAAGAAAAGTAATAAACTTTTATCACGGGAAAGTAATATTGAGAAATGGATCTGAAATTCTTTCTATTTTATGTTACTTATGGCATTATGTAACAACTCTGCAGTGTGTATATGACTGAATGACGTAATCACTGAAAAGGTAAAGTTTTCCTTCTACTTAACTAATTGAGCATTACGCCATGAAGTTGTATGGGGGAGTGGATGTATAGTTCCACATTTTCTTGACCTCAGCACTAATTGTAGTTGAGTGGTCAGCTTCACGCCCCTGCCGCTTTATCCCCGGGGAAAGAGGCCCCAGTACTCATCGGATAGGAGGATGGGTGGGCTCTAGAGCCGGTCTGGACGAAGTGAAGAAGAGAAAATTCTTGACCCTACCGGGACTCGAACTCCGACCCATCGGTCATCTAGCCCGTATCCAGTCGCTGTACCGACTAAATTATCCCGGTCCTTAATATGGTGACTAAGAAATAGTAAATTTAAAGGAAGCGATTGGAGGCCTAATTTAAGGCTGCACCCAGGAGTTTGGTTGGTAGGACTGAGGAAAATCACGATCGCCTGCCTCCGGATTGAGAATTGAACCAAGGACCTTTCAAACGCGAAATGCTATCCATTCGATTGCGATGTTCGGTTCTGTTCTCATTAATCTATACAACTCCATTAAGCTGTAGCAACAAGTTCTTAGCTGTAAAATAAATAGCAGATTCACAATTAAATGGAATCGCGCTGTCTAGAGTAGACAGGACTTTAATTACTTTTCCTAAGATTTAACGTACCGAATTGAACGCCGACGATGTATATATATATATCAAAAATATTAACCACTTAAGGCCCAGTGTTTGCTACATGTACCACCTGCTGTAAGACACTAAAACTCTGTATTCTGCCTACAGAGTGTGTTAGTGTGTTTCGTATAGTTCCTGCAATAACTAACTTCATGGAGCTGAGCCCTTCTTGAGAATTGTGCAGCTACTCAAGAACTTCAAAATACGAGTATATTTGGAACCTGAAGGTTCATTACCGTGTTCACAAGAGCCCTCCACTGGTCCCTGTCCTGAGCCAGATCAATCCAATCCACACCACCCCATCCTATCTCTCTAAGGTCCATTTTAATACTGTCACGTGTTCATGGCTGCGTGACTGATGATAACAGGTTCTTGGATTGGACGATTGGATTTATTAACACCTTGTGCAATTTCTCCTAATCGCAATCAATCTTCAGCCGAACCCTTCCTCCTTTACTGCTGAGGACTCGCTCCATCTTCGTTCTCGCTCTGTGACTGCATCTTGTCCGAATGAATTTTTTCACTATTCAGATGATTGCGTTCTCAATTTGCACAGATCTCTCTTATAACATCAGAGATAGTACAAAATTGTAGCTTCAAAAATGGACAGTCTAGTAGTATGTTCCGCTTTGTTTTACCTCTGAACCAGTTGGTAGTAGATGTATGTAATGGATTTCCCCTTCTTACTGCGGAAGTGTTGTGATTATTGCCTTCAAGCTAACCTTGCTAAAGACATTAATGGAAGGGACCAGCACAAATGTCAAGTCCAGACTCTCCTTCTTTGTAGAATGTAACTCCTAAAGCTATCCCGCTCCGAGGAGATAACACAGAAATACTAATTGCCATGTAATTCAGAAAGAACGTCTGATACAAAACACTGCCACGTTTTCGTTTTCACGTAATAATGCGAAATTGTACGTAGCAACGTTTTCAAAACGAGGCAATGAGATTTGTATTTGTTTCCACTGCCGCCTGTTACATCACCAGGTACCAAACATGGGCACAACCTCCTGGTATCCACGAGCCATAATTACTGAAACCGTACTTTAAAAAGACCGGTAATTCTCGAGAGAAAATATAGTACGCCATATTCACTGAATTGTACACACTACTAAATTAGTTATACAGGCGAAGTAAAATGTGTTTTAAATGAAGTTCGCATAGCTAATCACTTGTCTGGTAAATTTTATCCTCAAAAATATCTAGAACAAGGATATGCTTTATTGTGATCGCTTTTAAACGTTCGCTTTAAAGCACGCCATTAGGACTACCCAAGGGAAAAATGATGGAATGGAATTAAATGGGATACACGAACTTTAATTCTACCCTGATATTAACATAATACAATATATGAAAATATAGCTACCATAATGAAAAACAGAGAATTTTAAAGGATTTTAGTCTAGTCTTAATGAATTCAGGGAAAAATAAGTTTGTATATGTTCATGTTGTGTGAACTGAATGCAGAACATACTAGTAATATTACATTACTGAATATACAGAGTGGTCAAGGAGGATGAGGTTGGCAGGCCATGTAGCACGAATGATGGATACGAGGATGCATATAAGATATTGATGGGAAATCCAGAAGGAAAGAGACCACTGGGAAGACCAAGGCGTAGGTGGGTTGACAATATTAAAATGGATCTTAGAGAGATAGGATGGCCACGCCATAGCTCAAGCTGTTAGTCGCTGGCTTCCCACCGCGGCGGCCCGGGTTCGATCCCGGGTCTGGTTAAGTGGGATTTGTGGTGGACAATGTGGCGCTGTTGCGGGATTTCTCCGAGTACTTCGGTTTCCCCTGCCAATCTTCATTCCACCAAACTCTCCATCATCATAATCACCCGGGGCAGGCTACAATAGGCCAATCAGTGGCCGCCGTGCCGAGTGGAGCCAGTTGAATTCCACACCCCACTAAGCGATCAATTAGAGAGATAGGCTGGGATGGCATGAATTGGATTGATCTGGCAGTGGAGGGCTCTTGGGAACACGGTAATGAACCTTCGGGTTCCATAAAATACTGGGAAATTCTTGAGTAGCTGCAGATTTGGCTTCTCCTCAAGAAGTGCTCAGCTCCATAAGTAAGTAAGTAAGTAAATTTGTTTATTGCAATCGTGGTCACTTTGTAATTGGCCTTTAGGCTGTTGAGTTAGCACAAAAATAAATAAGAATGAAATTGAATAATTATTAGAAGAATGAAATACGTGCAATCACTATGGAACACCATCCTTAACTGTACCCGAAAGCAGATGTGTTCAAGAGTCATTATTACGCACCGGTTGATCACTCGTAGATGCTGTCTTCTTTCATGAGTGATGAATCTCTCGGTCTCCGATCTGACAGGCCGTGACTGATGTATGATTATATTACCGAGCTCTGTTCTTGAGATTAACAAGTAATGACCACTTGCTGCTGCCAGTCCAGGCTGTATGATAACACACACGGTGTGGACGATAAAGAACGCAAAATTCCGGCGTTGAGGCCAACAACGAATTTTGTGGCCGGCCGTGTACTACTCTGCTATAGAGTTTTACTGCTTTGCGGTACGCTGCTACACTCTAGCGGATGTTTGCAGCACTACATCACCCTCTATCCACCATCCACAACCCAAGAGTATTTCCACCGCAATGCATCATGGGATACTGCAGTGTTGATAGCAAAGTACAGTCTGTTTTGGCTGCGTAATGAAACATAAACAGCCTCCTGTCACGGTGTGATGAAGTGAATGTTGAATAAAACATTGCAAGAGTTGACAAGAGTTCCTGTATTTCACACACACCACCCCTATCTCGTACTCTGTGTAAGATATTTGGATCATTCGAATTTATCACTGTAACAAGAAATGCATGTACCATTCACTAAAATAAGTTCAGTGTGGAAGTTGGACAAATAAGCGTCAGAGAATGCCACGACTATTGGGTTGTAAGACTGTTCATCATGTCATGTACTTTCCAAAGCATATGAAAGCCTATCATTCAATCTCTTTACGTTCGAAGCATGAAGCTCTTATAAACAACGATTAAAGGTTTCAGTCACTCCTCACAGATATCAGTCTGTTGGCCGGAAGAAATAAAAATAAGAGAAATGTATTCAGAATCTGGTTGAGGAAGCTTCATAGAAAGTGTCCGTTTCAAAGGCAGGGAAGGATGTGTAGGGATAATATTAAGATAAATCTTAAAGAAATATTTTTTGAAGGCGGAGAGTGGATAAACTGGCTCAGGATCATTTCCAGTGGTGGGATTTGGTATCAGCAGTGTCGATCTTTCAGTTTATATTACCAAGGCATAGTTAGCATGGAAAGAGATGCATGTTAGATACTATCAGTGATTTGGTAGGTAAAGTTGAGAAGATAGCAAGAAAACCATGGGTTACACAGGAGATGATGAGTAAAATGGAGGAGCGAAGGAAATGGAAGAATGTCAACAATGAAGAAGGCAGGAGGAAATACAGGAGACTGAGGAATGAATTGAAAAGAGCCACGGACAGGGCCAAAAAGGAATATCTTGAGAAGATATGTAATGAGATTATGGAATTTCAAAGAACAGGCCGTTATGATTTGATGTACATGAAGACAAAAG
>NW_019731253.1:105152-116089 GCF_002891405.2 Cryptotermes secundus | reverse complement strand
GAGAAGATCAGTTGGACCGATTATGTGAGAAATGAAGAAGTGTTAATTAGAGTCAGTGAGCAGAGGAATATCCTACATGAAATAAGAAAACGGAAGGCTAATTGGATTGGTCATGTTTTACGCAGAAACTGCCTTCTAAAAGAAGCTATCGAAGGAAAGATAGATGGGCGGATAGAAGTGACAAGAAGACGAGGAAGAAGACGTAAGAAGATGCTGGATGACCTTGGGGACAGAAGAGGATACTGTCATTTGAAGGAGAAAGCTCTAGATCGCATTAAGTGGAGGAATTGTTTTGAAAGAGACTGTGGACCTGTCGTCTTGACAGATTACTGATGATGATGATGATGAGTTAGCATGATGTAAGTTGAACCCATATTTTACAATAAGAAAATCAGAGAATAAAGAAGCTTTTGACAAAGTTGAATATGTTATTAGTTCTGAGGCGAGTAACAAAAAACAAGTAAAAATCATATTATTGACGTATAATAAATTCAGAATTTAATACTTGAAATATATTTCGTTATATATTCTCGGGGCGGACATCATGGAAAATATCGTCTTCTATTATCGCCTATTTTTAAGCGTGTTTACTAATCCGTTGCCTAGCAAGAGACGTCCTATTCTTGCGCGGCTTAGCTCCCGCGGGAATGTATTTACGGATTCGTTGACTAGGAATGGGTCTATGCGTCACAGTATTTTGCATCTTCCTATGAATTAGAACATTATCACGATAAATCTCCCATTTATTTAATTTAAGTGATTAATAATTTATTTTTTGGAGATTTACATACCTATCATTTTGTCCTATCTTTGAATACACATTTCGAATAAATGGTTTCGTCCTGTAACAGAAATATGCTCGTAATTATGAGTAGTCCTAATAAATGTTAATGAAAATAAGCTGACTTAAATGAGAGAGATACGAAATGGAGCAAATTAATAATTCAGTTGCTGATGGGCGTTCCAATATTACTTTTCTCTTTTTGGCTTATTTCTGTAATTAATAATCTCTTGGATTAAAAAACATATTACTTTTGTTTTAAAACTCGGGCGGAAATTTTAAATTAATTTTATTATGTAGATATTTTAAGGTCATAATTACAATGTCTCTGTACTATTAGCTTATATAAATTTACGGCTTATATAATATTAATATATTTTACCAGTTCCACACAAGTTTATATGGCGCTGAGCTGAACTACAATACCCTTACTACTTTCTAGTGTGACTTTACCCTTCTCAGGTACTCAATTTTACATTCAATTTTATCCGTACTCATAATATGGATTAAAGAATGTCATCTTCTGGGATGTGGCGACTACATTCTGCAGACACCTGCTCAAGCTGGTTCATCGCTCGCGGATTTCTTATGCCCTGAAGATGGAGGCGATACCTTCCTCCGAAACGTCGGTTAACAAAATATCTACATGGCGCCACATCCCAGAGAGTGCATTCTTCATCCGACGTGTAAACCTCAAATCTTACTTAATATGGATTGTCTGTCATATTCTGAGCAGGTTATATTTTATATACACCTTTCTAAAATTTTGTTGATTATATAGTCATCTTTTTATGCTATTTATGTAAAGAAAATTGCCGTAAATATGTACATGGATTCATATAAAATTCTATGCATTGCAGATGGAGGTTGTAAAGATAAACTTGACTCAGGAGGAAATTAAGAGGAGATTGATCTCGGCTATTGCTTGCTACCATTCAGTCCAGAACCTTTTTTCTGCTCGTCTTCTGTCTAAATTTATAAAAAAATTTGAATATGCAGAAATATAATTTTTTCTGTGGTTCTGTATAGGTGTGAAACTTGGTCTCTGACATTAAGGGAGGAACGTAGACTGAGGGTAGATACTAAAGGGTTCCGTGATTGACATTAGCTCTTTCTAAGGGGCCAACTTAGTAGGTGTCTTACCCCTTCACCTGAGGACGGAAACAGATTAATTTTCCGAAACGTCGTGTTTTCTACTTTCTAGAATATCGGACGATGAAAAAAAAGTCCCAAAACATAGTAATTCTGTTCAATAGACTGAGGGGGTTTGAGAACAGGGTGCTCAGGAGAATATTTGGACCGAAGAGAGATGAAGTGACAGGAGGCTGGAGAAAACTGCGTAATGAGGAGCTTCATAACTTGTCCTCTTCACCAAGTATAATTAGAATGATCAAGTCAAGGAGGATGAGGTGGGTAAGGCGTGTAATACGAATGATGAAGAGGGATACATGTAGAATATTGGTCGGAAAGCCAGAAGGAGAGATGCCACGAGGATGACCAAGGTGTATGTGGATGAACAATATTAAAATTGATATGGGAGAGATAGGATGGGGTGGTATGGACTTGATCAATCTGGCTTAGGATAGGGACCAGTGGCTGGCTCTCGTGAACACGATAACGGACCTTCGATTTCTGTAAAATGCTGGGAAGTTCTTCAGTAGTTTCACCATTCGGGTCTTCTCAATAAGGGCTCGGCTCAATTAAGTTAGTTAATTAGTTAGTTAGGCGATGATGATGAGGAGGAGGAGGAGAAGGATTATGATGATTATGATAAATTAGTGTATTGAAAAAGACAGGAAAAACAATTAGTTTTAGGAATCCTCACAGTGTGATTCTTAAAACCAGCAGAAAATAAGAATTTGAGAAATGCCTGCTCAGTACCGTATGTTACGGTCCAGTACTCTGTTGTTTAGAGCACGCCTAATCGCCCTTGAGTAAAGGACTGCAAAATCTCGGTTGAAACCAGATACCTGGTTTAACAGATGTAAATGATGCTTCATGTAGATACGATGCATAATGACTACAAACTGTAATGATGCTTCATCCAAATGATACATAATCACTACAAATGCCTACATTGTCAGGTCTCCTCTGAAGTGTAGCAATTGTGCAACTCGTAATGTACCCAAATACCGTGCTCCAATAGCATTCCGCAGTACATTGATATTCATTTCGTCAAGCGAATTACGTCCCCCCCCCCCCGTTGCTGAACTCGCCCACAATCTGGTGCAGTGATCCGAAATGCTGCAGCAAGTTATACCCACACGAGCGGCAGTTCAGTGTTACTGATTCTGTATCTTCATCTTTCACACTTTTATCTCCTTCCCTCCTTCCTCAATTAAACAGGGTATTACACTTAAGTCTTTATCCTGCAGACGACATAGAGAACTGTCGTCTTTGTGAGCACGTGAATACTACGTGTTTCCATGGAAACTGTGTGAAGATTATACTACATAAACGTATCTATAATACGTTTACTAGCGGGATAGCTCAGTCGGTTAGGGACTGGCTACGGGCTGGAGGTCGAGTTCCAGTAGGGTGAAGAATTTTCTCTTCTGCACGTATTCGGATCGGTAGCCCACCCAGCCTCCTATCCAATGGCGGCTTGTTTCCTAGGGGCAAAGCGGCCTGAGCGTGAAGCTGACCACTCACTTCCAACTAGTGCTGAGATTAAGACAATGTAGATCTACACAACCATTCCTTCATATGGTTGCTTGTCGTGTCTGGGTTCTGCTGAATAGCTAAGTCATATGAAACAGAATTATATAATGCAGAGTTACGGATGTATGAACACAGGAGGAGGAAAGTAAATGAAATGTGAATAAAATTTTATTTTGAGGTATTTTATAATTTGTAATTTGAAGGTTGATATGAATTCTGGATTCTTTGTCAGAAGACCTGAAGTTACTTTGGGACGCTAAGATACAGCCCGGGTACAGTGTTGAAGTGCGCCTTAGAGGAATGTATTCTGGGGATATAGACTGAATTCCTGTGAGCAAGAGTGTCAGCAGGTTATGCTTCTGGATCGTGACGCTATTTATTCAGGTAGATCGTTCTCAGAAATTGGGAGCAATTTTCTGCCTCCCTCCTCAGAATACAAGACTGTCGTGTAGCTGAAAGTATTACTGCAGTTTCATGCAAAATGCTGGTAACTTTGCACCAGACAACACGGTGTCAATCCCAGAAGGCAGCATGAAAACCATCAGTTCTCAAAAGATAAAGAACTTTGGAGTTCTTAAAAAGGGGAAAAGCTGAGCAACTATCAGCTTATAACGAAGGCCGGTAGTTAGATCGACCTGGAAGGACAAATTCTTTATATTTAACCAGAAGAAGGCAAAGAAATTTAAAAGAAAAAACCGCGTTTTGTATGAGGCGAAGCCAGCCCAACACTTGGTTTGAGCGCTTGTAAATGCGTTGGGGATGGCTGATTATCCGGATCAAATAACTCGGGTAATTATTTTAATTATCGGATTGTTTGGATTTTGTACTTCAGCCAGTAGACATTTGATTCTCTCTCGAGAGTTGCATTTACGGTGAAACACAACGATCCATGAAAGTTAATTACTGGATCCGCCAAGGCTATAAGGCACAATAATTTAATGCTAATAAATCTAGTGCATGCGTGGTTTAAGTGAAATTCACAAATGTAAAATAATTTTCAAATAATCTTCCTCGGTGACCAAGAAACATATCTTTGAACTTCTGAAGATGAAACAAAGAACCCCGCGGGATGGCTTCAGCCCTCCCAGAAGTGGTTCTACATGGCGTCCTGCGCTAATACAGAAAGCCATTTTTGCAACAGGATAATTCTAACAGAGTTCCTCAACTTTAAATTGAATATACGCAGTCCTATTTTACAACAGTTCACATATTCAACTCCTTCTGGATAATGAATCTGTCACTGTATTTGTTTCGGCTCTCGGACTGGACTCTAGTCTCTAGTCTTCTGCTACTCAGCACGTGTGACTCACCCCTGCCAATGAATTACGCGTCCTTTCATGACCCGATGTGGACCGAGAACAGAACACACACTTGAACGGTTCGTCTGTGTAATCTGAATATTCCTAGTTGCCACGGTAACGCGTGTTTACCTAACCGTTGTTCACCAACGGTCTATTCCTAGTTGCCATGGGAATGTGCTTAGCGAAGCGTTGCCGAGCAGATGGCCGTATTATGGCTCAGGCGTCATGTCACATTATATACATACACATGTATGTACATACATACATACATACATATGTACATACTCGTCGCGTTACATGTGCAACGTGCGACAATATATAATTGCACATATACATTCATATGTACATACATGCACACATACTTACATACTTGCAAACATACGAGGGTAGGAACTTTAATAGTGGCAACACTGCTGTAGAGACGCCATGCAACGGAACTAAATAATGTCGCTCATAACACACGTTAGTTACATACCTACCTTACCTCAGAGCAAATGGACTCTCCCTTTACACATCACACGCATGCGCAGTGACGAGAAGAACAGAGCCTCGTGTTAGCTGGCGGTCTAATGTAGTGTTGTCACGATATTTTCGAACAGGAACAGCGGNACGATTCGTGAGCTGGCCCGAGAGACAGGATTAGCGCATATGACTGTGCTTCAAATTCTGAAGGAAGGCATGGGCATGAGAAAAATTGCATCACGATGGATTCCACATGATTTGACGGAAATGCTGAAATGGCTACGATACGACGCTGCTCGTAACCACTTGGAGCGCTATGAGCACGAAGGAGAGGCTTTCTTACGCGTTTATTACGATGGATGAGACATGGACCAAATCGTACGAGCCACAAATGAAACGCCAGTCGAACGAATGGCGTCATTACGGGTCACCACGAAAATCAAAAGTTCGTCAGAACCCCAGAAATGTGAAAGTTATGATGATTCTCATGTACGACTGTGATGGTGTTATCTTAACGCATACCGTTCCCCAACAGCAGACCTTCAGTGCGCAGTATTACTGTTCATTTTTGGAACACAACCTGCGACCAGCTTTGAGAAAGAAGCAGCGACACTTTCTGCAGAACCCACCCATCATTTTGCAGGACAATGCTCGGCCGCATGCAGCGCAAGCTGTGGCTGATTTGTTAGATCGATGGGGCTGGGAAGTGCTGTACCATCCACCATACTCCCCGGATTTAAGCCCTTGTGACTTCGACTTGATTCCTAAGATGAAGGAACCACTTCGTGGCATTCGCTTCAGAACTGCTCCAGAGATTCTTCAGGCAGCAGACCTCTCCATTCGAACTATCAACATAACAGGCGCTGCTAAAGGTATCCTACGACTTCCACATCGCTGGCAACGGGTTGTACACAATGCTTGTCACTACACTGAAGGACAGTAAAACTTCGAAACATGCATCTATTTTGTATCAGTTGTAAATAAATAGTTGCCACTATTAAGCTTCCAACCCTCGTACATACGAGTTTCAAGAACTTGCTTTTTCGTAAGTAGTGGTTGTGGAATCGTTTGGATCCATCAGTATCACGAGATGACGTTTTCTCTCTTCCCTCATATATATATGCTATGTATATGCGGAAGTAAAGAGAATTCAAGCTGACAGTTTCTCATTCTGCCGATAGTCACTTGTGAAGGCTGTCCGGTAAGGTCTACTTCACGAGAAAGCACTGCTGATACATTTGTCTGTAATTACGGCTTGTTTTCATACTCCTGGTCAATGTCTGAAATTTCTATATGCTAGTGTGAATACAAATATTGTGGTGAAAACTTGGATTATATCATTTATTCTGCTTTCTGTATCGTAATAACATAAACACATTTCCGGAAAACTGCAGCTTTCACGGACACAACGGAAAAGTCAGGTTCACTTCAACATGGAATGTCAAGTGTTAGCAGTGATACTTCCATTTTCACCGTTCCAAAATAAACCAGTCAGGTCTCACTCTAAACAGCACACACTGTAACCTCCAGTAAAAGTAAATACCAGCTGAACACGTCACTGACAATGAAAATGTTGCGCCACACATTTACATCAGTAGCTATAGAGGCTGTGGAGTGTCCACTCATCAATTGGAGCGGAGAAGAGTGGAGGGGTGTAACATAATAACACAACACGTGGATCTGACATTCGCATTCTGACAGCGTGTCCACTTCTTACTTAAAAAATACTGACCCACATTCTGCTGGAAATGTGTACAGTCGCCATGCCGAGGGTTACGCAGTTTTAGAGTTTGTTTCACGGTTACAGAATGTATTCGAGTATAGAAGCAAATATTGAATAATTGGGTATATACTAGTATTATCTCTGATAATGTATTTGTTTCTCTTCAAAGGGACTCAGGTTCGTGAGTCTTCCAATAAGTTCCTAACGCCTGCCGGACGTGAAGTCAATAAATAAAACTTTCCATTGTAATCGCGTCTTAAAAGCAGTGTTACATAATTACGTTTGTCATGTTATTAGTAGCGACATATCAGTTGAATATCATTTGTAATAGTTGTTCTATAAAATTGTTTTGTCAATCGACATATTTCTACATTAATAAAATATCTGTATATACTGGTATCCTAAAGCAGAATATAGCGCGGTTTTGTTTTTAATATTTTGGCATGTAGAGCCTTTGCTAGGCAAGAACCGCGAAATTAGCAGCTGTTGATAAGTAATGGCTCTGTAAACGAGTCCTGTTGCTAGATAATAGCCGCAACAGACACACACGCAACAATAACAAGAGCTGTTGAAAGCAATGTTCTCTGTACGGTCCGTGCCGAGGCGATATAACGATGGCCAACTGCCATTAGACTCAAATGCCCCTTGTGGAGATGTGGTCTAATACCTCCACCGTGATTTGTAGAAGACGACGAAAAGGGAAGTCTCAAATCCGAGACAGTAAAATATGGTCGCGAGTCCCACGGGACTCGGACACGAGAGCGACTACTCTGGCAAGGACCAGCAGCATATACAGAAGACAGACCCATACTTTCGTCAGAGAGGGCGCACCAGAAAAACAAGACCGTAACTATCAAACAGTAATAACTACGTGGTAATGACCAAGATTGACTGGCCGTAAGTCGCAATGTGACTTTGACTTTAATTAGACTGAAACCTTGAGAAAGCAGTGAGAAGAGCAGGAAGTTGGTGTGAGATGGCCGTTAGCCTGGCAGTCACTTGAGTTTAGTCGAGAGATGCTTTAGCTGGGGCCGGAGGCAGTTCGGGAACAGAGTAGGAGGAACGTCCGCCGTCTGAAGGAGTCGAACAAGAAAGCGCCCCAAATTGGGTATGATGCAGAACTTGTGCCCGGTAGTCAATAGATAGCGGGTGACCCTCAGAGCTGTGGAAAGGGCATAAAGGGACAGAATTGCAGGAACACAAGGCAGAGGTTTGCTGATTGTATACCCCCCGTTTAGTATGAAATAGATTTCAGCATTTCTTTCGAAAATAACACAGCCAACAGCTTTCTAATTTTGATAGGATGAGTAGTCAGATGAATGTATATGCAGGTTAGCATAGAATTTGTTCTTGGAATGTGGAGTCAAAAAGGCCTCATTATTTTCTTGGGGTGGAGTGAGTCATGGAATGTCGGTCACTGACTGGCCAATTGTACCAGCCCCGGATGATAGGTGATGAGTGTGGAGCACTCAGTAGATTGACAATTGGCAGGGGAAACAAATGCCATTTTGTTCACAACAGATCCAATTTAACCTGAACCTGGGATTTAACCCGGGCCGTCGCGGTAGGAAACCGGCTACTAACCGCCTGAGCTATGGTATGGTAAGAAAGAAATAATCTCATATTTCCTATATTAAACAATTTTTCTTGATGCTTATAAACAAAGAGAATGTTTTAATTATTTTTAAAACAAAGACCCATGTCCTTAAACAAAACAGTAGCATTAAGCGTTTGAAACCACTTAGGAGATTACTTCGAAATTTTTCTAAGCTCGAAACGTTTCTGCTGTTACCATTTCCAGTCTTACGAACAGAAAGTAATTTACTTTGAAACGCTGGACGAGGCAGCAGGTGGCAAGTCTGCAGAGCAATATAATAAAGAGGAATAACAACAGTGTGTAACTTGTTTCTCGCTAGAGGCTCCATTGCATGCCTGCGTCGTGTGGAACAAAATTGTAATAGAACGGTCATCTGTCCATCGTTCGACGCACGTGTTATTTCCGAAACATCTACTGATTAAGTCTGGTCCACACTGCATCTGCCGCGTGAATTAATTCGTTAATTGATCACTTCAATTTAGCCCCTAATCTATATTCAAATCGTCCACATTCAGTCCTCTAATGAACCGCCCAGTGAGGTAGAAAAGGTAAAGCTATCCCTGTAACAGGCCGTGGAGGCCCATTGGGTTCTGAGACGTCGAGGCTCCCACATGTTCTAGACAATCAGCTCACAGATGGCGGTGATGTCAGCCTTACGCGCTGGCCGCCCTTTACCCGCAGGAATATTCCTGGTACTCATTTCTGTTAGAGGCTGAGTCGACTCCGGGTGCGGCTGGAAGGATTAGGTCGATTGAAAGATCTTATGACCTCATCGGTAATCGAACCCTCGGCTTTCCGGCTTGTAGCATAGTAACCAAAGACGCTATCGATGTAGCTTTAGATACATGAACTGAAACAAAACACAGCCGCTCCTTTTACAACAATGTACTGAAAAGAACAGTTAGTGAAGAAATTACGCAGAAGTATTTACGTGTTGGTAACCAAGTAAGCAGCCGGTCACGGTAGCCGAGCGGTCTAAGGCATACACTGTTTTCGCTCGCTCGGAAGCCGGGATCGTGGATTCGAATCCCACTCAAGACATGGATGTTTGTGTGTGTTTTTCTGTGTTTGTGTACAGGTAGAGGCCTTGCGACGAGCTGATCACTCGCCCAAGGAGTCCTACCGTATGTGTAAGATCTAGAGAAACCGAAGTGAACGGAGTTCAAGGTGGAAGGCCTAGGCCCACTGGGGCTGTGGTGCCAAGGAAACAAAAACCAAGTAAGCACGAAATACTCGTATGTTGCACAAATTACATTTACAAAAATGTGACAACTCGGAAGACCAACAAACCAGCCACTCTTCCGAAATGACTAAAGAGGACGGTAGCGTCCACGAAGAACCGTAACAGGTTTCGTTTGGACTGTCACAAAATGTTTAAAAAAAATGGCTAGTTTCTTAATCGCCCTTGGGCCACTTTCTGTTTGAGCATCGATTTCCAAGAGTCGTCCTTGAACAATATTCCGTGTGTCACCTGAAGTCTGTTTTTCTGGGCGTCAGTCTGAACCGACCAAAGTGTTCGAGGACATAGATTCATATGCGTATTTGTACCACTAATATAATGGCTCAAGTCTTATTTCTTTCTTATTATTATCATCTTTAGCAAGTGTTATTAAAGACATATTTTGGAGATTCAGTATCTCCCTACTAAAGCTAAGCTTTGAGACACCATTTCATCTTGGGAGCACTGAAAACACAAAGACGGAACCAGGGACAAAGGCAGCCATTGTCCCCATGAACTAGGATAAAGAGGAGAAGAGCTGTTAAACCGACCTACATACACATTACACGCCCTTGAACACTGGAAACTCTGGCGCCGCAAGTGTGCCTGTTGCATCCTCTTATGAACTCCCACCAAACTCTGAAACCGCTGAGCGAACCGAGTACCGACAGCTAACATAGCACCTAAAGCCCATTAATCCTTTGTGGACATGGATCCACCGGCTCCCAGCCCCTAATTT
This sequence comes from Cryptotermes secundus, assembly GCF_002891405.2. NCBI lineage: Eukaryota > Metazoa > Arthropoda > Insecta > Blattodea > Kalotermitidae > Cryptotermes > Cryptotermes secundus. The sequence continues at coordinate 105,606 of NW_019731253.1, read as the reverse complement.
TCCCACGCTAACTTGCGCTTAAGATCAGTGGAAAGTTGAAGACATCCTCCACAGGTACCAAACGTCGATTCAGGTACAAGCTGTGAGAATGGAGCTATGGCTGGGTACTGTGCCTATCGAACCCTGTTCGGTGTTTGAGAACAGTATTAGGAATGTTTCTCCCGATAGTACAGCTAAATTTCCTTTGATATTCTGCATAGATTTGTTTCATAAAGATGATAGAATTATGTCTCTGTATATATTCGCTTTACAGCGGACTATTTTAACTTTACTTACTTATTTTTTATTGCTAGTGGGGTGGAACTAAGTCCCTTGTACTGCGGCCACTTCTGGTCTATTGTACCAGCCCCAGATGATAGGTGAGGGTGATTGTGGAGTAATTGGTGGAATGAAGATTGGCAGGAGAAACCGAAGTACTCGGAGAAAACCTGCCCCAGCGCCACTTTGTCCACCA
>NW_019731253.1:1405-105026 GCF_002891405.2 Cryptotermes secundus | reverse complement strand
TACTTACTTACTTACTTACTTACTTGCTTATGGAGCTGAGCCCTTCTTGAGGAGAAGCCAAATCTGCATCTACTCAAGAATTTCCCAGCATTTCATAGAACACGAAGGTTCATTACCGTGTTCACAAGAGCCCTTCACTGGCCCCTATCTTGAGCCATATAAATCCAATCCATACCATCCCATCCTATCTCTCTAAGATCCATATTAATATTGTCCACCCACCTGCGCCTTGGTCTTCCCTAAGGTCTTTTTGCTTCTGGCTTTCCCACCAATATCCTATATGCGTTCCTCTTCTCCCGCATTCGTGCTACATTCCCTGCCCACCTCATCCTCCTAGACTTGATCATTCTAATTATACTTGGAGAAGAGTACAAGTTATGAAGTTCATTACGAAGTTTTCTCCAACCTCCCGTCACTTCATCTCTCTTCGTTCCAAATATTTTCCTCAACGACTATTTTAGCCTACTTTTCTAAATTAGGCTTATGCGATCTCCTTCCTCTCTGTGTGTCTGTATCCTCCACTATCAACTTCTGTATGCCTGTGATTGCCTTTATGAAACTTAGTATGAGTATCATGGCACCTGAGCCCATCTCAATGGCGTACTTCATAAATCCCTCCCATCAGTCTCTGTGTCTATTTATATAGCCTATCTTTGCTAGGTAACGGCTCGGTAAAAAGGTGACCGCTGCAATAAATACACACGACAGCAATAGAAGAATTGCTGGACACGTCGTTTTATATGCGGTGCGTGTCGTATCAAGGAAAGTAGGCGAATAGCTCTTCCCAGGACTTTTTTTTTATATTATTCAGTCTAAATTATGTTTCCATAGAAATATAAGAGAAGTTATGGGAATATAACAGAAGAATGAACATTTAATTAATCTTTGACCTTCTACAGCCCAATTATATGTTACCATGGAGAAATAAGGCAAGGAATTTTCTTACAGAACCAGATTGGAGACTGTTAAAATCGCATGGACCTGCCATACGATATCAGTGGGCTGACGCACATATAGCTACACCTAACTACTGGTGTGGCGGTGTTGATCTGCTGTAATTAAATTTCGAACAGTCTGTGATGTAATTACGGGCTACTCTTGACATCTCTGCACTGGGACTAATATGACCAGACAATTACTTCACGCTATCTCATGGCATATCTTTGCTCAGTGCTAATTATCATTCAAGCTTATTACTAAGTTAACAGGTTAGCACAGTGGCTCTAACTGACGATCCAGTGCATAGAGATGCTTACAGACGGGATTTGCTTCAGCACACATGGGCTTACATCATGTGTGCTAGGAATGTGACGGATAGGAGCATTGCGCGAATTGTGATATTGTGACGTTGAAGGTTATATAAAACACCTTATATTTTGATAGGTGGTACCACACTGACGGATTAAGGTACTGTGAGAGACTGATGCCAGAGTTTCGGAAGAAGATACTGTCCTCTTCTTCGGCTTGTAAGAGGCTCGACAGGAGGGTCTGATGCATGCCTAAGCCCGCCATGTGTTGTGGGTTCTAGATAAACGTCAAGTATTACTTAACACTGTCAGTAAATTACGAGGAAGAGTAAGTAAATAGGTCACAGATGGAAGTAAAACAGCTGTAATAAATGTACTAGGTTTTCTGCATGTGTCAAAAAGTAACAGCACAGTCCAGCTTCATGACAGTCTAAGTAGCAGACGCGCATGCGCATGTTCCGAGGCTGGTTTCAGTAGTCAAAATGGCGAGCGTGCTTGAGGTGTATGCTATCGAAGAGCAGCATACAGTTGTATTTTTTTTTTTTTGTTGGCAGAAGGACTCAGTTTAAAGGATATTTGGACAGAAATATTTCCCGTGATGTCGCGTAAAGTGGTTCACAATTGGTGGCAAAGGTTTCGCTGATGACGAAGAGGTTGAAACGGATGCGCGGAAGTGGCTGAGACAGAAATCCAAGGAATTTTACGCTGCTAGTTTCAACGCACTTTAAAGCTTATAATATCTCAGCAGAGACTACATAGAACCGCCCAGACTCCAACAGTAACTGTATTGTTGCGTGCATATTCGTTGACGCGGGAACGTGTTTACTGGGCCGTTTCCCAGAAACGGTCGCTGTTTAGAGAATCACCCGACATTCCACACTGATATCTTTGTATAGATCTGTTTCGACGCATTGCAGGACAGCTGTTTGTACAGTGAATACACAAACTGTAGCCGAGAAATTAGTTGAAACGCGTGTTATCATTTACTTATATCACGTCTGAAGTGCGAGCGTGTTCATCCAGTAGCTTACTTTTATTTCCTTGGATAAAGCGTATTTGGCTGTGAGCAGATTAAATTCATCCTACCTGTCGGATGGCTCTGAGCAAACTGCGGAAGGTTGGGGAGGGGCGAGAGTCGGTCCCTTGCGCCCAGGACAAGATGGTGTGGGGGGTATGTAATGAGGTCTGGGGCTTGGAGGCCTCACAGCAGAGGCCCCCCCCCACATAAATATTGATAAGGTGTACATTGTGAGTCGAGGTGAGGATAAAGTGGTGCAACATTCCTGAAATTGTACACAGACCGAGTCCCTCTAAGAATTAGAGATTTCGTTCTGCAAAATTTATTTTCGTAGCTGTACCATCGAGTTGGAGATGTGAGCATGTATTTATACATTCATTCTTTGCCCTTTTCTGCAGTACACTTTACCGTTACTCTCGTTCCTACAGCTGAAACGCCAAGCAAAGACATGCGAAAACCAACCTTTCTTCTATAGTTTAATTTGCCTTATTATATTGTGGCATGTAGACCCGTTGCTAGGCAACGACCTTGAAATAAGCAACTCTGCAACGGCCGTTGCTAGGTAATGGCTTCGCAGACAATAATGTTTCTACAGTAACAATGCACTGCAACATAGGAACGGTGTTTTCTTTGCGATTCCTGCCGAGATATCCCAAGCAGGACGAGTTAGTGATGCTGCAGTCATAGCATAATATACGTAAGTTAGTCATGATCTGCTTTGCGAAGCCTGTGCTGACAGAGGACGTGTTGATATTGCAAAAGGAAATAAGTTTTAGTACACTTGGCGAAAGGCCAAGCATATTTATGAAAGACAAACGCATTCTCTCGTCAGAGAAGAGGTTACGTAAGGACTGTGACCTCAATGGTTCAGTTAAAAAAATAATCTCGTCCTGAGTCTTAAGGGGCTTGTCACCAAGACGAACTGATTGGAGGTAAAAACCGCCAGCCGTAAAGTAACTCTGACTTTGGCCTTGATTTTGAGGAGTCAGTTGATTGGTGAGCTATTGAGTTAGAGCACTGCTGAGGTTCAGTCGTTGTGAGCTGTTGCTGTTAGAAGTTGCTAGCTGAGGCACAGAGACAGTTCGGGAACCCTGAGTATGCGGAACGGCCGCCTTTGGAAGCCGCTACCAAGCAACGGCTAATGAAGACTGTAATAGTCTGAGAAGACCTAATGTGTCCTATAGGGATTTGCGAAGTGTGCAGAACAGTGACAGCATAATCCTTAGTTGTAGTTACGACTTGTAAAGGTTCAGTATATCAGATTAACATTCCAAACCCCGTTTAGTCACACTGAAATTGGAACAATATACTACGACCTCTTCTTCTACCGATATCTCACGTGTTGAGGGGAGATTTTGCACACCCTGCAGACATGAAGAAATTTCGGACACTTTGCAGATTTGAGAAAGCTACTCTAAATTAACGTTACTTAAACAAACTTTGTTTGGAGCTTCTATACTCATTACTGTTACTGATTTCGTTTATTTTCTATTTATTTAATTATTTTTACCAAAACGGAAATAATATAGAAAGTTTAAGACCTCATTTAAGGTATTCGAATTAGCATCCAAATTCATTTAGTAGGAATTATAGTTTCATTAATATTATGCAGAGTCTTTCTATACACACGGTAGTTAAGTAAATGCATTCAGAATTACTGGGTTTTCGGACCTTTTCCATCGTCCGGTATTCTAAATAATAGAAAACAGGCGTTTCGGAAACTGGATCTATTTCCTTCCTCAGGTGAGGTGGTCAAGACACCTATTGAGTTAGGTCCCTTAGATCAGTTTCTGAAATGTCGTGTACTCTATTATCTAGAATGCCGGACGATGGAAAAGGTCCAAAACCTCAGTAATTCTGTGTTATATACCATCGTCAGAACCATTTAGAAGTAAATACGTGCTTGTCAAAACTCTGTGTAGTCAGACCACATATCATTTTATTTTTAATTATATTGTAAGGGTAACATGTATACCCGAAGATAAGTAATGACTCTACGAACAAGGACCGTTGCTAGGAAATGACCGTAAACAGTAACACAGGAATCTTGTTCAGTACGCGATTGTGTATTATGATTACGAGTGATTGTAGAAGGAATGATGAATAAATCCAATTATCAATCCAAACCCGTCTTATAAGTCACCCATACACGTGACAGTATTTTTTTCCCCTTGGCACTACAGCCCCAGTGGGCCTAGGCCTACCTCCATGAACTTCTACGTTCACTGTGACAGTATTTTACCTTCCAAAATTCTGATTACGTACATGCTTTTATTATTTGTATAATACCTTTCATTAGCAGACCACCTTTAGTTCATATTCAGTTCAGTCATCGGTGCCAACGTAAAACGTATCGAATAATTACTTCTCGTTTGGTTTGAAAACAAATTTATTTTCCCTGAAAGCATTATTATGAACGTCTATGAAGTCTATTTCTCTCCGATTTCGCTCACTACAGGTATCCAGTTGAATCCCAGATTGTGTCGATTATCTCGATTAAGGCACTAGATCGATTCTCTCGTTCTGTTCGGACTACCTCGTCACTCTGAAAACCCCCCACATTCCTCCCAAACCATCCTCCTTGTAGCTCCCTTTCAGCGCTTCACAAACTCTATACTTGTATAGTGTCATCAAATAAATTCCTTGCTCCTCTTAACAAACTTCACATTTTCACAGTTCAGTTGACTAGTAAATGATTTAAATTGGTCGAAACGGTAGAATGCACTTGTGTTACTCTCGTTTCTCCTATGTGAAAATCTGCAGAAGACAGACTCTCTGTTTCCTCGAAGCGCTTTGCAGTGTAGGTGGGCGAATCCAGATTTATAGCTAAACCAGACAACAACAGTTAGAGATTTATATTGCGAGACAGGCGAAGTATTCCTCGACCGTTTTGTTTTCTTATACACGACGGAAATGAGACGGTTTAAAAGCAGTTCAATGTTTATCCGTGATGTATAGCGTTTCCGCTCAGCTCCCATTTAAGAGACTGCGTCTGCTGCATAGCCGATGCCTGTTAAAGACTAAACATGGCTCTGGCGGCGCTATTGTTTTATAGAAACATCTTCACTCTAAGCTGAGGAAATTATTCTTAAAGAAGTTCGTGTATTTGCTTGCTACATTTTCGTAAAAAGAAAAATAAGAGCCTCTCTGCAGTACGCGCTTTCCACTGTATTGTAAGAGGGACTCCCCTAGATCCATTCGAATCAGTCTCTCCCCATGTTATATCCACCAAAGCCAATCTGTCTGGCCGAGTCCTTTCTTCATCGACTTCCAATTTATCAAATGCTCCAATATCACCGGATTAAATCGAAAACGTAATATGAGGATGTTATGGCATGCGGACCCGTTGCTAGACAATGACCTTGAAGAAATTATACAACAGCCGTTGTTAAGTAACGGCTCCTTTTACCGCAATTGCGCTGCAACAGAGGAACGGTATTTTCTATGCGATCCATGCCGAAATGTTATCATCTGATTCAGTTAGTGAATAGTTAGGGGAATGGAGTTCGTTGCTTGGTGAGTGAGTGGGTGAGTGAGTGAGTGAGTGAGTGAGTGAGTGAGTTAGGCAACCGCTGAATTTCAGTCGTTGTGAGCTGTTGCTACTAGGAGCTGGTAGCTGAGGCACGAGGACAGTTCGGGAACCCAGAGAAAGGAGAACGTCCCCCTTTGGAAGCCGCTACCGGGCAACATCTAGTGAAGAATGTAACAGAATGAGAAGAATTAAGGTGTCCTACAATGATTTCTGAAGTCTGTAGGACAGTGTGTGCATAACCCGTGCACACAAGTTGTTAGAGCTCAATAAATCCCTTTACTAATCCTAACCCGAATCACTAGTCGCTAAATCACGTAACTTTATTGTGACTTTATTGTCACGTTTTTGCATATCATGACCAGCCACACGACACAACAGCGCCATTTTATAAACAGTCTTCCTCCCACTGTAGCGTATGTATTTATCTGGACTGTAATCTGCTTTACGAAATAGAATAAGACAAAGTAGATTAAAACTGGAGATCGGGAATTGTTTGCTTTCATCACGTCCCGCTATCCTGTGACATCAGACCGTTGGGCGCCAGAAGAAGCCTAGTCAATAAAACGTGCCTCAGGAAAACAACAAAACCATTCCGTAATATCCAAAAGCGTTCATCCCTCAGATTATTCAGTTTTTTAAAAGTGAGTTACAAGCCAGTTTTCTGCCACTAAAATTTATTGATTCTTCTGTTATTTAATGACGCTGTTTCAAATGTAGAAAATATAGAGCGTCGTCGAAACATAACCTGATTAACCAGCAACCCGTTTCATCAAAACACGTTTATGATCATGCCGTTAAATCCATTTGCAAGGTCAGTTGTTAAGTTTTTTTTTTTCTTAGTCCCAACCCACTAGCAATAAGTCCCTTGTACTGCGGCCACTTCTGGCCTATTGTACCAGCCCCAGATGATAGGCGAGGGTGATTTTGGAGCAATTGGTGGAATGAAGATTGGCAGGGGAACCGAAGTACTCGGAGAAAACCTACCCTAGCGCCACTTTGTCCACCACAAATCCCACTTGACCAGACCCGGGATCGAACCCGGGCCACTGCGGTGGAAAACCAGCGACTAACCGCTTGAGCTATGGCGCATCCTTAGTTGTGAATTAACTCAAATATTTATTTATTAATCTATCCGTGATATAATTAGCAGATTAGTGATAGTATACTATTTTTGTGCGTGTATAAAATACTCAGAATATAGTGAAAGGACAGTAGTTGATTAGTTCTTCCCAGAACTTCTTGTTCTCGAATTTTATTTTTTACTTCAGTCTATCTTTTCGTGGCGCGATTTAGGGGAATAATACCATGGAATTATGAAAAAATAAATAGCAAGAGATTTTGTGTGAAACACGAGTGACCACCAGTCCTCTTCAGTGTCCTGCTGCAAGATACATAAATACGGAGTCGCAAAGCCGGTCTCGAATCAGGATTCATGTTACTCACTTCCAGAATCTGTGGAAACTTCACTGGCTTTTCATTTCTGATGCTTCGCCGCAATTTATAGGTTGCTATCAGAAAGTACCACTCAGTGTTTGAAGGCTTCAGGTCGATCAGAGAACCTTTTCAATAAAGTCTGGCAGCCCTTGAGAAGGTCGCGAACACACAAACGGAAGCTATTGAAACCGCAACAGTGGGTGTCTCCAGAAGGAGAAATATTATGTCTGTAAGAAGAAAAGCATCCGTCATGTGATGGACGATGAAGTCCCAGCCAGGATGTCTCTTTGCGAGGCCAATTCAATACGCAGAAGCAACTTCTCTGTGAAATTGATGGCTCGGGCTTACAAGACCGTACACGCAGTGTCCAAACTTTACCCCCCTGCAACCGCCTGCTGTAATGAGTGATTTCTAGTGGGGAAGCAATGTTTTATTGCATTGCTGCCTTGGGACAATAATGTATACTTGCTATACACTTGTATTGGGGGCACGCGTTTGCTTAGCTGGTTAAGGCACTACGCTACAAGCCGGGAGCTCGCGGGTTCGGTTCCCGATGAGGTCATTAGATTTTTCAATTGACCTTCTCCTTCCAGCCGAACTATGGCCCAGAAGTCGACCAGCCTCTAATAGAAATTAGCACCAGGAATCTTCCTGAGGGAGTAAAGGGAAACTTCAACACCATCTGTGAACTTATTATCTAGAAAACGTGGGAATCTCCACGTCTCACAAACCTATGAGCCCCCACGGCCTGTTACAGGAGTAGCTTATGCACTTGTATTGTTCTGCTTCCTAAGTAGCGCCGTTTCTGCCATATTGTACTTAACGGCTTAAAGCATGAATTTCTTCTAAATAACATTTAAGTATTAGGTTATACCTCAATTAAGATTACCAATAATGCTGTGTAGCGGATTAATTGCTGTTTATTCTGAGGATCGTATGAAATTCATAAATTAACAGAATTTTATTGTTAAAGCACCTGCTACAATTAGTAGTCACTGTGCTTCAAGGGATTTGAACCCTGACATTGCATAGCAAATTCTACATTCCTATTTTCGCGGAAGCAGAGTCAGGACTCACTAATATGTAGTCCCCGCGTATGAGTGTGGCTGTATAAATTCATAATTGGACTTAACTTATAGCCTTAACGAATAGTGTTTGACCAAGCGCATAGAGCAGTGGGCTCCTTTAAAACACGTGTTACCTGAAGATGGCCCTGTGCTCCTGAAACATATACATATAGTTCTATGAATTTTTAAACATATAACGAACATCTGGTGAATTAAAGCTGTTAAATGAATATTGGTGCATTATAGACGGAAATAGGACTACAAGTTATACCTCAATGCAATATGATGCTGAAATATAGTGTTACGATAATTCGATTTATTGAACTCTTTGATATAGCGCGTGACTACACTTTAAAGAGTTCACTTGAGCACACATACTAGTGCTCACAGTCGTGCCTTCACTAGCCGTTGCTTGGTGGCGGCTCTCAGAGACGGACGTTCCCCTTACTCTGGGTTCCTTGAACGGTCCCCCAACTCAGGTACCAGCTTCTAACAGAAACAGCTCATAACAATTAAACCGCAGAAGTCCCCTAACTTACTGATTCGCCAACCAACTCCACTAACTACTCATTAAGTCTCCTACTTATAACATCTCAGCACAAACCGCACATAAAACGAAATTCATCTGTTGCTGTTTACGGTTCGATGCTAGTAACAGCCGTTGTCTGTTTCGCCGTCATTGCCTAGCAACGGCTCTACATGCCACGATATTTTACTTGAGGCTCTGCTACTCTGATCTGTATGGCCTACATTTTATTCCCTTATTTTCTTATCAAATTCAAGTTTCAGATTCGTGTCACACTCTGAGGTTTCATCTTTGTTTCGCTTTTTACCGTCTGCCTAAATTGTTCCCCATTTAAAGTAGACGTGAGAAATATTGGTCTGAATGAGTTGGTCATTTCCCGGCACCGCATGGAGGTACGAGATGCTGTGGAATGAGAAAAGCCGTATTTGGCGAGAAAATTTGTGTTGCCCTGGCTAGAAAGTTAGGCGTCTCCACGGAGGCGGAAAGGTGACAGACTGACGCGCTAAATGGGAAATGGCTGCACCTGAGCGGATGCTGCAGCCATTAGCTTGATTGTGTCGCGTGTATAGACACCAGCTGGAGCGTTACCATGACGGACGGACGGACCGCCTGCTCTCACACTTAGCATGATTGCAGCACTATACAAGATTACGTTCTCAAAACCGAACCGGGCCTATTATGTCACGGCAGGGGGCGGCATTCTTTCCGTTCTAGAACCCTACGCTTGCTGCTCTGATACCGATGTTACTCTCCAAAACGTCAAAATGCATTTTACGACAATTGGGAACAGCGAGGAACGTAATTTCTAATAACGGTGAAAATAATTAACAGAAAAAAAAACAGATCGGTCCAGTCCATACCATCCCATGCTATCTCTTTGGGATCAATTTAATATTATCCACCCAAATTCGGCTTGGTCTTCCAAGTGTTCTCTTTTCTTCTGAGTTTCCTGCCAGTAACCTATACGCGTTCCTTTTCTCTGAATTCATGTTGTATGCCCTGCCAATCTCATCCTCCTTGACTTGATCATTCTAAATACATTTGATGAAGAGTACAAGTTATGAAACTCCTCATTATGCAGTTTTCTCCAACCTCGTGTCACTTCATCTCCCTTGGGTCCAAATATTCCCCTCAAACACCCTAAGTCTATGTTGTTTCCTTAATGTCAGAGACCAAGATTCACAGCCATACAGAACCACAGGCAAAATTATAGTTTTATATATTCTAATTGTATAATGTAAGATAGCAGACGAGAAGACAAAAGGTTCTGGACTGAATGGTAGCAAGCATTACCCGAATTCACTCTCCTCTTAATTTCCTCCTGAATCAGGTTTTGATTTGTTATCGTCGTTCCCAAATATCTGAACTGTACCACATTTTCAAAATATCTGTTAGCTCCTCTTTATATCATGATTTTACCTCCCTACCAACTGTAAGCCGATTGTTTAGAAAATGTGGGAGCTTCGATGTCTGAAAACCCTCTGGGCCTCCAGGGTCTATTACAAGGATAGCTTATATTTCTATTATAAAATTATGCTCTGCCGGAAGAGACCGGAACTGTTTTGAAAGGAAGAACTGTAGTAGAGCAGAAACTCCTCAGACAATCGGAGTTCAATTGTTTATTTACAGTTTAAACATGTTTGTTGTTTGGAACTTCCTAACTAAAACTCTTTGCGTTAAACTACTTATGTCAAAAAGTTCCTATGACTGAGAATCTTACTTACTTACTCATGGAGTTGAGCCCTTCTGGAGGAGCAGCCAGTTCTGCAGCTACTCAAGAATTTTCCAGTATTTTATGGAACCCGAAGGTTCATCACCGTATTCTCAAGAGCCCTGCACTGCTCCCTATCCTGAGCCAGATCTATCCAATCCATACCATACCATCCTATCTCTCTAAGATCGATTCTAATGTTGTACACCCACCTACACCTTGGTCTTCCCTGTGGTCTCTTTCCTTCCGGCTTTCCCACCGATATCCTATACGCATTCCTCGTCTCCCCCATTCGTGCTACATGCCCTGCCCACCTCATCCTCCTTGACTTGATCATTCTAATTGTACTTGGAGAAGAGTACAAGTTATGAAGCTCCTCATTATGCAGTTTTCTCAAACTTCCTGTGATTTCATCTCTCTTTGGTCCAAATATTCTTTTAGAAATCCCTTGTTCTGATAGGGACGAAATAAAACATGCACAGTGCGTGGCATCTGGAAACTCATATTGAACTGTTTTAATGTACTTTGATAATTGCTATAATTATGTATACCGACATTTGTAGTTACATAAACCAGTCTGAGTATTGCATGAAGGGAGGCTGTGTTTGAAATTAATTTGCCTGCGTGTTTTAAGAACCAAACTGATTTGAATGTTATTCATTGTAATCATTATTTTGTATTTGCTTTCCATAATTAATTGTGTACAGAAATTTTCTATTTAATGCTGTGCTATCAAACTATCTCATGCTGTAATTAAAATTCGTAATTAAACTGTTATTTTTTTATAAAATTTATGATAACCTGCACGTTACAAATTTCTCGGTGTATACCGGGGGTTTCTCAAACACTGGTCCACGTGATTTTACCGAATTTGCTATTGCTGGTCATGGACCTGAGGAAACTGACTAATTTAGCAAATGGCAGCTTCTCAAGATGAACTCATCACCACGAGTCCATCTTGAGAAGCTGCCATTCGCTCAGTTTTTACTCAAGAATTCCTGAACATTTATGGTACCTGAAATTGTATTACCGTGTACAGAAGACCCCGCCACCGGTCTCTATCCAAAGCCAGATCAATCCAGTCCAAACCCTCTCATTCTAGTATTTCCTTAAGGTTCATTTAATATTAATATCCCACCTACGTTTATGTCTTCCAGTTGATCTCTTTCCTTCTGGCTTTCCTCTGTTCCTAATGCGAGCTTCGGATCTCGATATGGCTATGGAGCATTAGCGGGTTCTTATGAACAAGGTCTTGCTCTTTTGTGATGTAATGCTGTTGTGTTCTGTAACAAGTTAGTAGTGTTTTGTTGAAATGTATCGCTTCTATCTTCAGACCACAACCTGAAATCCAAAATTGATAGCTTTTTACAAGATTACCTCGCGTCACATCCAAGAAGGCAGTAAATTTTTCTGGCTCTCACAAGATAATAAATTTTCAATTTGCAGCAAATACGCTGAATTCCGCGAGTAACTCTTCCATTATGGGCTTCTGAAGAGAGACCCATTGTCATGGGGTTGGATATTCGGTTGGTGCTATTCCTTCGTGGCTTCTAAATATGAATGGGTATAGTGAACTACTTTCTCTGGCGGAACAGGCAATGCGAGATGCCCAGCTACTTCGTTCCGAGAAGAGTCGTGCTGGCCCAACTTTGTTTCTTGCAGCAATGCCCCCCCGGTGGGCAGCGCGCTTTAAAAGTTTGAAGAACTTGGATTGACACTGTCGACTTTCAGCCACCAATTCTCATTCCCGACGGCCCTCAGAAAAAAAGAGAAAAGAACTCAATTTTTTCCCCCCTCTGGCGAACGAAGTGGTCTTACGTGGAGGAGATGGACTGGCAGACTGGTGCCTCGGTGTCACTGTTACAAACTTCTGTTATGTGAACTGTAATGGAACCGTCGACATTCGAGAAGCGATATTGTCTTGAGAATAGTTCGGCATATATACTCGAGATGTACAGCTGTGTTTCTGGGCCTCATACACTGGCGAATTTAAAGCTGGTTCCACTGAAGTGAATGCCTAGAGCTGTGAGCTCAACAAAGAATTTAAATCCATAATTACACCTTATATATTAAATAAGCATAATCTACGTTCTGACATTAATATTTCCAGACGAAATTATTTAGCAGTGTTACTCTGTCGCCATAACCTCGTTTATGATAATTACAAAAGAAATTGAAGTAGGAATTTAAACAGAAGAGGATTAAAGGAGATATCTTGGGCCGCGCCATAGCTAAAACAGTTAGTCGCTGGCTTCCCACAGCGGCTGCCTGGATTCCATCCCAGGTCTAGTCAAGTGGGATTTGTGGTGGACAAAGTGGCGCTAGGGTGGGTTTTCTCCGAGTACTTCGGCTTCCCCTGCCAATCTTCATTGCACCAAATTCTCCATCATCATAATCACCCAGAGCAGGTACAATAGGCCAATCAGTGGCCGCCGTGCCGAGTGGACTCTGCTAGACTCCACCGCCACTAAGCGAATTTAAAAAAATAAGCGAAAGGAGATATCTTGCTTCCGGTGCTCCTTTTATGATCATGAGGATGATATTATTATATTTAAATAACAATAATACTCGTAAATTAAATTTAAATTTGTAAGTTTTGAGGTTTTCACGGCGATGACAATGAAGAAAGTTATCTTCTGGGTTTACGCACCGTGTATTCTTCGTTTTGGCCGACGTTTCGGAGGAACGTAGCGCCTCCATCTTCAGAGCACTTGAATAGCTGCGGAGAGCAGTAGCTGTGGTGATAGGATGTGGAAGGTGCTGCTTATATACGAAGTAGGCAGGGGGGGTTGGTTAGGGAGAACGGACCAATGGGAGCAGTGGAGAGCGATTAAGGCCATATATGGTGTGTGACTAAGGGAGAGGGGGAACGGCCAGTGAGTACAGGAAACTGAGGTCAATAGCACTAGGAAGTGCGGTAGTCAAGAAAAACCGGTAGGTTGAGGACAGGCTATTGACGTCAATGACATGACGAAGAACTGGTGTGGCTAGTAGGATTCTCTTGAGGGAAAGGATGTTTCACGTCTGTCGAGATTGTCAAGAGAATCCTACTAGCCACACCAGTTCTTCGTCATGTCATTGACGTCAATAGCCTGTCCTCAACCTACCGGTTTTTCTTGACTACCGCACTTCCTAGTGCTATTGACCTCAGTTTCCTGTACTCACTGGCCGTTCCCCCTCTCCCTTAGTCACACACCATATATGGCCTTAATCGCTCTCCACTGCTCCCATTGGTCCGTTCTCCCTAACCAACCCCCCCTGCCTACTTCGTATATAAGCAGTACCTTCCACATCCTATCACCACAGCTACTGCTCTCCGCAGCTATTCAAGTGCTCTGAAGATGGAGGCGCTACGTTCCTCCGAAACGTCTGCCAAAACGAAGAATACACGGTGCCTAAACCCAGAAGACAACTTTCTTCATAAGTTTAAATTTGTTTCTTTAATTAATTGAGCACCATGCTCTGCGAAGTGGGAAAATGGAGGCATGGCTCCACACATTATTAATCTAAGTACCATATCGTTGTGAGAAGGCTGCTTCACCCCGGAGAAAGAACATTTCATACCCACTACATTAGAGGTTGGGTGGGTGAACTCCGGAGCCGAATTAAACCGTGTTGAGAGAAACCTGTGTTCCCACCTTAATTCGAAATGGTATTTTTCCCCTCTAACCGAATCAGTGCACTGACTGAGCCACCCCCTTCACAGTCATAATAATAGTCGTATGTATTGTACAAAAATGCACTCCGTTTCACAAATATATTGTGAATGTATCGTAGGAACTCAAAGCCTCGACCAAATGTTGGAAGTCAGAGATCATTTCAATCCAGACTAACCCTCCACTGTAAATAATATTTTGCGCGGTAATTTTTTCTTTTGCTTTGTTAAATGAAGTGACAGGAGGTTGGTGAAAAACTGCATAGTGAGGGGCTTCATAACTTGTACTCTTCTCCAGGTATAATTAGACTGATCAAGTCAAGGAGGATGCGATGGGCAGGACATGTAGCACGAATGTTGGAGAAGAGGAATGCATATAGGATATTAGTGGGAATGCCGGAAGGAAAGAAACCACTGGGAAGGCCAAGAGGTAGGAGGGTTTACAATAATAAAATTGATCTTAGAGAGAAAAGATGAGATGGTATGGATTGGATTGATCTACCTCAGGATAGAGACGAGTGGAGGGCTCTTGTGAACACGGTAATGAACCTTCGGGTTCCTTAAAATACTGGGAAGTTCTTGAATACCTGCACAATTGGCGGCTTCTCAAGAAGGGCTCAGCTCCATGAGTGAGTGAGTGATATGTTGGTTACACCTCACCGCCACCTGTGAGCCACCAGAAAATGTGGGAGCCTCAACGTCTCACAACCATGTGTGTCTCCACCGCGTGTTACAGGGATAGCTTTACTTAATTTCTTTATATATTAACTACGACAAACCGTACAATGTTTCAAACAGATATTACACCTTTCAGTGAAACATACGCTTTTTTCCACGGGCACGTTTGTGGTCCTACAAGTTTCATCTTTAAACGTCTATATAGCACAACATGCGCAAAGAAAAGGAGTGAATATGTGAGCATTCCTTCTTCCACTCATAATAAATTGCGTGACTTGCTACAAGTATGAGCATCCAGATCAATTCCCACTTGAATCATGTAACTTTCGCAATATTAAGATCTTTTGAATTAGCCGCCCTTTCGGTTTGCAGGACGCACTTTCCCAGGGGTGTTAGTCACGTGAATGTGTAGGCTAGCGAAGTGATGCGTCTCTTCTGCTACGTGCTATTTCACTGTCAATTCCAATAACACTCGTGCCCCAGAGAACGCCACGTCTTCGGGCAGTTTATTCCAGAAACAATATTGCATGCATAACCGACCTATCATATATATTTATGTCTATGTAAGATAGCTCAATTTAGTGACATGTTTCTGTATTTCTCTCATATCGGCAAGTAGTCACCGTGAGCAGAGTGGCATTGGTAGGATGGTTACACAGTACAAGCAAGTGAATATTCTCCTGGGATATAATAATGAAAATTAATATTTTATTAATGACACTATGTCGACTACCGTGACACATGGTAGTGTAGTTGGTTGAGGCACTATGCTACAAGCCGGAAGGTCAGAGCTACGATTCCCGACGAGGCCACTGGATTTTTTTCCAATTGATCGAATCCTTCCAGCCGCACTATGGCCCTGAGGTCGACTCAGCCTCTAACAGAAATGAGTACCAGGAATCTTCGTGGGGGTAAAGGGCGGCCGGCGTGTAAGGCTGACAACCTCACCGCCATCTGTAAACCGATTGTCTAGAAAATCTGGGGCCCTCGACGGCCTGTTGCAGGGATAGCTTTACCTTTTACGTCGACTACTGCTCTTATCTACAGTTGTAAACAATAATAGTTCATGAATGTTGGAGATAAAGTTAAAAAAAATGGCGGAAGTGGTGACCTCTTTGGGTACCTATGGCAATGTACAGTCTGGTAAAATTATTACCAGAACTGAATGGCATATGAGAGTAACAAGGCCTGTACCGCAACACCGTTGTTAAATCAGAATATTATCCCTCTTATAGATCAGTATAAAACCGTAAGAATGTTGAACTGTAGGGTTACTAGTTGGAGCCCCGATAGCAAAATCAGAATAAATGACTACGAACTGGATGTCTAGGGTTTGATTACCGGAAAAGGTACAGGACCTCTGTCTTCACCATCTGTAACATGTGAAGAACCTAGCCAGCCTCCCGTGCGGTGGGACTGGATGTTCTTTCTTTGGAGTAAAATCGAGTGGAGCATCGTCCAAAGTGGTTTAAGAATACGTGGTCCACTACTCCTACGCCCCAATACTCCCTTATATTGTTTAAGCTAGGAAGGATTTTAGTTTTACTCCTAACATTTCCGTTGCAAATATCCGCCAGTGCAAATCTCACTCAATATCTCTGGAATGTTACTACTGCGTGTCTTCCCATTTTAACCAGGATTTTATTAGTTTCTCTTCAGAGCTGCCCCTTCTGTCTCCTCTCCATAATAGTGTTTTAAACAACAATCTTGCTCGTTCGTGCAATAAAAGACTGCTCAGAAATTCGCTTCAACTACAGCCGAGCCCACAGAACTCGTGAGCGGGGACCGGAATAATGCTCTCTTGTGAAAAGTAATTCTCTGATGCGAAGCCCGACAGTGAATGTGCTTTTTACACAATTTGTTTTCTTTTAATGTGTACTGAACGTGCACAGAGGAAACAGAGCTGACGGTGATTATATATCGCAATTGAAAAATCCGTCACGGAAACAAATTAACAAGCGTTAACATATGACGAACAGCACCTCTCAGAAATAACATGAACGTATACCTGTTCCTCATATTCTTATTTAAATTTCTGGCCGTAAGGAATTTAACAGCTTGCAGTACTTAAAATAAATATTCGTATCACAGGATGCGGCTGTATACGCGCGAGTCTTAATTACGTCGGCGACTGTAAATAACTTGTAAGAGGCCGTGAAGGCCCACAGAGTTGTGAGACGTCGAGGCTCCCACATTTTCTCTAGACAGTTGATTCACAGGTGACGGTAAGCTTGTCAGCCTTACGCGCCGGCCGCCCTTTAACCCCCAGGAAGATTCCTGGTACTCATTTCTGTTAGAGGCTGAGTCGACCTAAGGGCCATAGTGTGGCTGAAAGTATTACATCAATTAAAAAAATCCAATTATCTCATTGGGAATCGAACTCGCGACCATCCGTCTTGTAGCATAGTGCCCCAACCAATTACGCTACCGCGTGACCCCATTCTATATAATATACTGATTAAAAGGTCGTTGCGCGGTCTAAGGTATGAACTGCCATCTCTCGCTCGAACGCTGTTACCGTGGCTTCGAATTCCACTCGAGGCACGAGTGCCTTTTTATGTGTTTATTCTGTATTTGTGTTTTCCTATGTGTAGGTAGCGGCCTGGCGACGGGCTGATCTCCCGTCCAACAAGTCATACCGACTGTGCAGTATAATATTACGAAACTGAAGAAGAGGTCACGGCACAGCAAATGGCTGTAAAGCCATTGATTAATGAAAATAAGGTCATTATTGTTTTTTCAAAGACCCTTTACACACTCAATTAAACAAAGTTTTAGGAAATATTGTCTTAGAAATGTTCACCGCAGTGTTGTTACGAACCGTACAGTATATCCAAATCGATTGGAATAAACGGAGGAACCAAGACAAAAACTCCAAAGATGGCAGAAAACCCTTCTCACAGTCATTTAGTTTCATGTTGAGGAAATCACTATAGAATGACACAGGAACTTATAAACGAGTTAATTTGTTGACGAGACAGTTCTAAACGTGTTCTTTCTTTCCGATTACTAATTTTTTGCAGACTCTGAAGTTGTCTTATAAGAATGCTTTAAGTATATGCATATCATTAGAGCAAA
Organism: Cryptotermes secundus; assembly: GCF_002891405.2. NCBI lineage: Eukaryota > Metazoa > Arthropoda > Insecta > Blattodea > Kalotermitidae > Cryptotermes > Cryptotermes secundus. The sequence goes on along the minus strand of NW_019731253.1, from coordinate 87,080 downwards.
TGCAGTTTCCGAATCTTTGAAAAAGAGACGAACCAATGTATTAGACTTCAAAGGAAAAACATCTGTGGGGAAGCTTGTGGTAAACAGCCAAATAACAGAGCAAGTAAATGTGTTTATTTACTTACAATTTAATATCTTCAAACACAAGATGCGGGGCAAAGTGACACAAGTGCCTGGAAGTATCAGACTCAACAACGGGAACTACTTTCAGAAACTTAGAAACATGTACAGTCTTAAAGTTTATCAAAACAACGGCTCTTCCGGCTTTTATATTGTCACGTGTAGGGGTTGACGCGTGGCATATAGACGGGTTCTGGATTGGTAATTAGATTTATTGCACCTTATACATTCACATTCGGGTCTACAAGCAATACAGCGCGCAATCGCTGATCTACCCTCTTCTCAGTTCACCGTTGCACACTCAATAGGGTTCTCGGTCTTCACCAGTCGTATCCTGGCAAAGGATTTATAACCGTCTCATTGTCACTTAAAATCACATATGAATTCTTGTCACATTCTAATTCCTTTCTTGCCGTTTCTTCTCAATCACCCTTGACTGCCCTCTCCATAACTCGACCAAATTCTTGACAACTGACTCAAATTAACTCTTCTTCAACTGAACTCTCTCATCTTCTGACAGCAACTAACTCAGAACGATTTTCTTTATCCCTTTATAACCCTTCGGTACGGACTCTGCAGAACACACAGCCTCTCCCTTGCTGAGAAATCTTGTTTACCGACCGTTGCTTAGCAATAGACGTCCTATTGTTGGGCGCGTTGGCTCCCGCGACAATGTGTTTATCAAGGAAATACGTAACAACGTCACCATATACTTATCTCCAACATGAATATTAACAACAAAACAAGAAAAAAATTAATGAGGCATCAGAGATAGAACTCTTGAGACTTTGGTAGGATTTCAGGTTATCTAAGCAGTGGTATGAAGCGTTCTACCTCCTGGGATGATAGCGTGTAGTTCGGCGAAAGTCAGCGGACGTCTCATGCTAGTTTTTTTGCTTGGCTTACTCTTGAATAGCGGACGATGGACAAAGCCGCAAAACCCAGTAATTCTGAGTGCTATACATAATCGTCAGAACCCTTTAGAATCTAGTTAACGCAGTTATTTCAACAGATCAGACCCTCGTAAGAGAACGCGAAATGATTTTAAACGGTACAACGTTATGATTGCATCTTTCGGGATGCATTATTCAACTGGTCTAGCTCGTGCAGGTCCAGCCACTTTCAATAGAATTGTTATTTAGTACACCTGAATGAGCACGAAATAATCTCTTCGTGCTATTTTGCCAGTATTGTCGCGATAACTTGAATCGAAGAATTGGAGCATAGACAAACATAGCAAAGGCACACAGTTTTCTCGGAACCAGTTTTACCAGTACGCCCTACTGTTCGTTACTATCAGCTGTTACTCCACAGATCCCTTCTTACACTTAGCTGTACGCCCTGCTATTTACTACTGTGACATGATGCCTGAAAGCCGAAATAGAGGAGTCCGTATAGACGTTTATTGTTAGGTAACGACTCGGTAAACAGGTTCCCGTGGCAACGAATGAGCAAGCAACACTCGATGTACTGTTGAGCTATAACGATGGAAAGGATGTTTTCTGCTGGATCCGCCTGAAGGCTATATAACGAGAATCACAGGCCAGCTGAGAGAATAACACAAGGAGTCTCTTTAGATGTCAGTCGAAGATGATTGAGAAGATATGAAAAGAGAGGAATTAGGCCGTGTAAAGAAGACTTCATGTGTGCTACAGTTACGATGAGGCTGGTATGATTACTGTGTCTAAAATCCGTTGCCAGGATACGACTAGTGAAGACAGAGAACCTTAGTGCGTGTATAACAATGAACTGTAGAGTCTGTAGATCAGCGATAGCGCAGTATTACTTTTAGTTACGAGTTGAGTGCAATACGAGCAAATCCAGTCATATGATATAAAACACATCTAATAGTCACGCACCCCTAGAACACGTGACAATACCATTAGGTATGGGGCTAGTGCTTGTAGCTGTACTACCACTCTGCAGATTATAAAGCGTATTGTTCGAAGCTGTGAGGACGTCTTGGAGCTGGGAACAGTAGCCCCACTAACGTGACACTACACGTACCCGTCAAAAGGGCTGCGCCCCTGAGGAATTTCTCGCGCTCAGGGACTCAAGTCTTGTTTCATCCTGCTGTGCGTGCGCAGCAAAAGAACCCCATGCCCCCCCCCCCGAGTTTCTTTAAGGAAAGTTTCGATTGAATTGTGTAAATGAAATTTGTTTTGAGATGTAGACTGACTTAGAAAGGGGGAGGAAGATAGAAGGCTGTAGTGATAGAAAAGTTAGGAACTTTCGATACTGCTCAAAAAAAGAATAAAGTTTCTTCCACTTCTTTTCTTGGTATATATAAATCCAATTTTGGATGGAGCGAGTTTAACAAGTATGAAGTGCGAAGCCCTGTCCTTTTTTATTGTGGTCTGAATGTTTTCAGCGAATGACCTCATCAGTCAAAACCTGTTGTGTATTTGAGTGTCAGCCAGCCACTTTGAAGGTAATGGAGTTGAGAACTGCAATATAAAAATAACCCATACAATTTTCTAAAAGCCTTTATATCTTTGGAGGTTTGTAGAACTTGCATCTTTATTGCGGCATCCCACGGTGGAATAAGAATTATTTACTGAATCAATGAATACATTTTATAAACGTCACGGTCTTCTTTGATGTGACGCTCTCACTGATGTCAGATGTGTCGAGAGGCAAACCGTTTTCCCCAGGCACTGCATATATAATGTAGAGAATGTGCCGACAGTTCTCCGGTTTCTTACCAGAGTTTCGAGGAAACGTTTCCTCATCCTTAGCTATATTTTCCACATATAACAAATCCATTGATCATTCCTACCTATGGCTTTATAGCCCTTGTTGTCCTTGGTCACTTTTTTCAGTTTTTTAATCCATATACAGTCAGTAAGACTCCTTGGAAGGGCGATCAGCCCGTCGCAAGGCCGCTGCATACACACAGAACAGCACAAACGCAGAATAAAGGCATACAGACATCCATGCCTCGAGTGGGATTCGAACCCACGAACCCAGTATTTGAGCAGGTGAAGACAGTTCATGCCTTACACGGCGCTACCACCATGATCGGCTATTGTTCATTCTTACTTAATTACTCATGGAGCTGAGCCCTTCTGGAGGAGCTGCCAAATCTGCAGCTACTCAAGAATTTCCCAGCATTTTATGGAACCCGAAGGTTCATTACCGTGTTCACAAGAGCCCTTCACTGGTCCCTATCCTGAGCCAGATCAATCCATTCAATACCATCCCATCCTATCTCTCTAAGATCCATTTTAATATTGTCCACCCACATACGCCTTGTCTTCCCTGTGGTCTCTTTCCTTCTGACTTTCCCACCAATATCCTATACGCATTCTTCGTCTCCCCATTCGTGCTACATGACCCGCCCATCTCACCCTCTTTGATTTCATCATTCTAATTATACTTGGATAAGAGTACAAGTTATGAAGCTCCTCATTATGCAGTTTTCCCCAACCTCCTGTCACTTCATCTCTCTTCGGTACAAATATTCTCCTCAACACGCTGTTCTCAAACATCCTCAGTCTATGTTCCTCCTTTAATGTCAGAGACCAAGTTTCACACCCATACAGAACCACAGGCAAAATTATATTTTTGTATATTCCACTTTTTATGTTTTTGGACAACAGACGAGAAGACGATAGGCTCTGGACTGAATGGTAGCAAGCATTACCCGAGTACAATCGCCTCTTAATTTCCTCCTGAATCAGGTTTCGATCTGTTATCGTTGTTCCCAAATATCTGAACTGTGCCACATTTTTCAAAACATCTGTTTCTTATTTTTATGTTATGATACTGCCCTGCATTTTGGTGACGAGACAGTAACGTATAATTAATTTTCTCTGTGTTTTCTTCTAGATCAGCCTCTTTACTTGCGTCAGTTGAAGTTCGTGTGTTTTTCTTTATGGTATCTACATTATCACCCAGTAGGTTCACATCATCGGCGTAGACCAACAGCTGATGTGTCCCGTTTAATTTCATTCCCACCTGGTTTCCCTGGACCTTCCCAATTGCATATTCTAAGACAAAGTTGAAAAGGAGTGGCGATAAAGCATCTCCTTGATTTAGACCATTCTGGATAGGAATATTATCAGACAAATGTTTACCTACACGGACTTCAATATACGTTTCGTTTAAACACATTTTAATCAACCTAACTAGTTTCATGGGTATCCCAAACTCTATCAGAGTATTGTACAATACTTCCCTCCTAACTGAATCATGCCAGTCACGGTAGCCGAGCGGTCTAAAGCATGCACTGTCTTCGCTCGCTCGGAAGCCGGGATCGTGGGTTCGAATCCCACTCAGGGCATGGATATTTGTGTGCGTTTTTCTGTGTTTGTCTACAGGTAGAGGCCTTGCGACGAGCTGATCACTCGCCCAANGTGCAAACAATATATATTATATGTCTTTGATCTTGTTCTTTCTACACTACATGTTTCGGCCTCTATCGACCATCATCAGGTGTATACTCTTAACGTTGCTGCCACACTGAACCCGGTCTAAAATTTAACATTTAAAAACATTTGACGTGTGCAACATAATCTACATACCAGACACATATCAACGATGTAGATGTTGATAATACGAAGAATGTGACATTGTGTTTTTAAATGTTAAATTTTAGACCGGGTTCAGTGTGGCAGCAACGTTAAGAGTATACACCTGATGATGGTCGATAGAGGCCGAAACATGTAGTGTAGAAAGAACAAGATCAAAGACATATAATATATATTGTTTGCACTTGGGACGGAATTTGTGTCATTTATCGTGATCAACAAATTTTCGTTAAACTTCCAGACATGAAATTCTGTGAATATCCTTTCATCCGTTTCTAGTTCTTTAATACCGAGAGACGGATCATCTGATCAATTTTCATAAGCGTCCCGCAAGGATGGTAACGCGCGTATAAAGGAATCCGTTCTTTTTTAATTTGCTTAGTGGGGGTGGAGTCCAGTTGGGTCCACTCGTCACGGCGGCCACTGATTGGCCTATTGTACCTGCCCCGGGTGATTATGATGACGGAGAATTTGGTAAAATGAAGATTGGCAGGAGAAACCGAAGTAGTCGGAGAAAATCCGCCACAGCGCCACTTTGTCCACCACAAATCCCACTTGACCAGACCCGGGATCGAACCCGGGCCGCCGCGGTGGGAAGCCAGCGACTAACCGCTTGAGCTATGGCGCGGCCAAGGAATCCGTTAGACTGAGGTCTTGAGCCCGACAGAACGGTCTGTTTCTGCCTGCATAAACTAGCTCCCTCAAGGACCATATCAGTGGCATTTCATCTGTTCCTAGCTTGTCTTTGAAGATTTCAAGTCAAAGTATTTTATAAATAACGTTTTTCTCATGTGCAAAAAATTCCCCGTCTAATTCAGTCATCAAATTTGTGAGGTTAATTTGTATGCATTTAGTACACAACATCCTGGAATCCACAGTAAACATCTTAAAGACATAATGTCTTGTTCTGATTTTTCTTCCCTTATATAACCTGTTGCACTCCGCAATTACTGGTTGTCAAGCTTCACGGTTCCATAGCCTTCGAGAACAATTCAGATTTCTTTTCAAGCCTTCTTTTGTTCTCTACTATCTCTCAGATTCATGGAATGAGAATCTACAAAGATAAGTCTATTAAAACTGTCCCACTAGACAAGAGTGGGAGAGATCACAGTTTAACAACTTGGAAGTACATCGAACGCTGCCATTACTACTTTCATATGCTCTGTGAATTAACTGCAAAAAAAGAATATTAGTAGGAGGACGTGTGTCCCATTCTTCTGTCTGAAACTACTGATAGGACTCCAGTTAAAATTTTTTTATCGAATAGGCCTTTTAGAGAATTATTAAGGATATTCAATTTCCTTTCTTACCTGTCAAATGAATTTCACTTTATAAGAACTTCAGATCAAATATTATTGAATTTCTCAAAGATGCTCATTACACAAAACGCTTTTACATGCGGTAAAATTGTATTCATTCAATCATTCTTCAGTGGCTCTACATCCCTTTATTGGGCCATTGCCTCTTCTTCAGTTTTGTAAACTTTTTTACACAGACGGTAGGACTCCTTGGACGAGTGATCAGTCCCTCCTAAGGCCGCTACCTACACACAGAACAACACAAACAGAATAAACGCAAGCAGACATCCATGTCTTGAATGCAATTCGAACCCACGATCCCAGCGTTCGAGGCAGCGAAGACTGTGATTAGTACACACGCTAGAAGAGAGCATCTGAATGCATGATCATGGTGCTCAGACGTACAAATTTGTTTTATATTTTTCCATTTATGAAATATAAGGAGAAATGATTTCATGTGGCAGTATACACTCTTTGCTCAAAGTAACTAAACTTCGTAATGAGGTTTGTTTGATTTATTCCTGTTGCTGACCAAACTTCATAATTACTCATTTAAATATCAATTGATTTTGACAATTGACAAAATATGAATGGAATATCGTTGCACCTGCCGCTGAGTATTTTGCTAGACATGTACCAGTCTTTTGGAAAAATCTACTTATTTCGCTCTCCTGTCCTGAAGATGAACACAAAAAGTGCTTCAGATGTGGTTGTACATGCACATCACGAGCTCTCACATGTCAGAGAACCGAAATGTTAATTCCTACGGTCATGACAAACTCAAAACTTGCCAGGATAGTAATTCAAATGACGTCACGACTGCCTCCTTTTACGTCATTTCGAATTTATTTTTACTGATGATCCTGCTGTTCCTCTCTGAGCTACCCAGAGGGTTGTTAAATAAACCATAAAATAAATTAAACTTAAAACTCTCAGGTTCTTTCTATTCTGTGTCTTTCAGAGTCGACGGAAACTACAAAATATTAACTCCTCTGTTGCGTAAACTATAGGCCACGGAACAGTAAACTGAGAACAGTGAAATAAATGACGATCATAAAACATTCTAGCAGAAGCTGTCTCAGATAAATAAGTTGTAGTAATGTAACAAGTACTGAGAGCTAGGGTGTCTCTCATTTTAAATCGTGTTTGTGTAAAAGCAGTGTATTGTACGTATTTCGAAAGGTGGAAACAAATAAGCATATAATGAGGAGATGAGTCTGTCCTTCAGCGTGCTTCATCTTCAAAACTATCAATGAAACAGTGTTCAGAGATATCGGGACCAAATCGGTCTCACAGAATTAATGCGGTTTTGCACTTTTTCAATCGTCCGGAATTTTAGGTAATAGAGGACTCGACGTTTCGAAAACTGAAGAGACACATTCGTGGACATCGGTTTGCATCGGACGAAGACGTGTGTGGCTGAGTGAAGATGTGGTTCCGTAAACAGCCCAGAAGCTTTTTCAAGGATGGGATTGACCGTCTTATCTCCCAGTGGGATAAATGTATTAACAGTTTTGGAGATTACTTTTGAGGTAAAAAATGTTCTTTAACATGTTTTGGCTTCTGACCCGTTTTCATTGACTGCCCCTCAGACATAAAATCTATATCAACAGAGCGATTCTGAATGTTTTCGTGGCCTGTAATTTTCACACCGGAAGCAACAAAACAAAACGGCTAATGGAATATGAAATTGTAACTCAGACAGTTTCATGGCAATGTGTTCTCTGCATTGAGGTCTGGCAGAGACTATGATGTCATACCACCAAATGGCGACTGTTTAAGAGAAAGCAATGGGAGTAATTCGGTTCTTCGAAGCACAGTCCGTTATCAAAATGCAACGTCGTTACCGAACTCAATCTGGAAAATATCCACCTTCAGATAATGCTATCCGATGCTGGTTGAGACAATTTCAAGAGACCGGTAGTGTTCTGCACAGAAAGGGAGTGTGAAGACCGAGCTCTTCGCAGGAAGTTCTTGATCGAACCCAGGAAGCTTGGACATCTTACGTGTCACGAAAGGCGTTCATATGTTGAAGTTGTTTAGCATTCTGCAGTATTGATTCTATATGCAATGAAACCATTTGAGGTACGCCGTCAGATTGCTTAAGCAATTTTATTTGATAATTATAGCCACCTAAACCCCGACACTAATTTTTATTATTATTATTATTATTATTAGAGGGGGTGGGTTTCCCCATGCACCGCGACTAATAGTCTATTGTACGTCCCCCTTTGATATTCTACCAGTCGCGATACCCTACCGGTACTGGTGCGTGCTATTAGCCCCGTTCAGCCAACGAGGTCGGCCCTCGGTACCTGATACTTCCCCCATCTACCAGAGGCATTGGAAACTACTTGGGCGGGAAACTTTTTGTTCTTTATAGCCATCCTGTCTGCATTCATATGGCGTTGTTAAATAACCTACTAACCGAGCAGCGTATTAGCGTAATGTCTGTGCGCCCGAATATGTTGTGAGCTCAGGGTACAATGTCGAAGTATGTAATTACTGAGACTAATAATAATTCTGACAGTTCGAACGTGTTTCGAATTCAGTATGTTCCTGGTTCCACGGCGACATGAAGGAAGCCAGCGTGAAGTTGGGCGAGGGTATCACATGACGCGAGCTGTGCAACTATCTGCACTGATATTTATATCGACCCACCGGACTTTGTGGCCGGTTTATCCTGACTGAGGTTTTCATGGTTTCCTCAGTCCGACAGAAAAATGCAGGATAGAACTTCAAATTAGACCACTACAGCCTCACTCTGCATGTACTCAGACTCATTCATAAGCAAATGTCCCTCAGTTCTGCTCTATGCAGCCTCATCCATCAACAGCATCCTTAAATAAACAATGAATAAGTAAATATATTGTCACGTGGGGAAGTGACTATTGGCGGGGTTTGAGTAGGAAATGGACTTATTGAGCACATACACACGACTCTGAACTACAAAGTAATTACAGCGCTACCACTAGCCTCCAAATTCACAAATCACCAAAGCACCCGCTATGTTTTTCCAACCTGATGTGTCTTCACCAGCCATTTCCTTGTAACGGCTTCTGACGGTGGAGATTCAACTTCACGCGCTCAAGTCCTCTCTGATTGGTGGCTCCCAACTGCCTCATTGCTTCAGAGACTCATGTACAGAACTGACTTGGTTGCTCCAGTTGCTTTTTTTATATACCCTTTGCAGGACCGAGTATAAACATCATCTCCAACAGCACGTCTATTGTTGTATGCATATCCTTTGCTACGGGAACATGTTTACTGAGCCTCTGACTATAAATTAATGTTGTTTCAGAGCCTCTCGCTAGCAACGGCTGTTTCTCTGGCTCCAGAGTTCTTGCTTAGAGTAAGTATGCTACAATACATATGACATATAACACAGTGGCTTGAGCATACACTTTTTGTAGAAATTAGTGCAACTCACGTTGAGAATTGAGCGGGAAGTCTCTTCATATGCTTTGGCACCATTAACTTCCCTGATATCTGCTGCATTCTTTTCCAGACCCATATTTTGTCGAATGATAGGTCGTGGCCTATGTTCAACGCAATCTCCCACTTCTCATACCAGCATATAGTCAGTCATACCCGTCTCCTCTGCATACTATGCTACACGATACACGACAAAAGACTGCTCAGTCTTTCGAGGCTTACTGCATAAATTAAGTTCATGCTCGATAATTCGTTGCTATGGCAATATGAGATTGCGTAATGATAGTGTTCACCTCGCCGTTAGGATGCAGACAGGTTTCTCCCTTCTTGGTGCGGATCTGTCCTCAGTGTACTGGATTTTGTGTTCTCAAGCGGAGGCTATGAATGTGCTCTCCGGTAGTTCACCGCCAGCTTCTTGTTGATTTCTTGCTTATCTTCCTCTTCGACCATGAAGATGGAACCAGTACGGTCCTCCGAAACGTCGGCGGTCTTTACCTGACTGCATGTCGTTACAGTTAAAAAAATAGTATACTAGACACTTATCCTGATTTCTTTGCTTTAATGTGAGAGACCAGTTGTAGTTTTGTATATTGTAACGTGTTTCGTTACTGAAGACGCCGTAGAGATGGTTAATTGGTTTATTTAACAATCTTCAAATAACGGCTACAATTAATTATCACAATGTTACGGGTTTCCACACTTTACAAACCCTAGAACAAAATCTCTTAACACTCTCTTCGAGAGTCTTCACGTACTAATAATGCGGGAGCTATGCAAGTCCCCCTGAATTACACACTCCAGATATGACTGGTTATCGCACACGCGGCTGTAGCTCGTAACTTGCGAACTGAGAAGTTGTTGATAACGCACTCGGCGAGTGTCACAGTACAACTCGCAGGCTGCTATGTTTCAACTGACTCTGAATAGCCTTCGCTGCTCCTTATGTAGCCTCGATCGGACAGTCGTCGCCTGGTGCCTTGTTGCTAGCCACGCTGTCCGGAGTTGTTGACGGCTGCCTAGTAACCGCGATATCCCTCGGTGACGTCACCGCGTTGACTTGCGTTGCCTAGCGACCAGGATGCTAGGACTCGGCTAACATCGGCTCGCTTCGGCTTCGCTCGGCGCATCACGGCTGGCGGAGGGTGGGGGGGGGCGTCATTCAGAGCTCAACATGTCACAATATTTTAATTTTTATGTCCTTGAATACCTGAAGAGAAGACACTCCCCACTGAACTAAACTGAACTGAGTGCCGGAAGCTTTATCCGACTTTAACATTCTCTTTAATTTCTTAGTAAATGCAATTTTGATTCCTTGTTTTCATTCCCTATTTTTATTTTGATAATTCTAATACTAATAGACGATAATCGTTAATCTACTCATATTACTTCCATATCTGTCTGTCTGTCTTTCTGTCTGTCTATCTATCTATCTACGATCTATCTATCTTTAGTCTTGTTGCTCCTACTTGGAGAATATGGCATCTGTGAAACGCTTCGTTTCACTTCAGTTTCTTAATCCTAGACAGTCGGTAAGACTCTTTGGACGGGGGATCAGCCCGTCGCAAGGTCACTGCCTACACACAAAACAACACAAAAACAGAATAAACGCTCACGGATATTCATGCCTCGAGTGGGATTCGAACCCACGACTCCAGTGTTCGAGTGGGCGGAATTGCTTCATGTCTTAGACCGCGCAGCCACTGTGATCGGCACATTACGTCAAATTTCCCTAGGTAAAGGAAAAACTTATTATGTGTAGGTGATAATTATCGTTTCTCTTTTATACAAAAATGTATAATCGCCTGCTGGTTCAGCGGTCTCCCAGTGTCCCATCTGTACTACCACTGAACCTAGTTTACACTTTTCTAACCTTAACGCTTCTCTTTGTAATGGACGTTACCCGTTATGATTTCCCAAGCTCCATATTCCACTTTGCTTTTAATGATAAATATAGGAGTCATATATTACCCCTTGTAACGGATGTGGGCACTCATCTCTGCAGCATGCTTTCAGCACAATATGGAGGCGAGGCAAGAAAAGGAGAAATTACGGCCATGGATCTGTAACCAACGAACATGATCACCATGGAGTTATGCAAGTTAGCAGATGTACTTCTTTTGGCTTATTTTGGACTTCACCCATCGTCCGGTATATAAAAAAGACAAAAAAACCACAACGTTTCGGAGACTGGATCTGTCTCCGTCTTCAGGTGTATAGGGAAGGTTTTAACCTACTCAGTTGGGCCCCTTAGAAAGAGCTAGTCTCAATCACTGGATGTTTGCAGATGTTTGCTCCACCGAAGTAGGCCGTACACTTTTCCTGTCAAGACAAGTCTAAATGCCCATCAGGCGTTACTTTGAAACGTGTTGAATAACAATTGAATGTTAGCACGTTAAGCCATATCCTTACTGCATGACGTAGCATTGTCCCTTTAACGTGCCCATCTAGCGCCATGTTGCTGAACTTTAATCTCTGTTGACTGGATGCGTTACGCAGTGAAGCCACTGTAGGGCGTCTGCGCGTTTAGTAGCCATTGCTTGCAAAGAACGTTTAACTGAAGTCGACTCAGTATGGGTTCAGAGCGATAATTAATAGCGCGGTGCGCAGATAAACGAGCCTAATTTCAGTAATAATTGTGTAAATAACACCTCGTAAACACAGCACTCGCAGTGTCTATCAGAAGCCCAGTGCCTAATGGATTGTATGCAGAGGTTTACAATAGGCACTGGACCAAACCAAAATCCACCATTTGTTAGCTGTTTCTTTGTATTATTTGCATGGATTTGAGTAAAATCGATATGCATTTCTGACAACTGAAACTAGATCCGTAACTTCCTAATTATATACCTTCCTAATTGAATAATTAATGCTATGTTAATGGAACAAAAATTTTAAAGGCTGCCAATAATCGCCTTTATACTGCATATTAAATTAGTTCAGTTCAGTTCTAACCCTCACGACACGTTTGTACATTGGTAGTGTTATCTTGTTTCCTCTTTGCTTTGTGGGTCTACAGACCCTGTGGCCCTTGGCCACTTTTTCAGTTTATTAATTTATATACGGTAGGTAGGATTCCTTGGACTGGTGATCAGCCCGTCGCAAGGCCACTACCTTCACACAGACTAAACTCACAGACATCCATGCATCAAGTGGAATTCGAACCCACGATCCCAGTGTCCGAACGTGCGAAGATGGTTCAAGACTTGCACCGTGCGGCCAATGTGGTTGGCACTTACTATATTTACTGCCGGGTTAGAAAATGGTGGAATGAGACTGCTATTCCCCCATACGTCTTCATGGCAAGACGCTTAATTAATTAAGGAGACAAATTTACCTTAGAGTTCTAGCCTCCAAATAACTGCTCCCCAAAAATCGTTTGTCTGCATAACCTGTCCATAGTTCCCTTACCTAACTGAATATGAATACATAACAGGACTACAGCTAGAATCGTTCCCCTTCCCTTATTGAATGTTTCTGTTTTCTGTAAATTGTTGCTTTTGGGCTTTCTTTCAAACATATTGTAATGTGATCTTTTTTTTTTTTTTTGAAATACTGAGCCTGTGCGTGGCAGCTGTACAAAGTAATAGATTTTATTCAAAGAATGTTTCTCTTTCATTATGGCGTTTAAGCAGTTTCCCCTTTTGGATAAAGCTATCGCCATACGTAATTTAATAACTAGCGAACTTTTAACAAGTAAACATAGGAAGACTGCAAGATTCATAGTCACGGCTTTGATGGTTTAAAAAAAATACAATTTCATTTCCATACTTGCTTCTTTGAAATAAACAACCTTCGTTGTTTGCAGTCTAAATTTAAGACCTCTTGAGTCAGAAATATTTAATTCGATCTTGAGTGTAATACAAATATTCTTGAAAATACGCCCTCTACAGTTTCGAATACTTCGTTTACCTTGTAGAACAATAATTACAGATTTTAATTACATTTTTATACGATAAACAATTTTGAACAACAGCTACGAAGTAAATGTTGGGCCCGTACTTGACTATTAAGTCCTTCCAACATCCTTAGTATAGAACCCACTAACAAACACAATATAAATCCGATAATTATTGTGGGAAGTAAAACAATGGGACGAGAGACAAATTTACGTATTAATTTTGTATATTGCATGTAAAGAAAGATACAATAAATAATTTACATGAACGATGTAATTTCAAGATTACTGTCGTATGGTTGTGTGATCATTGTAATGCGGTAAAAATATAGAGACGTTTCGAAGGAGCGAACTGCCTCCACTTTCAGGATCGAAGGGTAAACCGAACAAGCAAGTAGCAAGCAACAAATACAGGAAGTTCACTTTTGTGCTGTTGGTTCTCTGGCTAAATAGGCTCCAATTTGTTCGTCCACGGCTTAATATTCGGCACTGAAGTTGGAGGTGGTATGTTTCTCCGAAACTGCGGTAAATCTCTACCAGACTACACTGCGTCATATCCCAAAATATCACGCTATGGCTTACGTTTCCATTTCCATCTGCAGACCCAGATGATACGCTGATAGTGACCACACTCACCACCACGTGTATTGATATATAGCGTTATCTTCCCTCACAAATTCATAACAGGACGTTGCGGTTGAATAACCTCCAGATGAGTTGTAAACTTTCCAAGTCCACTGAGGTCGGAATTTACGTGCGTCTGCAGTCAAGAGGTTTCAGTTGACGGTAGGTCACACCCGCTGAGGCTTGGTGTCACGTTCTGGAAATCTTGAGGGAATCAGCCGATAATATACGTGTATTTTTTTAAACGCTCGAGTACAGCAGAAAGTTCGGAAACATCTGTAGTAAGTGCCACATTAATCATTGCTGTACATTAAATGTTGTATTTTGTATTACTTCGAATGTAAGACGCTCTCGAGTTCAAGACTCGCCCAGTTTTGTAACATGGATTTCAAAGGAAAAGAAAATTAGAAATGCGAATATTTCTCGAATTTCGGACGCACCTCAGTTTTTCAAAGGGCAGAAAATCTGTAAAATACGCATCTTATATTGCATGTATCAACATATATTTGAAAGGATTCTGACGATGGTGTATACTGTACCNGTTTTTATGAGTTGTAAATGTAGCGTGCCCGCGCATGCGCGTGTGTTTCGTCTCCGACTCTACTTAACAGGAATTGTATTAAATAACAAGTTAGAAGTCCACGGGTAAATGTAATTTTGGTTAACTACTTTACACGCAGCTCAAGAAAGTTATGTTTTTATTCTTTTTTTCCGAAAAACAGTTCATTCTTATGAAAATGTTATTTATGCCAAAAAATCTGGTTATAACATAGATCTACTGTGTTATGAAATTTAAATTTTTCAAAGCGGTTACTGTTCAGACTATGGTTTTCTGGTCTCAGACATCTTATATAAATTTCTTGTACGCACGTACATGCTTCAACTGTGAAGACCGAAGCAACATAACTGCTCCGAAATTTCGGAACCCCACTTAAAAACTTACACAGTCCCTCAATCCAGAAAGCCACAAGCTGCTCTACAATTATTGAAATATTTGTCAGCTTCTGTACCTTTAATGATACGAGATAAATATAATTTACTCTCGTACGCAGTGTAAACAGTGTTGCATGAACATACACATACCTGGAGAGGTAAGTATGGAGAACAGAAGGTTTACAGAAGTGAAAAGAGCGGATGTGGATAACTGTTATAATATTTCACGTAAGCATTCTGCTGCAACCAATTTAATCACTTAATACACATACATATAATAGAGTATTTTTGTGTTGAGTAAGTGGTGATCGAACCAATAGAGTGTGGTATTGCTCTGAAGACTGTTTTGTGCGTACATATCAAGTACGTGGAATAGTTTGGAGTACAACTCCCCAGTCCAGCCCAAGCTATATCCCCATATATCACGTTATGTAATACACAAGCAATAGACATACCCTGTTTCTACTCCCATCAAAGAGCAGCTTCTATTCATCGAGAATGTAATTACACGTTTCAGCTTGGACAGATTTTCCTTATATTTATTCAGTCCTTCGAGATAAATGGAGCACGCAGTAGCGTAGTTGGTTTAGGCACTTTGCTACAAGCCGAAAGGTCACTCGATTATTTCAGTTTACCTAATCCTTCCAGCCACTCTATGGCCCTGAGGTCGACTCAGCTTCTAACAGAAGTGAGTACCAGGAATTTTCCTGCAGGTAAAGAGAGGCCAACTGGTAGGGCTGACAACCTCAACGCCATCTGTGAGCCTGTTGTCTATAAAATTGGAAGCCTCGACGCCTCACAACCCTATGGGCTTCCATGGCCTGTTACAGAGATAACTTCTTTACCTTTACCTTTACCTTCAAAGCAAATTACGAAAACGCGGATCACAGTCGCGTCCCTTCAGTGCATTCCACGTCTCACTAATAGTAGTTTTGGGCGCTAAATAATAGCTGTAACGTACGTAGCATCGCCGGATAGTCCAGTGGACAAATGGCTGTAGTGGTACGGTGACTTGCAATCTCAACATTTCATATAGAGGTATATAGACTACGCATCAGCAAAGTAAAGGTACAGCTATCCTATAAGAGGCCGTGGAGGCCCATAGGGTTGTGAGACGTCGAGGCTCCCGCATTTTCTATACAGTCGGCTCACAGATGGCGGAGAGGTTGTTCCACTTTATAAAATAAGGAATTTTAGCTAAAAAAATGTGTTTATCTCTGCCAACACAACTTTATATACCATAAGTCAAGTATTTGCTACTACATTGTTCAACCCATAGGCTACCATCAAGTAACCTACCTTGTCTGTTACCATAACTACTCCTCTTTACGTTGATCAATGCTTACATCTGATATCTTCCATATTGTGGTATAATCCTCCCCCCCCCCTTGGCACTACAGCCCCAGTGGGCCTAGGCCTACTTCCATGAACTCCGTTCACTTCGGTTTTTCTAGATCTTACACTTAAGGTAGGACTCCTTGGGCGAGTGATCAGCTCGTCCCAAGGCCTCTACTTGCAGACAAACACAGAAAAACGCACACAAACATCCATGCCCTGAGTGGGATTCGAACCCACGATCCCGGCTTCCGAGCGAGCGAAGACAGTGATTGTGGTATAATACCCCAGTAAAACACAATATGACTTTGCGACACAACATTTTTAATAGTAACACTGTACTTCGTGAAAACAATAAGAGAACTCTACACAATATGTCAGCTACGAAACCTGTTTTCCACACTTGGAAAAGCTTCTCACACTTGCGGTATTCTGTTTTGCAGGAAGAAGGAGCGCAGTGCATGATGGACGCTAAAGTGGAAGTGGTTATCATCTTCATGCTCGTAATTGCGCAGGTAAGGGGACAGTATTTGCTTCTTAACGTTTCAAATCAGAACACCATAAGTTCGCTATGGATATTACATTAGGTCCTATCCAAATTACGGGAATATCTTAAACGAAGATAAAATATTCTTGTTGGAAAAACTCAAGAGAAATTATCACATTGGTCTCAGACATAGAGCATTGGATATTATTAAAATAGATTTTCTGAATATAGATTCGGAAACTGTGAAGTGGATTATGCTGGCTTAGGACAAAATCCATTTACTAGTTCTCTTAAAACTTTTGATGTACCTCCAGGTTTCATATCAACGGATAATATAGGATATTCCTCGAAACATTTGCCCGATTTCAGGGTATAATTGATAATGTAATTTTGAGTGTCAAATATTGTATCGACACGGGCTGGACTCTAACCCCTTACCGAAATAACCTGGCAGTTTTAAACTGCTTCGTTTGTTGACTTGTTTTGATCATTTTATTTTTTTTAAACCTTGAAATGATATACAACTATGTAGCTATATAACAAAACGACTCAAAATTTTATAGATGTTCGCTGCTTTTTAGTAAAATAGGTAAGTTATTAAATCTAAAAATAAATGGATTTCAACAACCCCATGAAAGTGGGAATATCCCTTCATGATACCTTCTTTCTGTTTTCCAGGCATATAAAGGAACAGATATTATTGTGACATGTTGCGCAATGGAGGACAACCCCTCCCTAACCAGCAGTGTTCTTCTCAGTTCACAAATGCATTGACTTGCTGTCTTTCCTTAAAGGAAAATTTCGCGGATTACAATTGCGTCTGCCTGCATAGTGCTTCATGTGTTCTTAGTGGAGGGCGACTGTCTGCGTACTGTTTCAGGTGTTCTTAGTGGAGGGCGACAGTCTGCGTACTGTTTCAGGTGTTCTTAGTGGAGGGCGACAGTCTGCGTACTGTTTCAGATGTTCTTAGTGGAGGGCGATTGTCTGCGTACTGTTTCATGTGTTCTTAGTGGAGGGCGACTGTCTGCATACTGTTTCAGGTGTTCTTAGTGGAGGGCGACTGTCTGCGTACTCTTTCAGGTGTTCTTAGTGGAGGGCGACTGTCTGCGTACTCTTTCAAATGTTCTTAGTGGAGAGCAGTTGCCTGCCCACTGCTCCAAGTCGTCTTAGTGGAGGACGATTTCCTGCATACTGTTACATATAGTATTTGTACAGGGGGACCGCTTACTTGCTGTTTCAGATGTTATTGCTGGAGGCTACATCAATACGAGAAAGCTGTCACAATTCGTCTAACGATGAGTTAGACACGGCTTCAGGCGCGTTGGACGTAGGAAGACTTGCCAGAATCCTCAGAAGAATTGCCGCCAGGAAGACATCGTGAGCAACACTTGCCACACTGAAGTGTCGTCCGAAGAAACGCCTTGCCAACCGTTCACATAATCAGTGGTTATTTCATAAACAGTTGTGTTTTCAGTATATTTCGAACGTCAAGCATTGATTGAAGGATGACACAACGAGACGTCATATCGATCATATCATGTCTTATCGTTCTAAATGGTACCTCTGTCAAGTCTCACGGCTACAGTATATTTTGCTACTCTCAATAATGAGGTTGTCATGTTAATTTCTGTCCAACTGCGCATACTTTCCGTAAAAAATACTGCTATGCAAGGCAAGAGAATTCTAATGTTGTGTAGTACTCTATTGTTTTATCTTATAGACCTATTTTATGCTCACTGATATTTATTGATCCGGCATTCCTTTGAAGATTCTTGATTCAAGTACCAGTTTCCGGAAAGTACAGTCTATTCAACATTAAATCACTTTCAGAATTCTTTCTTGGGATACCCAAGTTACTGGATAATTTCTTCGTATTTATTGGCAATATGAAGGTCGTAAGGATGGTATTTGAAATAATTGTTAAATTTGTTTTAAGCCAAATAACTTTGTCAGAAGCATGAGTTTTTAATTACATTCTAAAGAATGTATTCATGCACACTGTAAGAGCGCAACTTTCAACATGTTTCGTCATTAAAATAATCAAGAACGAGGAAGTGTAAGGACAGGTTACACTGAGTCTGATATCAGAGTACGCGGTCCGCAATGATGTGACACGTGACCCACTTCTAACGATGCAAATGCGGTGGTTGTACTCGTAGCAACATGCAGCAGAGAGGGAGAGTGAAAATTTCATAATTCAAATGCCAAAATTAAAAATGACTTTTGATATTTACAAGAAAGAGAAGTCAGTCGGTTACTCCTCGGGTTCCCACAGCGGCGGCCCGGGTTCGAGCCCGGGTCAGGTTATGAGAGATTTGTGGTGGACAAAGTGGCGCTGGGACAGGTTTACTTCGGTTTTCCCTCCCAATTTTCATGCCACTAACTGTTCTACAATAGGCCAAACAATGTCTGCCGTACCAAGTGGACTCAGTCTCACCCCACCGCAAGGAACGTAATTAAACTCAAGAGCTCTCGTTATTAATAAAACAATTATTCATATGTTAAGAAATGACCCAAATTACAGTCTCTTTTCCGAAACAAACGTCAGTCCTAATGGACGATATATGCTGTATACACACACCCACCTGATAAACTAAAAATTCAGTCCATTCCGTAAATATTCAGTGATTCTAACGTGGCATTAGTGGAACATTTTGCTGCCATAACAAAAAGGGGGGGCGAGGGTACGCGGCAGGTTCGAGTATCTATTTCGACTCTGGTTACAATTGCTACTTGTTGTGGTTTCCTCATTTGAACAAGCATGCCTTACATTAGGTAATTCCCGATTTTCAATTAGGCATCTCGCCATGAAGATATATGAAGGAACGGGCGTGTAAGTCCTGGCATACCTAACCTTTTCACTGGATGGGGGTGAGCTGTCAGCTTCAATCACCGATAAAACAGCCCTCGGTACCCATTCCATAGGCTTACGCTGGTGGTATAATATCCATACCGAGATTCAAAACAGTCGGATCTGAATAACAGCTAACTGCACACAAATTACGCAACTTCGTCGAATAATTTCTCTCATCTCTCTCTCTCTTTCCTGTTGCTCCCACTTGGGAGCACAGGGCATCCATGAATCGCTTTGTTTCACTTCAGTTTCTTAATCATAAGAGAGTCGGTAGGACCCCTTGGAAGGGGATCAGTCCTCGCGATGCAGCTACTTACACAGGACAACACAAACAAAGAAAAATGCAGACATATCCGTGCCTTGAGTGGGATTCGAACACACGATACCAGTGTTCGAGTGAGCGAAGACGGTCTCTCATAGCTACAGTTGAAATATACAACAAAATGAACTGCAGGTAACAGTGGCGTATGCTGTATAACAATGATTAGCTTTTTACTTATAAAATTTACGACTTTATCGAATGTTGTGTTTCTACTGCAGATTAGCACTCTTTTATCTGTGATTAATGAAAAAGAAAAAAGGCGAGATATGCAAAATAGCGAAGTAAGCATTTCGAAAGAAGACGTTTGTAAACTGCATTGCATATTTATGCTCCGCTTTAAATTCAAAAGAGACTGGAAAGGTTAGAGCACTTCAGACTACATTGTGTAACATGAGGTCGTAAATATCCTAACGAGGTGAAACAGTTATGAACCATTAAATTTAGTTTACAGCTCGAATTTTATGGACATAAAGAATCGGAAATAGACCTTCTGGCTACGTGGACTTCCATCGCGCTGTTGACTGAATTGCACACAGGCATGCTCACAGACAGACAGAGCTGGTCCTGTTCGCGAGAATTGCGAGAATTTTGCTTATTCCCCGAAAACTTAATCTAATTTAAAGTTTTATCACTTACTGTCATTTCCATAGGTCCATACCTAATATATTTTATGATGATTCTATTGCTACCGACGCTTTTCACGTATAATTTCAATAGCTCCGTTCTTTTGTCTGTTCGTAAATCATTAATTGCGACGTCATAGAAATTCACTCTCTTTCTTTTGGTCTTTCTAGTTAACCATTGCATTCTTATTTAGAGCATAGCTTCCTTCACATTAGAGGAACCGTACTGGTTAGGCCTCACACTTCTTATTCGGGAGATATCGATCTTAAGTAAAAGAATATTGACTGCACTTTCTCAGATTCCTTATAGTTTTTGAGTAGTCCGGGAAATTGCTAAAATACCGCCTTAACTCACTTCCTAACGTGTCCTTTACAGACATTCGCACTTATTGAAGTGTTAGACTTCGAATCCCACTCAGGGCATGGATGTTTGTGTGCATTTTTCTGTGTTTGTGTACAGGTAGAGGCCTTGCGACGAGCTTATCACTCGCCCAAGGAGTCCTACCGCATGTGTAAGATCTAGAAAAACCAAAGCGAACGGAGTTCATGGAGGTAGGCCTAGGCTAACTGGGGCTGTAGTGCCAAAGGAGGGGAAGTGTTAGACAATATGTAAAATTCAGTTGAAGATGAGTCATTATGTAAGCCACTAAACAGATTAAATATAAATAATTTTGTTTCCTTACACGAAATATGATAGCTTTGCTGGAAGGCCATTCGACTACACGTTTTGTTCAACGCCACTGTCTGGCTCTTGTTGTGTTCCTCGTGATGTGTGAATACTGAACTACATGTTGGTCATACATATACAAATGTTTACATATGTAAATACATGTATATTAAGATATTCTTGGGCCTGGAACAGGTAAGAACGTCCCATTACGACGCTACGCCAAACTCTATACGTGTATGAAATTTGGCATATGTTCTCGCACCCGCCGAACTGACGTCAGCATTGATGCGAGTCGAACCCAAGACACTGACTAAGCGACAGGGCTTCTCATCACGGTTCGTAGTGCTTCCGAACGATAGTAATAAAGAGTCCGTTCTGGCCGGAGCACGAACTCGACACTTACACTTAATTGCAGTCACATTTCATCGGCGTGCGCCAAGATAATGCGCAGTCACGATCATGTCGTTTACATGCGAAATGAAGTTATAACAAATAGGGATCATGGATTCATAACGGAAACGGATTTGGGGGTTAAATTGGACCATAAATTTAGGCATCCGGGGAAACGCGATATGAAATGAACATAGATTCTCATATTAGGCGTCAGGCTGCATGGACCTGCACAGCAAAATATGGCGGTCGTAGAATTACACTGCTCGCCGCAATTATGATCGCTGCATGTTTCATCAGAGCACACGCTTGTTATTCAGTTATGGAGCAAACTGCTTTTTAAAATTATTGAATAACATATCAATTTAGTAATCAGCGAACGTTGCATTGTGAGCACAACTCCTTATATCGCGAAAACCCCTCCCTAGTATCTGCTGGCTGAGGTTCTTGTAGCCTGCCCTCTGTCGCTTCCGGAAGTGAGGCATTGTGCTTTTTAACATTTAGTATACACAGTCTGCAGAATCTGCAATAAATGTATGTGTTCAATAAGTACTGACTTGTGAAGGAGTTATGCCCAGTGGCGTAAATCATATATTTTTTTTTACTTAGGTATCATTTTAATTCTTATATTTAGGTTTTACTCAGGTCTTTCTGGTCGAGTTAGGCCGGTGTATCTTCAGTCTATGTGTAGTTTCGTTATTGTCTAGTGCGTTAGTGTGGTTTTCTGATTTTCTTAATTATTTGATATTCCACTGAGCACTGTGTTCAATTGTAGATCTTCATGGATCCTGTGGCTGTTTATGTACCAAGGTGCGTTCAGAATGGATCGGGGATCTCGGATTGAAAGCGCTGGAGGATTTCGATGTTGGAATTGTAGGCTGTCCCACATAGCTGAATTCCATAGATCCGTATGGGTTTGAGTATTGCTTTGTATAGGAGTCTGCTTCTGTTGAACTTTTAGCGAGTAGCCAGTACATTGTTTCGCTTTTTGGTTGAGCTGTTCCTTTTTTAATTTCTTGTGCTTTGCCCTCGTCAGTCTTGTATCGAGATGCATGCCCAGGTTTCATCAAATGATGCTCATAGCCTATGCAGTTGTGAGTCGTTCGCGGCCTACCAGTTCCGGTTCCGGGTTCCGGTTTCCGCTTGCCGTGTTTTGTTCCGTGCTGTCCATCCATCTCTGATTCCAGTTACTTCCGCTCACGTTAAGGTCACGTAACTTGAGGTGAACTGGCTGCTCTGATCAGTGCCGCTTTTCCTGTATCCAAGTGCTCTAGGTTTGGAGCGAATGCTGGCAGGAAGCCTTGCGGTTATGACGTGTCTACATTCGGTTTGGATCCTGCTGATTAGTTCAGAGTGCTTAAATTAAATTGGGTATGTTTTGTCCAGCGAGTTTCCTTGCCGGCGAATGGGCCTTCGCCGTGTATGTGTTTTAAGGTAAGCCTTAATTCTTTTTACACTACGAAGCAGTCCGTGTTCTGTATTTCTTCGTAGATGAGGCCTTTAAGGTTGCTGTTCGACCTTTCTCCACTGACCATATATTTATATTTCTGTGTGTATGTTACAGTACTGGCAAGGTGGGTAAGGCCTGGTGATTTTCCCACGAAACATACTTTGTATGTCCTTGACTTTGTGCGTCACGATATTTCTTCTTCGTTTTCTTTGAAACAACGATTGTGTCTTGCGGAACCAGTCGTAACGTAATCATAGTTCATGGAAATCTGCTTTGTTACAGCTGGTGGCTTATGTCTCTCTTTTTAGCTTAGTTATTTTATATTGAAAAAGTAGAAAGAGGCTTATGAGATCACATTGCTCTCTGTCTATCCGTCTGTCTGTCGCTCTATGTAACCCCCGGATTTTTTGTTCTCTATTCGGTCCGTGTCGTGTCAAAATAAAGTAGGCGATTAGTTCTTCCCTGAACTCCATTTCCTTTATGTGGAGAACCATTTACTTTTTCTTTAGTGGGCGTGGGGGTTGAGATCAGATGCTGTGGAGTTTTGTTGTACCAGCTCTCCTATGTAGCCTCCGCTTGCTGGACGTTTCTAAAGTCTGTCATGTTCTTTAATTTGGCCGTCGATCCTTTTATTTTGTTGCATACTGTGAGTTACTAGTTCTGTTGTCATATTTCCTGAAGTGTTGCTGTAATTATGAATTAGACACGCTGCCATCTTCTCTCGATCTAGTATCTCGTTACTTCTTGGGAGCATGTTCTTCAAGCATGCTTCCCGTTTGATAATCTGTTTGTTGTTATATTTTGTTAATGAAATTATTTCTGTTCATTTGTTACTACTTAGTTGGAGGAAGGAGAAATTCGAGCTTATTGTATCCTGTTTAATATTATCTTGATGCTCATGTTAATAAGTGGAAGTTCTTGTTCTTGGACAACTCAATATAACCACGGGAACGTTGTAAACGCATCTGCAAAGCCTGGCGGGATACGTGTGGCACCGTCAGCCTAGTAATAGGCTGACGGTACAGGGTAGGAGAGGACGGAATGTGAAGCTAGCCATTTTTTTTTCAGCTGACAGCAGATAAACTAAACAAAATTAAACCGGAACTGTTTCATACTGTTCGAGTCAAGACGTTGTACCTTTTGCTCTGCTCCCCAAATACTGCTTCGAGCACCAACTGTACTGCCGTTCCCGACGGCCTTGATGGGTTAGGTGCGTTTTAGTCAAAGTCTGCTCATTTAGCCGTAACGCGCACGTACAGTTACAAAGTATAGAGCGCAGAAAAGTCACACTTTTGTCTCAGTGATATGGGCTAAGCAATGTGTTTATTATATTTGGTTTTCTTAACCTCTCTAGAACGCAAAGAACCTCAGTACGCTAGGAAGAATCATTCTTCAGTTAAATGCAGAAACCAATTTTTTGGATGTTGCCATAATTTTGCAGGGTTACTTGAATCATTTGGTGCTATAAGTGTCTCGCTCCTCCCCTGCCATCATTCAAAATTTGGTGAAAATCTGTATAACGATATGGAATATATAAAGAAACAACGGATACCCACTATCCTTAATATAATGCATGTATATTTATATCTAGAAGGTGCATAGTTCTGGGATGATAGTGGAAAATTAGAGTTGAGAGGCAAATATCAAGACAGTAATAACGAAACACCTTGACAGCATCTCCTAGGTAGGTCACACCTAGAGTAGGTAACTGTGTAGGAGGTTGGAAGAAGTAGGATATGTTCAAGAGGAACTCTGATACGACTTTTGGTTCCCATCCCACGTTTAAAACATGATCTATTAACTTTGTAAGAGGCCGATCACAGTATAGGGAGTCAAACGTCTTCGCCCGCTCGAGACATGGATGTCCGTGTACTGTGTATAGGAGGCATCTCCAACTTCGAACAGGTTGTGATCGACTTTTTAGTGTCAAAACTGCCAGTGATCTACCACCCCCTCCTCTCGTCGTACCTCGATTTAAGCAAAAATATTGGTGAAAATAACACGACACATGAAGTTTGTAAAAGCAACATACATTGAAAGCACAGACTTGTTGGTTAGTGAGACATCTGGGTCTGCATTTCATTCATCAGCTGTTGGAAGTCAGGTGAGTATTGGGTGAGGGCCAGATTCAGGTAATCCTGAAGATGTTCATCTGTCATGTTGGAACGTTGTTTACTCTTTGTCATTTTTAGGTAAGAAAGCGCAGATTCACACAAATAAGTTGAACCGAAACAGGGGTGTACAGTTTCACTGCATCTTAAGTTGGGAAATTTTGTGTCTAGGCACTAACTTCCAAAACGATTCTTGTCCAGCACGAGTCTTGAGAAAAATGTCATTTGTAAGAGTTAATATCTCATTTTCAAGAGATGCCTTGCTCAATGGGCAATTTCCACAGAGAGTAGCTGCAGTTTCTTTAATGTTTAAATCTGATTTGAACGGGAATGACAAGTACTCTACAGCTGTTCTAATTTTTTGGAAGTCACAGAATCTATTTCCGACATCTTGGATAACAGAACAGATTCTGGTCACGTACTTCTCTGTCTGAAAAACAAAATTAGGTTATTTTTCCAAATTGTCCTGCATATTAGGAAAGTGATCAAAAATATTGTTTGTAAGGTCAGTCATCATTAGCTAGAATTTGGTTTTGTAGGATGAAACTGTACTCATCATCTCAGCAATGCATTTGTTCTTACCTTGTAGTTCAAGGTTCATATCACATAGTTTGCCTGTGAAATCAGCGAGAAATGCCAGCTCAAATAACCACTTCTCGTCTTCTTACTTTGCTTTCTCATCTCCTCTCTCCTTCAAAAAAACTGTTTATTCACTCAGCAAACTACGAAATCTCTGCAGAAATCTGTACCCACTCAGCCACCTTACATCTGTGTGCAAAGTGATTTCCCACGAATTGAATTTATAATTTTAAAAGCTATGTCCATGTATCGGGTCTCTTGCTTGCCAAAACTTGCTGGTGAATGATGCAGTGGTAAGAAAGGAAAACAGGGAAGTCGTCATGCTGTCTACAGAGAGCAATAAAACCATTAACCTGACCTGTCAGTAATGGAAACAAGTTTATGTAATGGAACATTAGACTTTGTGACAGAAGACTAGAAAGAATTAAATATTTCCTGATCCGAAGTTCTCCCTTTTAAAAAAATCATTCCAAGTAGTTCTTCTTTGATGCTGAAATCTTCAAAAACCATGAAAACTAGTAACTGAGCTGTATCTCTGATGTCTGTAGATTCATCCAGTTGGAGGGAGAAAGCAACACAATTGGAAACATCTTTCAACAACTGTTCGGTTATGTTTCCACACATCATTTCTCTTCGCCACACAGTGGTGTTTCTTGATTATTGAAGATCTTGAATAGCAGCTATGATCCCTTTCTTATTTTTAAATTCTTCAAAAAGATTATCAGCTATTTCGAGAAATCACTCTTTTACAAATGCCCCTTCAGTGAAAGGTTTGCATTTTTAACGATCAGCTTGCTGACATTGAATGATGATTTGGTTGCATTGTTAGAAAGTGACCTTGGTTTTGCTGTCAACTGTTGTTGAGCAGCTATTTCAATTTTTAAGTTCTTTGAGCTTAAGTTTATGAATTTCACTTTTGGTTGGAAAATCAGCATCATACATATTGCTATGGAGAGCATTATAATGACGTCCCAGATTACACTTTTTTGGCAAGGATACTGAGGCGTTGCATTTTCAACTCTATTGAGGTAACTGTTTTATATGACACACGCACACGCACAGAGACGCTTTCGAAATTAATAAAATCACGTGGGCAGAGCACTTACTGTCCCTTTGATTACACCGAGCTCATCCCCAAACTCTATTTGTTTAATGCACAGAAAAGCAACAAATCTCCGCTAACAGCTAATATAATAATACGTCTCACCTATTAGTTCATCGTAAGGGGATTCACAGGTGACCGGAGGGAGGGAACGAAGTGAATCACACGTTCTGTCGATCACTCTTGTATCAGAACACACACGGCTGACGGCGAGTGATGAAATAAGTGTTCACACTTGATACAAGTGTAAAGTAATTTTCATGTAAACTACATAAATCAGAAAAATAGGAATAACTACTACGTATTTTCACTTAAAAATCTGAATATAATAATATTATATTACAAATGAATTTACATGCTTTTCACGTATAATTTCCTTATAGACCTATGAGATCGACCAAAACTCGTCCCGCTATCGACGGGTTGGACATTCCTGGTGTATAGGATTAGCGACTAAGTTCTACAAGGGTTTCAGTGCCATAGATATTGTCGCGTATCGGGCGTATATCGCGACAAATAAATTCTCGGTGTATTTGATGTAGCGAATTTTATTTCACATTCGCACTTACGATCACACAAATTACAGATTCACTATCACTGCTATCTGCAGTATCACAATTAGTACACTCCAAATGCCAGAATACCACTGACTAGTTGCTGGCTAACTCGGCGGTAGCTCCAGGTCTCGCTGACTGTCTCAGTACAACTCAGTACAACCCGACGGTAGCCACACTAGAACTGGCTGTGAATAGCCTTCGCTTCTCCCTATGTAGCCTCGATCGGACAATACGGGAAAACGGCCACGTAATAGGCACCCTTTTGCCTGGCGCTGTGTTGCTATGTAACGCTAGCGGAGGTAACCGCTGTTACTATCGTAACGTCGCCGCTGTTGACTCGCGTTGCCTAGCGACCGCGATATCCCTCGGTGACGTCACCGCGGAGGGGAGTGGCGGGGCGGGAACTCGCCTATTACCGTAAGAACGCGAGCGTTACGTTACCGCCACGTACCGCTGGGGAGGTAGGGGTCGACATGTCACAATATTAACCTAATTAATTCTTCAAAATTTCATAGAAGTACTGTGATTAATCAAGACTATCACTCTTAGGTCTGTATGCTGGGGACTTCGTGTCTGATCCGCACTTGACTCCTTACAAAATACAAGGGTCACGGTTTCTATTCTCTTCTCTTTAAGACTTAACCTGTCCAGGCTGTTCCAGATGTTTATTGAGAACATATTTAGGTACCCTGGACCTCTGTATAATAACAGACCAGCATAAAAATCGAACACAAACAATATATTGTTTTAGTTCGCTAAAACGTAATGGATATGTGTAAAGCCTTTTCATTTCAAAATTTTTTCTCCAATTAATGATTTAATTTCCCATTTGTATACTCCAATTAAATTACACAGAAAAAAAAGTGGACAATGCCACGCGTGTCCCTCTGAACATATATTTTATTAGTTGTACGTAACACTGATTTACATTTATTTTGCAGGAATTTCATGATTAAATATAGCTAATTCGCCATAACAGATTGTGTCAGAAGTTTCGTTACACTGTCAGCTGAATTGGGAAATTGGAAAATGGAATGAAGTCGTTGAATTATTAATGTATATTGAATTCAAACTATGGTACGCAAACTATGACTTCTATTATTTGCTATTTATTAATTTTCACTAATTTCAGTTTGAATGCCATCATGTTCAAAGTACAGAACATAGCGTCTCCATGTCCAACGAAATATTCGACGCAAAATTCTGTTTATGGTACATAACTTTACGTAACCTCCGTCATCAGGCTCGAAGAATTAGCCGACTAAGAAACCAGCATGAAGGCAGCTAGGAGGCCGAGGTCTGTTGAAGATGGAGGAGACATCTTTCTCCGAAACTTCGGTTGACTTTCAACGTGTTACACGGCTTTTTATCCAACAGGATGGATCTCTGCATAACTCAGATCCCATATATACCACACACCATTTATATAACACGTTTACTGCCTCTTTCAGATCTTCAGTTGTTTGACAAAGTTTCCGAGACACATCTTGTCTGTTCCCCACAAGAAGAGAGATCGTGGCTTCTTCGAGGTCTCTCCATTTGCCACGAAAAACGTCATGAGGTGCTCCATCCTGCTGGAACCAGACTTTACCAGTAAGATTCGTGTTGGCGCGCTAAACCATCTCTAAACATGCTCAAATAAGTGTGTTTACTGAGCCCTCAAAGGCGTATGGACCAAACTTTTATCTGCCTGATATTCCTATCCGTTTCATAACATGGGCCGGATTGTGCTCTAAACCGTCGTGTAAATGTGGATTTTCCTTACTAGAGAAATGGAAATTTCTGCTCTTTGAACTGCGATAATTCGCATACTCATCAGTCAAAATAACATCACCGCGTACTACAATTATAGTGAAGACTTCGAGGAATCTCTCTCAGTGATCCTGCCTCTTTTCATATGCCGTTAGCGCTTTTATCGTTCATAAATTTTCTTCGATATCTTTTGAAGCAGAGATCGGTTTTAATATTCCTCCACTTAGATCGTCTTGGGAGCAGCGAAATTGTTGAAAATTTTCTGAAATTCTTCACTGAATACTCCCTTCTCATATGCACAGTACTGGGCTCTCTTCAGTGCTCTAGTTGCTCTAGGTCGACTGGTCTGTCGTGCTTCTATGTAGCTCTACGTCTGCAACAGAAAAGAAGCTCATAGTGCAAAATACATGTCAACATCAGAGACAAATAATGAGGTAACGCGACTTCTTAGATAGCGAACCTTATTTACAACATTTTGAATATCTTTCTCTCGTTGGACATTTCATTAATTCTGTTTAATATTGGTTTATTTGTGTTTGGAATATTTAAATGATTCATTTAGTTATTTTGTCAAAATCCACATAATATATGTCTCAAAGCTACTTTAAATGTTTAAAGTAAGATTCATTGGAATTTGAAATTGAACATTCAACCTCTATACAAGTCTAGCATTCACAGAAATTTAATAACAGTTAAATCAGTTGATTATATTTTAACTCAGTTACGGCTCTGTGTATCTTATACTGTTTAACAAATATTTAAATTAATTAATGCACTATGGACTCTGTGCATCATTTACCATTGTACTGGACTAAGTGGTATTTACGCAATACATACAGAGGATTTCTGTCAACACACGCTCGTGCAGCAGGTTATGCCATACTAATTACACCACTCCAAAATTGAGCTAGTCAGCTTTTAGACCAAGCCAAGTCAAAGTCTCGTCAAAATTATGTTATGACCTACGGTCAGTCGACGAGTCTCTCTTGGTGTCAAGCACCCGCCTGGGGCCCAAGACCAGATATTTGCAACCGTCAGAAGTTGAGGGTTTGTCGATGTGGTGTGCCCTCTCTAACGAGTGGACGGCTCTGTCGTTTACAATTGCTGCTGGCCCTCTCCAGCGCTATCATTTTCGAGTCCTAGTTCCGTGGGACCCAGGACCATATTTTATTGTCTCAGACTCTATATTCTCCCAACTTGGAGGGCCAGGTCCCCGTGTTTATATCCCCCATGGACAGGGTAGACCCGCTATATCCCCAGGTACCGGTTTCCCTTTCTATCGCCTTTTACGACTCACAGGACTACGGTGGAATTTTTGGACCCCGCCTCCACACATGCAGACTTCCATACCTCACTTTGATCCACGTTATACAGACTCGACACGGACCACATAGAAAACACCGCTTTCCACTTCTATTCTGTTGCGTGGACGTGGAGGCGCGTTTACCGATCCACTCTTCGGGCTTGAGCCGTCATATCGCAATAGTTACAGAGGATGACACATGCTGAGATGATGGTAAATAGAACAGGTGTATATTGCTGCTGGTGAATATTTAAGATTTCTTTCCTTATGTCTCGTTAGTGTAGATTTTGTGTTTAGTATGTAGGTGCGTGGTTATTGTTATGGAATGCCTTTGGTTTATATTTCCGGTCTTGTTGAAGTGTGCCCAAGGGATTTTGCTCGAAGAAGTGCGAGAGAATTACTCAAAATGTTCTTTAAAATCAATAATTTTGACGATGAAGGGGCGAAATAACTGAGGTGTGCGGAATACGTCACGCTTATATGTGTGACATGCAGCTGCGGGAGGAACAACAATGAAGGAGAATGCTGCAGTTCAGAATAACATTTTGCTAAGTGTTAAGTGAGTAGTCTCTTTATTTTGCTCTCAGATCCCGTAAGATTGAGTACAGTATTTATAATCATGGCAGTATTTATTCCTGAAAAACTATTGACACTGTCGTCATAACAAATTAAAACTGTGATTCTTGGAATTGATGTCGTGCGATAGAATATAACAACGCGAAATTATGAGATATTATTCGTAACATGTTAATGTATCGTTTTTTAAGTTTTAGTGTAAAATGCATATTAGCCACACATGTCACAATATTTTAACGATTTGAGTAGTAATTTATTTCAGATTAATATTTATAAATATAATTTGAATAGAAGCATGTTTTGTTAATACGTATGATAATATCGCAAAATAATTATTGAACTGACAAGTAAATATTTTGTAATATTTTACACGACTGGAATAAATTTGCTGTAGAATGAGGAATATATTTCATGACTTCGCAAACAATGGATATTACTTGGCAAGCAAACATTTGTTTATTCACATAAGTAGCGACAGAACTTAATATGAAAATTTCAGTCAGTGAAATGAGTAAGTGTGCAGTGACGTTTTGAAAGGAAATAGTTTATAAGACGTAACTGTCACGTTAAGATAGGAGCGGAACAACTGTGTGAATTAGAGTACATATAATCAAGACTGTGAAATTATTATTTTCACTTTAGTCAAGTTTTTGATGATGTTCCGCATAAGCTTCTCTTGCATGAACCTTGTTCTCAAGTTACTCAAGATTTTACTTTGAAGAAAGCAGTTTTCTTGGATTTGGCACCGTGTATATGTGGTGTTAACCGACGTTTCGAGAAACGTATCGCCTCCATCTTCAGGGTAGAAGGAAAAATATAAGAAATCCGCAAGCGAAGAGACCGTGAGAACCGGGGTTCTCCGAACGTCGGTTAACACCACATATACACGGTACCAAATCCCAGAAGACTGCTTTCTTCATAGTCACCTCCGTGAAAGTCTTAAATCTTACACAGATTTTACTATGTTCGCACTCGTGGAAAGTTCGCTTCGCATTTTCTCATGCTCTGGCGTGTCACTTGGCTCCACTTGAGACTTCTTTGTTCAATATTTCATTCATTCATC
This sequence comes from Cryptotermes secundus, assembly GCF_002891405.2. NCBI lineage: Eukaryota > Metazoa > Arthropoda > Insecta > Blattodea > Kalotermitidae > Cryptotermes > Cryptotermes secundus. The sequence continues at coordinate 55,069 of NW_019731253.1, read as the reverse complement.
AGTAATCTGTCAGACGACAGGTCCACAGTCTCTTCCAAAACAGTTCCTCCACGTAATGCGATGTCAAGCTTTTTCTTTCAATTAAAATATCCTCTTCTGTCCCCAAGGTCATCCAGCATCTTCTTACTTCTTCTTCCTCGTCTTCTGGGCACTTCTATCCGCCCCTCCGGTTTGTTTTGTCTCCAGAGGAAACATCTAGCATACATAGTATCTCTGTTTTTGGAAAGAGACTATCCAGGAAAAGTGATAATGTGGTAGTTTTTCCATTTGCTTTCCACATCGCAGTACAACAGCCGTTCAAACCACTCTGGTCACGCCTGTTGCTATACGAACTTGAACCATCTCGAGCATCATTTGCTCTGAACTTCAAGTCGCTACTGATGACGCTGCTTCCGGCATTAGTTTACACTTCAGAAATTTATTTCTCCCAATTTTTATTGTTTTTTGATGATTTAAAAATGTTTCGTTTCAATAATTCCGCTAAAGAATGCGAATTACAGTCCGATATCGACTTTGCACAGAAGTTTTGCACTGACAATTATATGAAAATTAAATTGCTTAAAACCAATATACTGCTACTCGTAAAACTAAACGCATACATTTTAATTACCATGTTGATGATGTACTTATCGTAAGAATTTATTAATTAAGAATTAATTTTGTAAAAGATATTTGGTTATTATTAGATAGTAAACCGCATTTTCATACCTTTGTTGACTTCTTGTATTCCATTTCATTAAAATTCGTTTCGTCCCATAATATTTCTCCCCTGGACAATCTGAAATTTGTGCATATTGCCTTAATTGTACCAAAGGTTCAGTACGTGTCTGATACCTTTGGCGGATTTCGATAAACTGGAAAACGTCCAAAAGGAGTTTGCTAATTTATGCTAAAATTGATTCATTTCGTTCAGCTTTCCTTGAAGTTATATTCAGTACTGAATTATTTAAATTCTTGACCCGCGATGAAATTTTCATTATTTAGGGGTGTGACTACAGACGGGGTTCAGATTGCAAATTCGATTTATTGACCACTTATACACCCGACTCGGAGGTACAAGTAATTTCAGCTCCTCATAAGCCTTTTGCAGCCTGCTGTGTCTTCACCAGCCTCTCCCTGGCAACGGCTTCTGTGGAGATTCTTCACCTTCATTCAGTTTTTAACTTCACAGCCTCCCATGCAGAACTCTCGACTGAACTGTCAACTGACCTATAGCGCCATCTCTTCTCAGCTCCCCTTGCAGAACTGAACTATCAAATCTCAACTGACCTGGTTGTGAATTCTCGGCACGGACAACATACAAAACACCGTTGTTCTATTGTTGCGTGCCTAATCCTTGACGCGGGAAACTTTTTATCGATCCGTTGCTTAGAAAAGGGTTGCATGACACAGTTGTTTATTCGTCTGTTTCGCAGTCATTGCGTAGCAACGGCTGTACATGCTACAGAAACGAAGTTATGTTATCAATGCAAAGTTTTACGGAGCTCACTGTGGTATTCTGCATTAGAAGATAAACTGCAGCAGGTTTCAGTTCATGAGAAGGATCAGCAGTGTTGCAGAGTTATGGAAAGTTCAGGGATGATGGGATTTGTGGTCCTGTATGAGAGAGAAAGAGAGAGAGAGATAAGGATAAACTGCCATCTGAAAATGATTGGCCACAAAATGTAACATGTATATTGCATACCTCATGAATTTCACATGACGTTTCAATGAGGACTTTAAGCTGAGTATACGCCGCGATAGGAGTAGGGGGCATGGAGGGGAATTTCAGCAGAAAGTTATTCAGGATATAGAGGAGCCGACAAGTGATGGAGACACATAAAATGGATCATCGAATGCATGTGTGCCAGACCTCTCTTCAGCCCTTCTGAAATTGAATAAAATATTACACTGATTTTCGCCGAACATGTTTCTAAGAATTCTGTATGGTTACTTCTATAGTTGGATGAAGTCATTCCACATTTTACATTCTTCGGCTGGACTTCTGTAGTTTGGTCTAGAGGCCTCATACACATATTATGCAGGAGAATGAAGTGCAGGTTGAAATGCATGCTTATGCAATCAAACAAGTGAAGAGAAATTCCTCTGTGCAGAAACTGCTCTATACTGCCTTACGTTTCCATAATATTGTCGCGTGTTGCCTATGTAACGCGGCGAGTAAATTCACGCGGGTCTCAGATTTGGCTACGACTTTTATTAGACAATCTCTTTTACACTCGCAAGTACAGTTATTACCAACTTCACTATCACAATTACTTGTACCTCTGATCTTGATGAAGTGTCCTGCCCTTTGCCGGTTGCGAGCTGACTTCTGATTCAGTCGGAGCTACACTAAGAACTGACTGGTCTCGTCGAAGCTGGACTCTTATAACGTGCACTCGCACTGAATAGAGGGCACCATGTTCAAGGGTTTGGTTTTATCCGCTAGTAGTATTCGTTTCCATGGATATCCTTCAATTTCCGGAGAAACGCATTTGCATTCCTATGCAACGGTCTGCTGGTACTGCATTTCTACCGAAGTATACATTCTTATCGCAGCCGTTGCCTATCAGTGGACGTCTTATCACCTGGCATTTTTGGCGGCACGCCACAATATTATTATCAGCCCTTATTCTTATTACGTAACTTATATTCTCTTCATCTGCTTCACATGTTTATATATAGAACATACAGTTTATTTTCTAAGGCTGTAATTAATTTGCGTAGCCGGGATGGCTCAGTTGATATAGCGGCTAGACCTCAGGTTGGACGACTAGGATTCGATTCCCGGACAAGGGCAAGAGATTTTCTCTTCTCCATACCCTCGAGACCGGCTCTGGGGCCCAACCAGCCTGCTATACAATGGGTATCGGGTTTTCTACCCCCGGGCTCAAGCCGAAGGGGCCATCTTCTGCCGAGGTAAAAAATGGTGGACCTTCACTCTCCATATTTCTTCATGGCTTTGTGCGTAATTGCATAATTAAATATTGACTTCGTCTTTTCCTGTACTTGGTATGTATTAATTTGCAGTCAGCATTCTGATTTATTTCCATATTCGCACTCATAAACGTTCCCTCAGTTATTTCAAACTGATTAGCAATGCTTGATTTAAACATCACATAAAGTACAGACTATACTGGACTGATGTGGACCAAAATGATATTGTGCAGGTAACGTTTGGTGCAGACCTCCTGTAACAAGTTTAATAGAAATTCATTAGGTAGATTCGGAGATGAAATTTACCGCCAACCTATGCAGTTGTTTTGTCCGCACCGTGCAAGGGGTAAAAAAGAATATTAAACAGCAGTATTGATTTATTTATAATAGAATTTTTGTGTTGATTGATACATTAAGAATACCATACATAAATAAAAAGAGAACATAAAACTGACTAAAGGCTAGATAATCCTTGCAACCTACTAATATCATGTAGGTTTCATCCTATAACGTTTGGCTTCAAGTATTATAGTATTTAAACCCTCAACGAAGACTAGCGNAGTTTTCTGCTGCTGAAGATATAATAACCTTATAATTAACTGTGTTTTTATATCATTATTTTTATGCCTCTCTTTTCCAACTTATGAGCCAGGGTTCAATTATAATTGAACCCTGGAAATACGAAAGTACAGGCGGAGAGGAAAGTCCTGCTTGGCCGATAATTATCGGCCAAGCAGGACTTTCCTCTCCGCCTGTACTTTCGTATTTCCAGGGTTCAATTATAATTGAACCCTGGCTCATAAGTTGGAAAAGAAAGGCATAAAAATAATTATATAAAAACACAGTTAATTATAAGGTTATTATATCTTCAGCAGCAGAAAACTAATTCATTGGTGATAGAAATGTGATCAAACTTCGTGATACAAAATTAACGAGTGAAAGACCGAATAAATGAATGATATATAATTTACTTTTATTTCTCGTACTGCATCACGGATACGCAAACCGGACTGGAATCTGAGTGAATGTATTTTTTTTTTCCAAAGTTACCGTCTGATACAGAACCCACTAAAAGTCAATATTTCGGTAGGCTTACAGAAACATTATAAATTTTAACATGTTTCATTGTCCACTCGCTTTTAATTTCCTGTGACATATCGGATCTCGATATGGATATACTTTTCAAAAACTGTGTTATTGGTAGACCTGTTGCCTGTAGCGTAAATAGAACGCCCGTCAACCAACCGAATAAGAATGAACTGAATTTTGTTTTCTCGAGTATTGGTTACATCTGGTCCCTGTGCACAAATTTTGAAGCGTTACGCCCAAATTAAAGATAAAGTCGCTTCTGTGCTTAATTAAGAACCACGTTTTAAATATGTATGGGGGGTTGTGATATAACTCCACGCATTCTTAGCCTCAGAACTAGATGGAAGTAAGTGGTGAATTTTGTGTTCCGACAGCTTTACTCCTGAAGAAAGAGCTACAATTTGAGCCACTCTGTGGACCTTGAGCACGTCTGGACGCTGCGGAGAAAATAAAAATCCTCATCCCTGACAGCAGTCGAACGGCGACTCACTGTCTTCTAACCCATTGAACTGACAGCTGTCCACGCTCCAGGGCTTGAACCTCCCTCCGTTATAAATACATGTTTAAATTCCGGTGACTCATCTGTTTACACGATTCTCTGGCGACTGTCGTGGCATATTCAGGAAATTCCACTACCAAAAATTCATAAAAGTAACTTAAACAGAGCCGGTCACGGTAGCCGAGCGGTCTAAGGCATGTACTGTCTTCGCTCGCTTGGAAACCGGGATCGTGGGTTCGAATCCCACTCAGTGCATGGATGTTTAGTTTGTGTTTGTGCGTTTTTCTGTGTTTGTGTACAGGTAGAGGCCTTGCGACGAGCTGATCACCCGCCCAAGGAGTCCTACCGAATGTCTAATATGTAGAAAAACCGAAGTGAACGGAGAAGTTCATGGAGGTAGGCCTAGGCCCACTGGGGCTGTAGTGCCAAGGAAAAAAAGAAAACTTAAAACAGAGAAAAAAGTAAAATTGTCCCATTGCACCATTGCATGAATGCGTATGTGGAGTGGAGTCATAGCTCCACAATTCTTAACCTCTTCACTATACGGAAATGAGTGGCCAGCTTCACGCACTGGCCACTTTACCTCCAGAGAAAGCTCATGGGGTACCCATTAGATAGGATCCTGGGTTGTTACCAAAACCCGTCAGAACACCGTGGAGAAATTAAGAAATATGTTTCAGTTTATTTTTCTGATATCTTGGAGTCGTAAACAGTCCTTATAGTGAAGCCTGCCTTAATTAACAAATTATATTAATGATTCAACAGTAACTGACATATCCTATGTGATTGTGAGGCCATAGCTAACGTAAGATTTCGTCACCTGGGTCAGTTCTTCATGGAATCAAGTGACTTTTATGACGACCCATTAATAAATAAAGTCCTACATTTCATTCAAAGTGTAGGATTAATAAAGGTTAATCCAAAGGGGAAGCACAATAGATCATTGAAGGTCGCGGTGTGAGGGCCGGATTTTATGGCCCACTCTTTAGGCCTAGCGCACACATGCAATTTTCAGTTGGCCGATAGTTGAGCACGATCGTGGAGGCCCAACGACTGTTGAGGGACGTGCTCACACACACAATTTCGAGTTTTCCACAACTACGCCAATGATCAGTCTGTCAGTCGCAGCATTGATGTGTACGATACAACAGTAGTAGTATTTTTTTATTTTTTTTATTGCTAGTGGGGTGGGACTAAGTCCCTTGTACTGCGGCCACTTCTGGCCTATTGTACCAGCCCCAGATGATAGGTGAGGGTGACTGTGGAGCAGTTGGTGGAATGAAGATTGGCAGGAGAAACCGAAGTACTCGGAGAAAACCCGCCCCAGCGCCACTTTGTGCGCCACAAATCCCACTTGACCAGACCCGGGATCGAACCCGGGCCGCCGCGATGGGAAGCCAGCAACTAACCGCTTGTGCTATGACGCGGCCTACAGCAGTAGTATGTGCACTGTTGTTAAGATTCAGGGAAATAGGAAGCGGGAATATTGGGCTCGCCCTATTTATAGCGAACGTCTGTTGAAAGGAAAATTTTACACATTGTACCATGAACTGAGACAATAAAGTAAAGCTATCCCTGTAACAGGCCGTGAAGGCCCATAGGGTTGTGAAACGTTGAAGGTCCCACATTATCTAGACAATCGGCTCAAAGATGGCGGTAAAATTGTCAGCCTTACACGCCGGCCTCGCTTTACCTCCCAGGAAAATTATTTAATTCCTGGTACTCATTTCTGTTAGAGGAATACCCATCAGAATTTTTCAATTATTGCAGAATGAGTGTTGATAGTTTTGATGAATTGTTTCTTCTTCTGAAACCTCATATATTGTACAAGAATACAAGATGGAGATTGACTGTACCACCTGAGAAAAGACCAAGTCATTAATGCAATGAAGAATCAGCGACTCAGTTTAGCTCTTGGTACTTTGTGCTGTTGATTATGGACATTTCCAGGGATATTACGTTCTTCCACACGGCAGAGGCCACCCGGATTTCATTCAGCTCTTTCATAAACCATTGTTTCTTAATGGTTCAAAACCCTGTATCAGCTACAGAGGTTGTGGAGCCCAGAATTAAATTTAAACGTCGAATTAAAAGGGTGGATTTTGAAATCGTCTGTTGCGTATACGAGCGTGAAGCGCCTTCTACACAGAGCGGTTCTGCAGTAGATGCGAGGTCCCGTAGCTGGTGGGTATTGACTCAGTGTGAGGATACATAACACGGAGGCTATTTGCGCTATCTGCTAGCCCATACATTCCCCAGCTCACACGTACATAAACCGGTCTGAATGTCAGCACCGCTCCGTCACTGACAAAGAGACGTGTACCAACTCATTTCACGCTCGCTTTAACTTGATTCTGTTTGAATAGCGTTGATTCAAAACGAACAGTGGGATAACGGGCGCATGTGAGTTGCAAGGATTCACCGTCACTGACGGAGCGTACTGTCTTTCCATCAGTTTGGCTTCTTACTGACTTCAGTTAGCAGTGTCAGTTGACTTCCAGGAATGAAAACATATGTTTTTACAGTCTTCAGTAAAGTAGAACAGAACTGTTTAGTCACGCGTAAAGATCGTGTGACTGAGTTGGTTGCTTTACTAGCCTGGTTTAGTATGTCAGTACCATGTTAAGTGGGTCCTTTGTCACGGCATGGCGGGCCCTCAGGTTTCGGATGAAGAAGGCGGCCTCCAGGTTTGGAGGGTAGCTGCGAATAAATTGAATAAGCAGTTGAGAAGAGCCGACAAGGGGTGGTCCTCAGTCCTGGGGGTTGTGCATGTGGCTTACAAACAATAAGCTTGTTACGAAATGTAACGAACAGCCTCGGACTTGAACGGATTCTTTGGATAAACGATGTGGCCGAAGAAAAGTGGACACGAGATTTGGTAAGTGGAATGTAAAAAGTCTGTGTAGGGCAGGTTCCCTCATGGCAGATGCGAAAGAAATATGAAAATGTAAGTTAGGTTTAGTGGGAGTACAGGAGGTCAGATGGGAGAAGGTGGCAACGAACCAGCAGGCGAACATACATTTTTCTGTGGAAAGGAAATGACAATCATGAATTAGGTACAGGTTTTATCATACATAAGAGAATCATCTGATCAGTTAAAATGGTAGAGTTTGGTAGAGATAGGATGTCATACATATATAAGAGGTCGCTGGTGTGATATCATTGTTCTGATCGTTCAGTACGGAGGAGGTTGGTCTAGAAATAAACGCAGAGAAACTGAGTATATGTTGGTGTCTCGTTGCCAGAATGCAGGGCAAAATCTTCACATAAAGAGAGGTAACAGATTCTTTGAAAATGTGGCAAAGTCCAAATATTTGGGAACGACAAATTAAGAGGATATTGAATTCGGATAACACTTGCTACCATTCAGACCAGAACCTTTCGTCTTATCGTCTTCTGCCTAAAAACGTAGAAATTAAAATACACGAGAGTATAATTTTGCCTGTTGTTCTGTATGGATGTGAAACTTGGTCTCATACTCTAAGGGAGGAACGTAGACTGAGGGTGTTTGAGAACAGGGTGTTGAGAATAATTTGGACCGAAGAGAGATGAAGTGACAGGAGGTTGAAGAAAACTACATAATGAGGAGCTTCATAACTTGTACTCTTCTCCAAGTATAATTAGAATGTTCGAGTCAAGGAGGATGAGGTGGGCAGGTCATGTAGCACGAATTGGGTAGAAGAGGAATGCATAAAGGATACTGGTAGGAAAGACAGAAGGAATGAGATCACTAGGAAGACCAAGACATAGGTGGGTGGACAATACTTAAATGGATTGCAGAAGAATAGGATAGGGTGGTATGGACAGGATAGGAAGCCGTGGAGGGTTCTTGTGAACACGGCAATGAACCTTCGGGTTCCATAAAATTTGGAAAATTCTTGAGTAGCTGCACATCTGGAGGCTTCTCAAGAAGAGCTCAGCTCCATGGAGTCAGTCAGTCAGTCAGTTTGTCCGATAGGCAATCAATTTAGAAGTACTTACTTAGCATCTGATATAGAGGAAATGCAACTGTTATACTAAATATCTTTACACCATTTTTCTATACTTCCGGCTTTACTGTCACAAGTGTGGGACCTAGTTTATGGCGATTAGAAAACTGCTTGTAAATTTGTAGTTTGTTTAACTAGACTGCCTAAGGTGAATACTTCATATAAACTTAAAAATTTTCCTTATGCTTAATTTAGTTAAGCACTATGCCATGAAGACATGCGCGGAAGTAGAGGTATAGCTCCACATTTCTTGACCTCGGCACTAGATAGAGGTGAGTGATCAGTTTCACGCCCCTGCCGCTTTACCCAGGGAAAAGAGCTTCCGGAACCAATTGGATAGGAGGTTCCAGGGTCGGTCTGAACTCTTTGCAGAAGAGGAAATCTCTTGCCCATAATGAGAATCGAATTCTTTCGTCAAGTTTGTAGTCTTAGTCGCTATACCGACTGAGCCAGCCCTACTCCTGTATCTTTATATATCTTGAACTAAATTTTGAATATCATGGACGGAAGAAAATATTTCCAGGTATCTGAATTGCGGAAACGGCCCTGTCCCCATATTTTAACCTGATATCTCCGGAAGAGCTATCGCCATACGGCTTCCCTTGTGGTTCTGGTGACTGTGAGCTGACTGCCCATGAATCTGGTTGAGGCCTCTCTCACAAGCTACTTCTCAGAGAGTGTGGGTGGGACCGACGTGCCGCTATCCAGCATATGACAGCTGGTTTTGATAACGCGCCTATACAGAGACAAAAGTGGACGAACCAAACGCGAGAGTTCTGCTGCAAGCATAGCGGTATGATAAAAGGTCAGTGTGGGGCTGCGTCAGTATATCTCGTGGGGATAAACTGTTATTTGCCTACATATCCGAACTTATTTTATTTACCTGCGTTTCATTTAATGACGCCATCAGTAGCTCAGATATATAGCGTCAAATGATGAATCGGAAAGGATATGGAAGGACGCGGTCAAGCCTTAATCTGAGATGCTATTCCGGAAATTTCCTCGAGGGCCTGAGGAAAACCAAAACATTTTTAGTCTGTGTTATCGGCGTCTCGGGCGGTATTCGAACTGGAACCTTCGGAACACAAGTTAGGAACGTTACCGCTTGAGCCACCTTTGCTTTCTACTTATCTTTCCACTGCAGATGTGTGAGCTTATAGTCTGTCTTCCGACAAGCCTTCCTATCTCCTCTCGCCTCTCTTGCGGGGTAGAGGTCACCTTACGCGATAAGACCCGCAGACGCGACATCCTTCACCCACCCCCCATTGATAGGTCAGTACACTTATATACACTCTACTGTATCGCTGGCTTCTGGTTTCTGAAATGTAACCATCGAACTGTGAACATCAATTCAGGTAGTTCAGCATCTGGGAAATAACTTTGTCGACCGCTTCTAGGCTCTGCGCTTCACGGCGACCGGTGCGCTGTTTGCCGCGAGGTGCTTACGAATTTTGCCGATGAATCAGCATGCCTGATGGCCGATAACGTTTGTATTGAAGGGAAGTAATTTACTTTTGGACCGCTTGACGGTATTATGTTTCACGGCTAGCAGTGCGGTTCCTGCTTGGGAGTTTGTTTATAATTTTTCAGCAGTAGGCAGCACTTACCAGAACCATTAAGACACATGTTCTCATTACAGTTAGTGAACAATGTGGCAAGTCATGGTGCAGTACTCTTCAAGAGCAACGTGTATTTCTGTATAACACGGATCTGCTGGAAAGTGTCGGCGAAAATAACGCCGTAAATTTCGTGGTAAAAGAGTTCTCAGTAGACAAGCAATTCATAATCTGGTGAACAATCTTAGAACAACGAGACTCCTAATAGACGAGAAACAAAAACATAAGCGCCTAGTGCTTGCTGAGAGGCAGTTAGATGGCATAGGGACCAGACTTGATCGTACACAGTGTGTCCAGGTTCTGTTAGGACTGTATTCTAGACTCACGTTTTCTTCACCTTGGCACTAGTTGGAGGTGAGTGGTCAGCTTCACGCCCCGGCCGCTTTACCCCTTGGGAAAGAGCCCCAGGTACCCATTGGATAGGAGACTGCGTGGGCCCCAGAGTTGGCTGGGATGACATGGAGAAGTGAAAATTCTTGCCCCCATCAGGACTCAAACCCTAACTCCTTGGTTGTCCAGGCTGTAGCCAGTCACTATACCAACTGAGCTACCCAAACTCAAAATGTAAATTAGGAATTATATAAACATAATTCCTGTGACTCAGGAGAAGAAGCACATTTCATTGGCTATCTTCTGGGGTGCAGCACTTATGAGAATTTCTTTTACACTCTCACAAAGCCACACCAGCCCTGCTACTGATGGGGCAAAGAACTCAAAAACAGTATCTTCTATCTGTTCTGTTCCCTTTTATGGTGTATAAATCTCAGTAGAGAAAAGAAGGAATGCCGTAGATGTGAAATGGAAATTAAGACTGCTGAAATTTATTATTCTCTACAGTTGGTATTCAGTGCTGTTTCCTTCAAAATTATCTGTGAACTTTCATAAAATTATGATAGCTGAGGGAGCTGCTGAAGAGTTTGTGAAGAGAATATGTTTCTGGAAGTTCAGTTACCAAGATATTTTAGAGCCAGATATATTGCAATTACGTATTTCTCCCTTAAGTTATGGAATACACCTTATGATTAGTTTCAAAAAGAAGTTCCTTGCCGTTATTGTATCTGTAGAAAGCACTACCAGAATCTCCATTTAGGAATTTGGAATCATCAGTATAGATTTGTATTAATTTATTGGTTCTGTTCCATATTTGTTACTGTTTAAGCTAAAGGGCTTTAGTAGGTTAGGATTATAAAAGAGGTTTTCTTTTTTCACCTATAGAAATATTTATATTGAAAACTTTTTGTGTACTCTCAGACGCTGATAAGAGTTATGTGATATGTTTTCTGCAACATTTAAATGTATATTTTCCTCATATACGATATACACAGTTAATTGTTTGTTTATTCCAGCTGTTTTCAGTTTTGCAAAATTTTACAATGTTCTCTGATGCTTAATGTCTGTTCTCTTTATAATGATGATTGTTGTATTTTGTGCCCACTGCATGCATAAGCAAATTAGAGTGTCTCATATTCAGCCAAATTTCCAAGAGACACTGGACGGGAGTGATATAACCACTAAGGAAAGGAATTATACAGGCTAGCAGTAGCACCCAAGGGGGTTTCCTGCCTCAAGGCAAAGTGCTTCTCTGGTGTTTGATGACAGATCTAGGTGGAACCAGGTAGGGGCTAAGCTGTCCCTGTATTTGGCATAAGATGACTGAACTGTGCTTGCCATCGGTGCTCCAAGGGGGGAGCTTTTTCTTCATGCTTTGGAGGGCTTGGTCATATGCTGTCATGGAGAGGCAGTCAGAATTTCTTGGGGGATCTGATGTAGGATCCACTGAGGGTAAGACTGTATGAGGCCCCTTCCTAGGGGTGAGTAACCTGACTACCAAGGAGAACTGAAGAGATTAATGAAGTAGTGGGCCAGGTAGATGAATGAACTTCTCAGAGTAACTGAAGCTGCAATCGGAGCTTGGTTGCAGGTCCAGGTGGACCACCACTAGGGGATCAGCTTCTATCCCTGTCAATCGATGAAGGTCGGTGGTCATAGAAATTTTACTGTTAGTAATACAGGAGATGATTCACCTCCTGCATTGGAGAATTTAACTGTTTGGTCCTCTGCTGCTGTGAAGAGCAAGACAAAAATCTCTCAGGGGCTCTGGAAAGGGATCCATGAGGATAAAACTGAATGTCTGCTGATAGGGACAGGGTGGTTGTGAGTAGCTTATCAAAAAGATGAAATGGAACAGCCAGTAGAAGCAGATGACTAGAAAAGGGAAGACACTTCTCCTGGAAACAGGGTTCAGCTGAAGTTTAATTGTGAGTCCAGCTGGGACCAATGGTGGGGCTCAGCTGCCCCTGTCAGTGAATGACAGGGTGGCTGTCATACCCTGCTGTCAGTATTCAAAAAGAGGAGGACACTATGTCAATGCTGTATTTGGTTTGGCCTAGACTGGAGATTGTCGAATCAGCATAGATAAAACTAATGGGCATTATAAGGACTTCAGTCTCTAGGGTTTTGCCTCTAGCAGCACCGGGACTTGGCCCTTTACCTGAAGGCGTGGTGCTTAATTAAGCACAGGAGCAACTTTACTTTTACCTTATTGGTTCCATCACGGAAGATTTTTACTTCGACACCATCAATATTACTAAAAAGTCATGTCTTCAAATTCCACAAATCTGTTTACATTTATACAGAGTAGACACATTTTACCGATCATAATTATTTGACTAAATGGAGTAATCACGCGGACCAGATCGAGAGAGACAGATATAATGCACACAAATTACTATGCCCTTTGACTTTTGAATTTTTGAAAAACTGAACAAACATGTACGTTCGAAAAAGCTTAGAAGGCGTAGATGGCCTTGACAGCATTAAATATGGCGGTGTTTGTTTTTATGATTTTGGTTGTCTGTACGCTGGTGTCACGATTTCTGTGTATGTATAGATTTGCCGTACATGAATTGTTGCAACGAATGTAGATGCAGTTGTGTTGTAATAACCTGTTGGATTGATGTGGGAAATTGCATATGTCATAATACCTAACCTCAAGATCGTCTAACATTGAAAGTACCAGCTTATGGTATATTACCCAAATGAAGAAGGTTTAACGTTACTTTTATTTTCTATTTCCAGGCCTGGAACATCATACTGAGCAAGAATATGGGTTACAATTTTCTTCCACACATTTTTCATCAGGGCCGTCTATTGTATTGAGGAAAGGTGATACATTAAACCTAACCTGTAAAATAACATCAGCAAGCAATAATTCAGTACCAAGGTTTCAAATAACAATTCACACACCATATCATTCCCAAAACAGGTATGTACAATCTTGAGTATTCATAATGAAAGTATTATTTTTTATGTGTAAAGTATATCAAATGGGGATCATCTTTATATTACCAGAAGTCAGAGTAGAGTCTACTGAAAATGTGAGAGAAGATGCACTGTTTTGGGTTGTGTATGTTTAATCAGTTGTGAGGTGTTGGTGGAATGGTCAAGTGGTTGGTAAATCAGAACCAAGGCATCAGTTAGTAGAGACCATAGATAAAGCCACTGTTAGCATCAGAAACTGGGACACACACAACATTAACAATGATTGGTCAGCATGCAGACAATCTAATGATGGGCATGTCTAACATGTGTTTTAATAATATGGAAACTTAATCACAGTAAGGGTTTAAAATCATAATGAGGGCGAATTGAAAGGATGTTTTCTATTCATTGCTACACCAAGTGAGTACTTAATAATGGTGTAAAATTGACATGTAGTTTGTTGGACACTTTTTGTGCAAGATGATCTGTAGAACATGTTTCTGTAGTTTGGCCAATATGTTGCAGAACACTGTATGTCATGAATCAACTGATGCAATAGGATGCCCAAAAACTGTATTGTGATGTTAATTATGAACTGTAAGTCATTTGATGAATCTAGTAAGGAGATCATTCAAGTAATTTTGGAACTAGTCAGTTTCTTGATGCAGAATAATAATAATACTTGCATCAGCAAAGATTTCAGGTTTGGATGCAGAATTGATGATTAAGTCCAAATCATTGATCTGAAAGAAACAGAGGTCCTCCAAGTGTTGATCCTTGTGGGAATCAATATTTTGCCATATGTCATTGTTATAATTTGAATTAAGGGATTTATTTCTGTTCTCTGTCATTACAATATGATTTAGACCACTCTCTCTCTGTAACTTGAATCCTCTGGAAGCTAGTTTTAATAGAAACAAATCATTGTCAACACAGTCACACACAAATGCTTTACCAGGGTCAGGTCAAAAGTTATTCCACCTAAATGCTTCTTGTTATTGAGGGCACATAAACTTCACAACTGATTATTTATATAAGGTGTTATCCATTGTGAGATCCTTCAGAAATCTGAATTGGTTTTCTTATATAATCACTTATTGTCATATATGCAGAGAGATTGAAAAGTCGTGCACATCAGACTAAAAGTTGTCATAAATCATATTGCAGTTAATATAATTATATCTCCTACCACTAGATGGTACTGTAGGAGTACTAACGAGTAGAAATGCCATCTATCATGTATCGGTCATAGGACGGCTGCAGTGTAGCTTTGTTTATTGCGTGACAGACATGTCGTTTTCTCAACAAGAATGAGTTTTCACTGTGGAACATTGTTGGCAACCATGGAATTGAAGACTTTGACTGGGTTTTCTTCACTGACGAAGTGTGGTTTCCACCTTAGTGGCTACGTGAACAGTCAAAATAATAGGATTTGGTCATCTGAAAATCCACATGTGTTACATAAAAAGCCCTGGCACTGTCAAAAAATTGGAGTGTGGTGTGGTGTGCTGTATCACGTCGAATAGTGGGCCCAATTTTCTTTCAAACAGCAGTGAACAGTCCAGCGTACCAAGAGATCATCACAGTTTATTGCGCTTCTTGAAGCTGATGAACGTAAGTGTTGGTTGCAGCAAGATGATGCCACATGTCACACATCTAATGAAACCAGTTCTTGCACGAGTTTTTCAGTGACCGTCTCATTTCAAAAGGATTGTGGCCCCCGCATTCACCCAATTTGTCACTCGCAGATTTTTTCCTTTGGGGGTACCTCAAAGGAATTGTCTATAAAAACAATCCACATACACTGGATGACCTCAAGAAGAACATTATGACAGCGATTAACAGCATCAGTTTACAGGTGCTCCACAAAGTGGCCTCAAACATGGTAAAAAGAGCTCACGCATGCATTACTGAACAGGGAAGCCATTTCGAGCATATGTTGTAAAGACATGTTTTAATTTTGCATTTTTAAGATGTAAGGTTATAAACATTAATAGTAAGTGCTATATGTCTTGTGCATTAAACCAGCAAAATATAATTGTGTAATGTGATGTGCGCGACTTCTCGATCTCCCTGTATTTAACTTTTGAAAGTATTTTAAAGAATGTTGTCAGTAATGACAGTAACCAATGCAAGATTTTTCAACTTTTTTTTGTGGAAATATTTGATATTTTACTTGTAATAATCAAGTCTTTATGGAAAACATCCTGCAGTCGTTGGTTGACCCTATGATTAGTAGGTCTGGTTTTATTTTTCAGATCTAAAAACATTGTCATGAATATTTATACTAAAATAACATTTATGCACTCCAAGAAAAATGTTTACACAAATAGTACAAGTAGGCACGACACAGAAAATCAATTCACTGACATTGTCCGTTCATTGTGGGAAGCTTTTCCTTTCCTCGCCATTTGACCTTAATATGCATATTTTTTGCCTTTAAAAATAACATAAATGTGTTAATAAACACATCAACATGACTGCTCAGAAACAGTAGTTAGTGTTATCTGATTGTCACTTCTGTGACATTTCAGTATAACTCGAGTTCTCCGGAACGAGAGCTACAATGAAGTGAATATTGTGGTTCAGAACTTGCAAGAGAGTGATGGTGGTGACTACAAATGCCAAGCAATAAGTTCTGATGAAGAGCAGACTGAGTTTCAGCAGGTGGTGCTGGTTGTTGTAAAGAACAGTATGTATCAAAACATATAATTGTAACGTAGTCATGTGTTTACTCTGTGATAGCAGTCACTAAATCTACTCATATTCTATTTGCCCAATATAAGTTTGCCTTCCAGTTTCGAGGAAAGAAATTGTTTTTTAATGTTCTGCCACAATTTATGTGGGACCGCCTCTGTGTTCTAGAGGTCAGAGTTCCTGCCTACAGATCCAAAGGTCCCAGGTTCGATTCCCGGCGATACCAGATTTTCTGAGAAGTAGTGGGTCTGGAACAGGGTCCACTCAGCCTCGTGAGGATAATTGAGGAGATATTTCAAGGAAATACAGTGGAACCTCGCTTAACAAGCACCTCTCGTAACGAGTAATTCACATAACAAGCAAAATAAATTGTAAAAAAATGACTCACTTAACGAGCGACGTTTCGCATAACGAGTGATGAGACAATGATATCGATGAGCTTGTGGAAGAGCACAGCCAAGAGCTGACCACTGAAGAGTTTATGGAGTTGCACTGTGTTTCAGAGCAAGAAGTTGTGGAGGAGAGTTTGTCAGAGGAGGAGGAGGAGGAGGTAACAGCAAAGCAACAATCTTCCGGCGCAATAAGAGAAATGCTGAAAGCATGGGAAACTGTTGCATTGTACATTGAGAAGCATCACCCTAATAAGGCAGTGGCTATGTGCGCTACAAATTTATTTAATGATAATGCTGTGTCGCATTTTCACCAAATTTTGAAGCGTTGGCAAAAACAAATGTCTCTAGACAGCTTTCTAGTAAAAAAGAAGTAGATATGTATCATAAATAATAAACTAATTATTTCGATTTTTTTTTTCTGCAAATCGAATTCACATTCCAGGTTGCTTCATTCTGCATAGAAGTAAAGATGAAGATGATTCACGCTCCTTAACAATGTATATATAATTTTCTTTGAATGAACGTTATACATAACATTTTTTTAGTATTTTTTTTGGCATGGAACTCATTATCATATTTTACTTTAATTTATATGGGAAAAATTGTTTCGCTTAACGAGTGTTTCGCATTACGAGTAAGATTCTGGAATGAATTATGCTTGTTAAGCGAGGTTCCACTGTAGTGGCTCCAGCCTTGAAAACCGAGATTAACAGCTGTGGGCATCCATTGCACTGACCACCTGACACCCTCTATACACAAGAGTTTGCACCAACTTTGCTGACAAGCAGCAATCGCTTGGTCAGTATAGTTTGCTTGCGGACTACAGGCCACGGAGTTCTTTTGTTTATTTTATAATTTATGTGATTTCATTCGCCCAGTTCCCTTCAGTATGCACATTTTTTGTGATATCCCAAGGTTTAATTGTTGACATGGAGGCCAGCTGTTTAAATATGAGATATGAGCTTTCGCAGTAGTTCCTGTGGAGATCACTGCGTTCTGGAGTGTGACAGTATACAGTCTGTTAAATCATTAACAACATTTCAGAAGAACATACTGGAGCCATCATTCTACATTATATGTTGCCAGGGTTGGGTAGGTTAGAAGGGTTGGTATTGTGAGTAACAGTTGCAAACAAATTTTGTGCCAGTTTACGGAGTTGGGAAGGTTAGAAAGGATTGTGTTAGGTTTGATTTTACCTTATAGAAAATTTCTATGATTATGCTAAAGCACGTGGAGCTTTGGACAGTTGGTGGATCCATCCTTCTCTGTAATGACTGCATATTTGTTGTTTGTCTGATGCCTCCAGGTGTGTTCTTTGCTGACATTTTGGCCTCTCTCTATCAAGCAAGGCCCTAGAATCCATTTATGAGTTGTGGGCACTCATAAAAAATAGCTCTCTTTTATATAATACTGAAAGCACTGGGGCACGTGGTAGCATAGTTGGTTGAGGCACTATGCTACAAGCCGGAAGGTCGTTGGTTCAAGTCCCGATGAGGTCATTGGATTTTTTTCAATTTACCTAATCCTTCCGGCCGCGTTATGGCCCTGGGGTCGACTCTGCCTCTAACAGAAATGAGTACCTGGAATCTTCCTGGGAGTGAAGAGTGGCCGGCATGTAGGGCTGATAACCTTGCTGCCATCTATGAGCCAATTGTCTAGAGAAAGTGTGGGAACCTCATCTCACAACGCTATGGGCCTCCACGGCCTGTTACAGGGATACCTTTACTTTACTTTTTTACTTACTGAAAGCAGAACTAAAATAACATATAGGAAGGGGAGAAATGTAAACTTGGATTAACTGAATGAAAATGTAGTCTTACATTAGACTTTTATTGAGGTATGTTGCATATACAAGTAGTTTTTACATTATTTTATGATGCTAAATCAGCCTCTGAAGTTAGGCGATGTTGGACTGTGTAGTCAGTGGCATGTTTTTCCTAGTGGTCACCCATCCAAGTGCTGACTGCATTGACTAACTTTGCCAATTGGACAAGAATCTTGTATACATCTTTTTGTATGTGTCAATTAGTATATGAAATTTATTAGGGGATGTGAATGCGAAACAGATTCTAATTGCAACTTTGAAATTTCAGAGAGGTGTGGTCCGCACTTTTTCCAGTGTTTAAGTGGCTTGTGTATTATGAAGCGTTACATGTGTGATGGACTTCCTGATTGCAAAACTGGAGAGGATGAGTCAAGGGATGAATGTGGTAAGCATGTCATTCATAAAGAAATATATTGTTATGTGACTGGCTATAGATGGGGTTTGGATAGGTAATTGGATATATTAGAATGTTACAGATAGTAATGTGGTGTGCCACCTAAAAGCCAGAATATCTGAGTCTAAGCGAGCGTCCATTGTTAGGCAACGGCTCGGTATCCATCGTTCTGGATCGTTGTCCAGGTGACAAACATGTTCACGTGACAACGCATATATAAGAGGCGTTACCACGGAAATGAAAACCAGAACTAGTGCGTTTGGTATCTCAAGTATCATGTGAATTAATAGTGACTCAGATGCTTAGAACACACAGAATTTGAGGTTCTCGTAGTGGTGATTATGAAGAGTCCTGTCTTCTGGGATATACATGTAGTTGACTGAAAGTCAACTGACGTTTCAAAGGAACATGTACTCATATTCAGGATTGAAGAATAAGCCAAGCAAGAAACCAGCATGAACCAGGGAGCTCTGCTTGCTTGCTGCTTCATGCTGAACCCTAAACTGTGGGAAATATGAAATGGAGATGCCCTAACACTAAGTTCATTGACTTGGGATCATTGATATTGTTGCTGAATGAGGGGAAACTGTAAATCCAGGAGCATGAAGTAGGTTTGGAGGATCAGTGTAATGTATTGTTTTACATATTCCATGAATTTTTTGGAGGGGGGAGTTCTTTAATGGCATTCTTGGTATCAAGACTGTACAGCATCAGATGGTGGGACAGTTGGTCAGTGAGGAATCAGAAAGGATTCAGAAGGAAGCAATCATGGCCTGATAAAGGTGCTTACCAGCATTTGCTTTGGGGACTGAGGAAAACCATCATAACTTCAGTTCCTGGCTGAGATTTGAACCAAGCACCTACCAAACATGTCTTGGGCATTACATCTGACCTGTTTGTTTTCAGTGAATTTTTTTTTTAGTAAGTAACCTGTATTTAGTATGGGAGGTTTTTAATCTAGCAGAGCTTGTACCTCAGGTTTGTGCAGATGTGGTCAAAATAGCATTTCCTCCTTGCTTGAAATCATTACCATGCAACCATAATGTTTGATGAGTCATGTCACATAATAAACATGCTTCAGAGCCACACTGCTTGCGGAACCATAGTTGCTTCGTTTCTCAGCTGAGGTTCTTTCCATATTAGTTTCATATGTCAGTAATTGTCTTAGAAATTATTTGTTATTATTGATCATGTAAATACTATAGCATATAGACCTGGTGCTAAGTAATGACTTTGTAAGCAATGGATTCCTAATGCACCAACGAACTTGGGAAGCGATGTTCTCTACGTAGTCCATGCAACAGCCTTGTGATGCAACAGAAAAAAAAATGTTGGAAGCGGTGTTTACTATGCAGTCTGTGCTGAGATGTTACAAGCAGGTCACATCTAGAGCATAGTCAGTTGTGTGAGAGTCACTGGCCAGTAAGGACATGAACCTGGTAGTTGAGGGATCTACAGCGTCGGAAGCTGTTATCAGACGATGACTGGCAAAAACACAGCAGACTGAGAAGACTTAGTATGTGCTGTAATGAACTGCTGAGTTTGTGAATTAGCTATAGCGCTGTAATGACTTATAGTTACGATCTGTAAGCGTTCAGTAAATCCAATTGATACCCTGTCTATAGTCACTGTATCACATGTAATGTATATATTTGTGTAAAAAAAGTTTCTCTAATTGTGCAAGATTTGAAGCTTTCACAGTGAATAAATATGCTAAAATCTTCTTGGGCAATGAGCCATGTCAGTGTTGAGTTTCTCAAACTTCAGTTATAAAGAAATTATTTATTGTAATTATGTACAGTCTTATAAGATGAGAAATTTCTTGATAATTTTATTTAACCCCCATTTAATATAAAACGTTTTTTAGTGTAAGTGAGGCCATTCCCCTAGAGATTTATTAAGTTGAGATTTCACTGTATCCTGCCCTAGCTTCCTGACCCTCCCCATAGCCTGTAACGCGTGAATGATGTGACATTATTTTATGTTGCTAGGACCAAATCCATGTGAGAACAAGCTTCGCTGTGATGACCATCGCTGCATTCCGATAGACTGGTGCTGTGATACAATCCACGATTCAAATTGCACTGCAAGGGTCTTGCCCCCCTGTTGCCTTCAGTTGTCTAAATGTGAGTCCTCCAAGGAAATGACTAATTTACTTTACAGTTGCAGTTTTTATATCATTATAAAATGTAAACCTAATAAAATTCCGTGGTCTTAAACTGCAAGTGAACTATACCTACCAAGCGACCACCGCTTGTCGATGAAGTTAGTGCCAACTTTAGTGGATAGAGGGTGTCGCGTGGTCAGTGCAACGGATTCCCACAGCCATTAATTTCGGTTTTCTGGATGGGACCCGCTACTTTTCCATTCAAGTAGCTCCTCAGTTATGCTCACGAGGGTAAGTGGACCCCATTCCAGACCCATTGCTTCTCAGAAAATCTGGTAGCTCTGGAAATCGAACCCGGGACCTCTGGATCTGTAACCAGGAACTCTAACCAATAGACCACGGAGGCAGTCAGTATATTAATGTAGACCTATTAGTTGTGGAAATTTAATTGCCAATCCTAATGGCTACACTGTTTGACCACTTCAGCAGCTGAGTGTACATGCAAGTGGGTCTTGCTTCCGGCTGTTTTGTGTACTTGATTTATAATCTATGGTCTCATTGTATCAGCTGTAATTGTACAGTATGTTTACAAATTTATCTCTAAGCTATACCTGTTGTTTAAGAATAGTTTGAACTCTGTTCACATTTTGACTATATTAAAGTAAAAAGTAAAGTAAAGGTATCCCTGTAATAGGCCATGAAGGCCCATACAGTTGTGAGATGTTGAGGGTCCCACATTATCAAGATGATTGGCTCAAAGTTGGTGGTAAGGTTGTCAGCCACGCTTTACTCTCCAGGAAAATTATTTAATTAATTCCTGGCACTCATTTCTGTTAGAGGCTGAGTCGACCCCGGGCCCATAGTGCAGCTGGAAGGATTATGTCAATTGAAAAAAATCCAATAACCTCATCGGGACTTGAACCCACAACCTTCTGGCTTGTAGCATAGTGCCTCAACCAACTATGCTACTGCATGCCCCCCATTTTGACCATATTAGGTTTAAAAAATGTTTATTTTTGCCATGCATTTTATTAACCTGTTACCGACATAATGTTGTATATACAGTATATGCATTCTCTTCAAAGTGGAGATGCTACAGAATCTCGTGAAGAAATATGTTCAGACGTTGTTTCTAGCGGCAAGAGTGGATTCCTTTGGCTTCCATCCTGTCTAGATTAGCATCCATTTTTGCATGGTTAGTCTTCATTTGTTCTCTCATCTTCTTCAGTTTCTGATTTCAGCCAGGAGGCATGTCATCATTTGTTCTTTTTCTGTAGTGTGGTGGTATAATGATCATGATCCAATGCAGTGTCCAGTCCAACCACTTCCAACCTTAGTTGTCACATGTAAGAGTGTGACTGTAGATGGGGTTTGGATTGGAGATTGGATGTATTTACCACTTTAACACATGACTTGTGACTACACATAATTATAGCGTCATCACTGATTTCCACACTTTACAAATCACTACAGCACACACTAAGTCTTTTCAGTCTGCTGTCTTTACTATGCGTTCCCTGGTAACATCTTCTAACAGTGGGGATTCTTAAACTGCACTGTCCAAGTCTTTTCTTCACAGGCTCCCTTACAATTCTGACTACTGACAACTAACTTCTAAAATTGTCCCTTGCTTATAACATCTTGGCACGGACCACATAGAAAACACCGCTCGTTGTACGCCAATCATTTCCGTGGGAACGTGTTTGTTTGCAAAGGCGTTGCCTGGTGACAGGTGCATATGCTTGCTTATTAAGAGTCTCTTGCCTAGCAGTGAATACCCAGTAATGGTTCTACACACTGCAATATATTGTTTTGCTTTTGGCATATGCTACTTTCAACAATTTTGTTTATAACCAAGAAGAATTAATTGATTCAATTCCTGTAGTACAGTGTTTTTCTTTCTGTGTTATGGCGTGCATGACAATTGGTACTTTCCATCCCATGTCACCAACAAACAGGCTGTAAAGTTTGCTTTGGAACATTTTAGAAGTATGGGTGTATGGTTGCATTGTTCTATTTTTTGGTCTGCTTGTTTGTTTTCCCTCCCTCCAGTAGTTTATTTGATGACAGTGTTCTGTAGACTGTATTGCTGAATGAATTGGAAAGGATGTGGAAAGAAGCATTTATGATGTAACTTAAGGTACTGTCTTTCATTTGGTTGGAGGATCTGAGAATATTGAGTGTCCCATCTGAGGTTTGAACCAGGCACCTCCCAAATAGAAGTCAGAAGCATTTCCTCTTAAGCAGACTTGTTCAGTGCTTGCACAGTCATTCTATATGTTGTAAATGGGTCTTATTGAAGTCTTATTCCTGTGTGTTTTTTCTGTTAATGTAGCATTCATGGACCATGGTCCAGGATACATGAATGAACCACCACCCCAGGGTCTCAATGACATGGGATTCCTTCAGACTACAATTTATACAGTTGTAGGTGAGTGTTACATGTACTGCATTTAGAAATGAACATCTTAAATATATGGCATATTGAGGCATTTGTCAGTGTGAATATAAGAGAATAATGGGCTTGAGAAAAGCTTAAAGAAAACGTGAGTGCAAAGAATGATTGGGTAAAGTGGGATTCTATTGGTTTTGATATGTGCAGAAGTGAAATTTACCTGACAACTTTTAGTATTTGTTTTCTCTGTTATATGGGTCACTCAGTAACTGAGCCTCTCCATTTATCTCTGTCTTCTTTAAGCTTCTTCTTAGTTTCCTTTCGTGTTCTTTCTAACTTCTGCATTACATCTTCCATAACATGTTTTCATTTTCATCATTATTTTTCTCTCTCTCTCTTTTTTTTTATGTTCATGTTGAAGACAATGTTTGGGATTCTGTCTTTGTGCATTCTTAAAACATGCCCCTACCATCATATTCTGCTGCTTATTCATTTATGTTTTATTGTATAGTGGGCCCTTGGTTTACAGTGGTTTGATATACACCAGTTTAAATATCCACAGATTTGAAAAATTTCTAGTATTAATTTCCCATCTTTATAGTTTACATCCTGTTGTGTGTCATAAATAAGATATACAAAAGTATACAAGGTATGCCATCTACACAACAATATTCTGGATTTAAAAACAAAGAAGACATTACTGTATCAACATTTGCTTTTATTATGCTTTTACAGACACAACATGTTTCGACCCTTATACCAGCTCATCATCAGGTGTACAATGCTCCAGTATGAGCTGATGAATTGCAATTAATTATCATCTAATTCTTCAAATAAGTATCCTTATCGTGTCTTGAAATTATTTAAATGCAAACTTAATACATATATTTACACATTTCGATAATTCCAAGGCACAATAACGATCCTTATTCGAACAATTAGATGATAATTAATTGCAATTCATCACTTTAAACTGGAGCGTTGTACACCTGATGATGAGCTGATATAAGGGTCGAAACATGTTGCATCTGTAAAAGCATAATAAAAGCAAATGTTGATACAGTAGTGTCTTCTTTGTTTTTAAGTACAGAATATTGTTTTATAGATGGCATACCTTGTATACTTTTGTATATCTTGTTCATTTCCCATGTTTTCCCCAAAGAGCCATCCTCAGCCTCTTACAAATGAGGAACTGGAAGATTTGGCTGCATAATTGACATGGAAACAAAAATAGCAAGAACAAAAAGAGCCTGTTTTACACTCTGTAGAAATCTATGACCTGCAGGAAATCCTGGCTGGGATTGATAGTTACCTGCAGAGGATAGGCGACATATATCTTGACTGGGAACTGAGCTGTCTTGTTAGCAGAGGAATCAGTGCAGTCCTGCAGCCCTACTGTCATGTTCTGCGGGAAAGGGGACATGAAGGAAGGCAAAGAACCCTCCTCGTTTTAAAAGGAAATCTGAAGAGCCTTCACTTGAACCCGTCGGCCCTTAGGATCCTTTCGTCAGTAGTGCCTGCATATTCATGTTTTATTACAGAGTAAATATGATATAAATCCATATGTTATGTTTGTGTTTAAAATATACAAACGCTTTGTATTGCTTTACAAGAGTAATTTCAAATTTTGTGTACCTGGAGCACATTCAATTGAAATACAATTCGTCTTTCATTTATGGCAATTCGGTATACGCCGGCATCTCCATGAGCCTAATTCTGGTATAAAACAAGGGTCTACTGTATTTATCTTTGAATTCTGTCTAGTTCTGTTCACTTCTTAACGTCCCTCTCCTGCTGCCTCCGTCTGTGCTTGTTCAGTATCTCATCCCAGCTGCTCATAGCCTTCTTACATGTCCATATGTTAAAAAGGGCATGTAGTAATTTTTAAATAAAAGCATATTTCCTGCTTTTGGCATTTTCCATTTGCAAAATATATCCCTAATTAACTGGTAAAAATTTCCTATACTTTTTATTCTTTCTGTAATTTCTTTTTGTACATGCCTGTGTGTCAATATTTTACTTCATAATTATTTAAAACTCATTTTTTGTTATTTATTTTTATCATTTCCATGTCTCGTGTCATATGGAATATTTTCCTAACCATACTCTTTTTCCAAATTGACATTTAATCCAAAATCTTTACACACAGTAACAACTGTATGACATTTTGCTTTCTAAAGTTGCCTCATTCAGCTCCCATGTAGCAATATAATTTGTATGAACCATAGTGTTTGTTATTTCATAGTCATGTCCTTCTTTTATGGTACATATGTTTCATCAGATAAGATCAGATCAACTGAGTACTTCCAAAGGTGAACACAGCAACTTTGTGCCTTCAGTTAAGAATTGTAGACATGACACGATAAGTAACAGTGTTCAATGGCTACCATGCTGCTTTTGTCTTTGTTCAAGCTGTAACCATTTTCAATAATCAGACTCACTCATACATGTTTGCTCAAATAGAGAAATTGATGTATCTCTCTCTCTTTCTTTCTGGCTGATCCTTGTCCTCCTTTGAACCTGAAGGCTGTGCCATGGCATTCATGTTCATTGTAACGATTCTTGTTATTGCAATTTGCCGTGTTCACATGAAACGTTCATTATTAGTCACACGTTGCCCTACTGCTAGGGGTGGAATTATGATGTCTCCACTTACTGGTAACAGAGCTCCACACCACCACCATCATGGTTTGCAGCATATGCCTCTGTACGATCTGGATGTGCTGTTAAATCGCCCCTCTTACCCCCCAGCATCATCAGTTTCCCCACACTCAGGTCTCTTAGTTACTTACAACATTAATAACGGTGTTCAATTTGTGGGACGGCCTATAGACCCACCTCCGTACTGTGAAATTGTTGCCTCTCCTCCCAGAGAGGGTCCTCCTCCTCCTTATGCATCTCATGAAACCCTACCTCATGCCAATCCTGAAGCCAGTTCAGTAGATCCTGACAGCGTGGATGACATCCCATGCGAAAGAGACTCGCTTCTGGGTCCAAGCACAGAAGTGGAGCATCTGGAAAATGCACAATTAAGAGGTAACACTGAATACTTGGATACACTTGCTCCTGATTTGTTGAACGCTGGCCCAGTTTTCCTTTCTGGTCAGCAGCGGTCGATGCAGGAAGTGGACAGAAGCTGTCAGCTTGGTAGTGCAATTTCATTAACGGTAAGCAGCAATGTAAATGATCACAATGTTGTGTCAAGTCCAGATACTGCCTCTAGTCTGGGAAATTATGAAAGAGCAGGTGAAATTACAGTGCAGAATGGTGTCGGTGTTAACAGCTGTGAGAATATAATAGTCACTCCGAAGGTGCCTGATACCGATGATGTTAGCCCGAGGAATATGGGCGTTATGGGCAAGTCTTCACCTGACGTCTCAACTGTTCATCTTGTGGACAGTTCTGTGAATAAGATTTCTTGTATCACACAAGATGAAAGCAGCTTCAGTGTTGTTTGTCATAGCCAGGAAAACCCTTTGCAGTGCCTACATGACACCTTCATTGCTATCCACGCAAATCAAGGTGACCTAAATCCAAGAATCAAATCAGCAGATACAGCTACACCCAATGTGACTTTAGGAAGCTATGCAAGGACTCAGGTTGCTAACAGTGAAGATTGAGGATGTGTTCAGCATCTTTCTTTGAGGAGATATATCGTAGTGTAAATATATTTACAGGGTTTATTACACTGAGATTAAGATTAAATGAGTACTGTTATTATTTCTTGATATATTATCAGATGATTTAATTGGTAACTGCGCTGATTAACCTTGTTATATGTTCACATTATCTACTGTCACATTTCGTTATTAAAACTGGAATGATATTATGTGTGGTGGCAGGTTATTAGTGTGATTTCATAGGTAAAGTTTTAGGGGTATCATTGCTCACGTAAACATGTATCACTGTTACATGAAGACAGAGATGAATGCAGTTACAGTATGGTGGAAACTGGAAAGGTATAGTGCACGTTCTTCCAATGCATTCCAACTTTTATGCAGAAGTTTTCATAGGAAATGGAGTGTTGTGACTGATTTAATAGTTTTTAAGTTAACATTTTTAAATATAAGTTCCAGGGTTGAGGTATCATTTGTATTATATTTTATTAAAATTATTTCTCCATTAAATTGACCCAGTATTCATCTGTATTACAGTGCCTGAAAGATACTAAGTTATTGACAAGTATGGCAGGTGGTACATATAGTATCCACTGGTAGCCCAGATAATTTTTGAAAATATGTTTTTTCTGTTAAGAGGGGATAACAGTTTTGTTGCAGTGCATATAAGTGTCTTACACAGAAGCTGTTGGAAGGTGTTGAAGCTTTGTTGGCGGTAATTAGAGTCATATTTCCATAGCCTGAATGGAATGGTACATTTCTGTTGCCTCTGACTCATATTTGGAAGGTATTTAGTTTCAATCCCAGTCAAGAAATGCTTGCCTTACTCAAGAGGTTTTATGATTTTCTTCATTCCCATCATGCAGATGCTAAAATGGTGCCTTAAAATAGACCATAACTTCTTCCTCCCATATATCTGCCAATTCATAGTTTGGAATCATGTATTATTTGATAATATAGCTCAGAAATTGGTGTCTTAAAGTAACCAAATAATCAGTCAGAGAACCACTGAAAAGAAGAGATTGTCAGCTGTAGTAAGAAAGAGTAATGCTTGATTGGGAAAAGTGTGGGCCAGTGATATGTTTTGGAGGAAAGTCAGAAAAATCAGTGACTCATGAATCTTGAGCATAATTGCATAAATGCCAAGTAATTTGTGAACATCTCCCCTCCCCAAAAAAAAACATTACAGTATTCTTTTCATAAAGTTCATATTTTGATAGTCTGAAATTGGGGACAGAATAATTATAGTCTGAAAGTTATTTCAAATTTCCTTCTGGCCACTCTTTATCATCATCAGCATCGTCACAGCTCATTTGACACTGTAACCATGGCATTCAATATAAACTGTCAGCAGACATGCCCCTATTTTTACCGCCGTTCATACCTTGTCATTGCCACTAGGTGTTATAATTCAGTTACTGCTCTTCATTCTCACTCTGAATATGATATGTATACAGTTTTTAATGCAGAATTTTGCTCTCAAATTAGTTTATTAAATTTGAATGTTCCAAGCATAAATTTAGAAAATTCTTCCTATCTGAAGAATTGTGGTGTGACTGGTATAGTAGTTTGGTGGTACAAAAGTATGTTTAAACATTTTCAGAAGTGCTATGGAAGGAAACCGTTTAAGTAATTTTTGTGTGCCTACAACCCTGGGACTGAAAATATATGTTATTCGTTTTATATTGTAATGACATTGTTGATGTCCAGTTTGCACTGTTATTGGTAAAAGTAAGAGTTTCAGGTTGAAATGAATTTGTGATTTTTACTGTATGACGATTTTCATACTGTCATGTTTTATGTTTGACAGTGTGACACATATTGTGCAGAACTGTTGTACCTGTTTGTATAAACAATTATGATCTGTTTATGTGGGAGTTGAGGTTCTCACACTAGTGATTATGAAGAGTTCTATCTTCTGGCAAGTAACACCAGTCTACCCAGTAACATACGAATCCCAGAATCTCGTATCCCAGAAGATAAAACTCTTCATAGTCTCTTATAGTTGTAGTCTTCCATGTCTGCTTTATTAAAACTGAAGCTTTCATAATATATAAACAGATATCAATGCATGATACAGTTGAATCTCCACATGATGTTCCTCATTATAGGGCTGCATTTCTTTTAGTCCTACAGTGGAACACCTGTGCAAGGTTTCTTTTGAGAGCAGTGCATTTGAACACTAAACTGATGAGAATCTTGAATGGAGGTAAAATTAAGTGAGATATTGATTTGTGACTGTGAAATTTAATGTTAAATGAAGGAAAACCTTATACTGAGGAACACTCAGTTGAGCTCCATAGTATCTTATTTCAGTCTACACATTTCATTTTTGGCATTGTAATTCCTTTGCTGTTAGCTCACTAGATTATCATTTAATGAGAGTACAGTGGAACCTCACTTAACAAGCATAATTCGTTCTAGAATCTTACTTGTAATGCGAAACACTCGTTAAGCGAAACAATTTTTTCCAGATAAATTAATGTAAAATATGATAATGCGTTCCATGCCAAAAAAAAATACTCAAAAAATTTTATGTATAACGTTTATTCAAAGAAAATTATATATACATTGTTAAGGATCATGAATCATCTTCATCTTTTCTTCTATGCGGAATGAATCGTCCTGGAATGCAAATTCGATTTGCAGAAAACAAAAAAAAATCGAAATATTTAGTTTATTATTTATGATACATATCTAATTCTTCTTTACTAGAAAGCTGTCTAGAGACATTTGATTTTGCCGACGCCTGAAAATTTGGTGAAAATGCGACACAGCATTATCATTAAATAAATTTGTAGCACGCACAGCCACTGCCTTATTAGGCTGATGCTTCTCAGTATACAATGCAACAGTTTCCCATGCTTTCAGCATTTGTCTTATTGCACCAGAAGATTGTTGCTTTGCTGTTACCTCCTTCTCCTCCTCCTCCTCTGACAAACTCTCCTCCACAACTTCTTGCTGTGAAACACAATGCAACTCCAGATCATGCAAATCGTTGATGTAGACCGATTGTATGTGCGTCCTAGATCAGCCACGCTCACACCTCGTTCTCGCTTTTCAATGATTTTATGTTTCATTTCTACGGTTATTTTTATCCTCTTATGGCTGTCTTTTTGCGGCTTTTTCTTTGGGGACATTTTTGCAAGGGTTAAACTTTGCACAAAAAAAAAACACAAATAATATGTCTGAACACAAGTTTGGAAAAATGTGTGATCACAAGCGACACCAAGATGCTAGCGGAACGAGTGCTAAACACAGGCAGATGTAGCAAGCG
This sequence comes from Cryptotermes secundus, assembly GCF_002891405.2. Lineage (NCBI taxonomy): Eukaryota > Metazoa > Arthropoda > Insecta > Blattodea > Kalotermitidae > Cryptotermes > Cryptotermes secundus. Next base: position 24,995 of record NW_019731253.1, on the reverse strand, counting down.
CACAACTCGGGACTTTCCCTCTTGTCACTCGTTATGCGAGTCGTTTTTTTTACAATTTGTTTTGCTCGTTATGCGAATTACTCGTTATGAGAGGTGCTCGTTAAGCAAGGTTCCACTGTGCAGTCTCCCAGCCCTACAGTCTTCTTCTATTCTGCCCTTTAATCTCCAGTTTTACTTGATTAAATTTGTTTCTGTTTATATGTACCATCTGATTCTTCTGGTCATTCATATTTCTTTTGGCTGATTTTCTTTTATATTTCTATTCAGTCCATAAATTTGCAGTATGACCAAGATGACAGTTTTTATTATTGTTCAGTTGCAAGTGGGTGTTTGGAACAAATGTCACATACAGGAGCTACTGATGCATAATCTGGTGGCTGATGTGCTGTTAGGCACTGTAAGTCTTGACCTTCATGTCTTCAAATAAATTGGCAAGAAATGACGATATGCACATCCATGTCTCAAAGACAAAATATTGATTTTCTCAAAACCACCTTTATGAGTTAGATAATTTCTTTGTTACATATTCAAGAGACAGCAGTGGTCTACTGCACAATAAACAGTTTAATTCCCACGGTAATGTAATCAGATCTGTCATATAAGAGATGACATTATGTGCAATATCTTTGCACTAGTTTTCTGTGTGTGTGTACAGTCACATACGTAGGCTCTTCAGATGCATATAATTATTTGTTGTGAAATACATGTTTTAGTTTACATTGCAAGTAGCTCGATTTGTTACTGTAGTCATATTTTCTTGCATTTATGCTTTCAAAGAATGAAGAAAGGCATGGATAACAGCTTGCACATTTGGGAGTGGGTTGCACAAGTAGTTTTTGCACTACACATTGCACCTCCTCATCAAAACAAAAGCGAATTCCAGTGATTGTCACTCTTAAGGGCCCATAGAGATGATAGTTGCTTGGTGCAAGGCCTGAAGGCTAAGATATGTGTGGGGAGATTCATGCGGATTTTTCTTTGATTGTAGCAACCATCCAAGAGCTGGTATCCTTAGAGAGGAATTCATATGATTTTCACAAATTATTTCTTAGACTTGTGAATCTCTTCTCTAGAATATCTATGGTACCATTTATGTCTCAGAAAACCATCAACATGATTTATCCAGCTGACTATTAAACTGAAAATTCATTAGATTTCAGCAGTGAAGAATAATGCCACTCTCTCTGAGCTTATTTGCTTTCAAGAACCATACACTCGTGACTCATTCATTTTATACAAAACTACTTCTATGTGATAAGTCAGTTGAGACAAGGGAATTAATTTATTTCTCAGAGGTTATCTCAGTTAACTCTGGTTTTTAGTCAGGAAGATATTGAAGCTAACTCTGTATTTGTGTCTGGTTCTGGTATGTTACTCATACAATAAACATGACTTATTTTGGACATTATCCATTGTCTTAAAGTCGTCCCCCAAACATAGCATTCAGGAGACTGTATATGCTTGTGTTAACATATCTGAGGGAGGAAAGGTTCGTACTTGGTTGGGCTTATTAAAGGGGAGCAAGTATGAATTACTGGACCTTGATCTGATTTCCAAAATTTTGAACATGGAACTGCTTGAGATGAAAGACAGTGTCCTACAAAATAGCTGTGCTTTATAGAAAGATATTTCTTTTCCTATATTGTTGGTTTATATGTTTTTGAACACTACTGTTGAAGAATAATGTCATGAGTGTGTTAAGGTGTATCCAGTCTGCTCATACTTGAGCTTAGATTCGGCTTGTGCATAATTTCACGAGTCTGAACTTAAGCAGTATGATCAGCTCTAGCCCTAGGTGGTGTTACAGAAGCCAAATTGCAGTTTGCATTTCACACAGCCAACAGAAATCAGCATAGATGTCTGACTCTGAATGTACCTTTACAGTAAGAGAAGGTCTTTAATACTTGCACAAGTTACAGTGTGTGAGAATGATTGGGATTTACCTATGATCAGACATGTAGGGCCATGCCATGGCTCAAGCGGTTAGTTGCTGGCTTCCCACCACGGCGGCCTGGGTTCGATCCCAGGTCTGGTCAAGTGGGATTTTTGGTGGACAAAGTGGCACTGGGGCGGGTTTTCTCCTAGTACTTCGGTTTCCCCTGCCAATCTTCATTCCACTAAATTCTCCATCATAATCACCCAGGGCAGGTACAATAGGCCAATCAGTGGCTGCCGTGGCGAGTGGACCCAGCTGGACTGCACCCCCTACTAAGCGAAAAAACATGATCAGACATTCTTAATGTTTAAGCTGTTAATTAGTATATCTGCTGTTTGACAGTGAGTGTCTGATTTGTTAAGCAAAATTATGTGTTCGTTATCACCCGTTCCATCATAGTAACTGTTGAAGATCTAATGCGTGTTCAGTCTCAATGTGCCCACATTTCATTTTGTTTTGGAAGTTGTATTCAGGTTTGCAAACACACAGTTTACTTCGACATTATGCTCAATTGTAAGGTACAAAATGTGTGTTTATTTATAATTAATTGAAACACAGGAGTAACAGTGTTGTGCACTACATAGTTCAAAGTAATGTAAGCATAAAATTTTAAGTTGATTGTCACAATTATGATTCTCTCACTCATTTCTCCCAACTCCATAAACAGTTGGAGGAAGTGTGGTTGCTGCCTTTAAGGGGAATTAGATAATAATAATCTTTTTTTTTATTGCTAGTGGGGTGGGACTAAGTCCCTTGTACTGCGGCCACTTCTGGCCTATTGTACCAGCCCCAGATGATAGGTGAGGGTGATTGTGGAGCAATTGGTGGAATGAAGATTGTCAGGGGAAACTGAAGTACTCTGAGGAAACCTGCCCCAGCGCCACTTTGTCCACCACAAATCCCACTTGACCAGACCCGAGATCGAACCCGTGCCACTGTGGTGGAAAGCCAGCGACTAACCGCTTGAGCTATGGCGCAGCCAACTAATAATGATCTCGCTATTTGTCTAAACAAGTGTTTTATGAACTCATAAATTAGGGCCACAAGCCGTGCTAAAAAGGAGTTGTTATACTCTTCTTTCATTTCTAACATTTCATTTGAGTTACAGTCATTTTGCAGCTGGTGATACTGATTCGTATAAAGTTTTATCGGAGTCTGTCTGAAGACTCAAAAGTACACACAAAAGTTTAGTTAAGTCTTTAATAAAATAATCGCTAAATTGTATGAAACTGAATGTGATGTATGCATGCTAACACTCATATATACTTACACAAGTGTCATATATACATACTTTTGTAAGTGCCATATATCAAGTTAAAGAAACATTTGTATCGGAGACTGTGTACAGAGAAAAGCTGATACACATTCCTGATGCAGATTATAGAAGTCAACCAATAATACTTTGAAGAGATTCATCTTTGCAGATATAAGACTCCATAGTCCAGTGGCAATCAAGTAGCTTGACTTGCTTGCTGGCTACTACATTTTGTCCAGGAGGTTGGAGACAATAAACTTCAATTTACTTTTACGAGACTACATGGCATTATATTCCAGTTGACAGAACACTTCAGTCATTGCTACACTAATATTTTGGTGGCTGCTAACCGCTATTTGCCGAGTGTTAATTTTTGTGGCTTTTACTTATATGTGTACATTTGCAACTGGACACCATCTGCCTTGTTTGTAGAGACAAATAGGAAATCTTAAATGAAAGAAAATAAGTGGAATTATGCCTTAAAATGTATTGTATTGCCTTTTTTTTTAATTTTTTATGCAAGATTTGCAGATCTTTTGTGTGCATTTGGTCTTGTGCTTGAAGATTATATGTTTTAGAGTTTTATTTCCCATACAGAAATTCTCTATAGATACAAGGTTAATCCACGTTTAAAGGAGCTTTAAAAGGAAATTTGACTTGTTTTGAAATATACTTAAATTCTTATTTGGTTCTCCTCTCCTATTTGTTACTCTATGCAGTGAAATATTATGAAATTGTAATTATAAACTTTTGATTCAGCTGCAGACAACAGACATTTTAAAATCAATGTGGAACTATTAGGCTATGACTGCCGACTACTATTTCAGAACATATGAATGAATGAAGGTTATATTACAGGGAATCTGTTAATTTCAAGGAAACTGATGAGGTCTTTTTGTAAAACCAAATGTAAAGGGTAACACAACTGCATAGTGATACAAATTAAAGGGAAAGGACTCAAGTACACAAAATTTGGACAAGTAATTCTTTGCTTAGAACAGAATATCAAATAATGTCTCAGAGTAAACTTCAGAAGGCTCCATTTGATTTGTACAACAGTTTGTTCAAATACTGCATAAACAATTTATTTTGATCTGACAAATGTTAAGAATTGTATTAGGTGTTTTATGAAAATTCTTATAGCCATAAAATGTTCGTGATCAGGGTGGATACTTGAGTATGCCTGGCTCAAGGAAGCTTTCTCTTCCCACCAAAACTGTACTGTCTTCTGGGAAGCATTTGCTTTGCTGTACAGCAAGTGCAGTAATATTGTTTTTTTATTTATGTATTCAGTGTTTTCTAACGTTAATGGGTAACAGACATTCTCTTTTCTTCAATATATGCATGCTGTAAACAACCGTCTGTTAATGGTAAACAAGTCTTCCATGTATAGAAAACTGTATAGTTGACTAAGTGAAATAGAGTCTATTTTAGTCCATTTTGTGTGTTAGAATTCTTCATACTGTTGGGGGGGGGGGGGTTTCCCTCATTGTCATATTCCACAACTGTAAATCATTCCAGTCACTTTTCTTCAGTTACTTGTATTTTATGGTTCCTTTATAACCACCACCACATTATTGTTGATGTTGTTGTTACATTTAGTGTTCAATTCCCAGCAGGGGAATATTAGCGGGATATTCTAAAGTCTAGGCTGAAATAAAGTTCTTCCTTCTACAGTCGAGGGGTATGCGTAAGTGAAGTGGCACGCAAACCCATTTCTACATTAATGCAAATATCTGCGTATTTATATGTGTGTAGACATTCTGACGTGAAAAGTCCTGTAATCAGGGAGATTTCGTATGGACTGGCGTCGAACGAGGTAAGAACATGGGTACCTCCATCGCAATGACGTTGAGGACTCGAAACATCGTAGCAGGTTGGCAGACCTGCCCTGTTCACGAACCGTGCGTAAGATGTTGCGCTAGCTGACGCTGCCTATTGCTCAGTAACGTAAGGAACGCGGTGAGCGCGGTGAGTGTGTGAAGCGTGATAGAGACGTCATAAATAACATACTTAACTGTATATAGTATAATTTGAATAATTGTTAGTATTGCATTCCTGAGGAGGGATTTTCCATACCGAGCTAAAAATTTCTTCCCTACTTTAAATATGTATTTATTTGAACAGTTTTATCGCCAACGTAAACATTAAATTTACTTCGGACTTAAGTTTTGTCGTGCTTCATACAATACAAGAAGGCACATACTGGTGAGTTCTTAGACTTTTATTGTTATTTTATATAAACATTTATTTTTGTGTCGTTTACTGGATTATGTAAAGACACTGTCACAGCATGAACCAGTGACTGGGTAATCATGAATTGTGATCTTCGAGACTTTGTATTTATCTATACATATGTATATATTTATTTCCAACCATTTGCCTAATATAGTGAAGAGAATCACGAGTGATCTCAATCAAAATTCGTGTCTTAGGCTGAGATTGGAATCAGTGATCTCCATAATACGAAGCGAAGGAACTAATCATTACACCCGCGAAGTTCACTTACGATACACCAACTACGTACATAACATGAATTGAAGAGAATTACTGTTGGGAAGAAGAATTTTGCAAGAATCGTTTTCGTTTTCTCTCTAAGATATGAGCTTTAGCCGCAAAATCGGCAGATAGGACTGAGGGAACATTTGACTAAACGAACCTCATTGAGAACAGCGGAACATTACGACAACGTACTGCTGCGATAAGCGTGTTATGACCGCCTTGCTGAAGCTATTGTCAAACAGGCTTCACTGATATGATTCTGGAAATAACACACGAAACACTGACCAAACATCGCTTCTGGACGGCTAGGCATCCTGCAACATGTTTGGAAGATTCCGTATTGAAATGCGGGCCCGGAGACCGGCTACTTCACAGGGTTATCATGGTTTCCCTCAGTCCGTCCAGGAAAATGTTGGGATAGTAATTAAAGTCAACACACGATCACTTCTTCCGCGTCCTTTTAGATCCATGATTTACAAAGTACCCGTTATTCGACGTTTTATAATTTGAGCTATTGAAAACTTTGTTAAATACACGTATTGTAAACTTCATATTTCCCTTTAATATAAGTTTTGTATGCTTTAAGATAATTAAGCAATGTATTATGAAAAACAGAGAAATTTCCAGTTACTTTTTAAATGTCTCTCAAGCAAGAATGTAAATAAATTATATTAATATATCGAGGGCACATGGTAGCGTAGTTGGTTTAGGCACTATGCTACAAGCCGGAAGGTCGCGGGTACAATTCCCGTTGAGGCTATTGGATTTTTCAGTTGACCTAACGCTTCCAGCCGCCCTATATCCCTGGGGTTGACTCAGCCTCTAACAAAAATGAGCACCAGGAATCTTCCTGGGGAGTGAAGGACGGCCGGCGCGTAAGGCTAGCAACCTCACCGCCATCTATGAGCCGACTGTTTAGAAAATGTGAGAGCCTCGACGTCTCACGAGTCTGCGGTCTCTTACAGGGATAGGTTTACTTACCTGCTTGAAGAGATCGTGGGTGAATCATGAGCTCTTATTCATATGATACAACCGGTCCCTGACTAGAATTCAGATCATGTGCCTCTCGCATATGAGTAAGCAGCGTTGCTCCTCAACTAGCGTGCTTCATGTTACGCAGTCTGGTTCACAGTTTCTGAATAATATCTCTTACTTAAATCCATTCATTGAGCTACAGTAATTGTTCTAAAGACTGCAGTGTTCTGGTCTGTGCCTCCAAGAAGTACAAACAGCCCTACGTTTCGGAGGAACTATGAAAAACTACTTTTGTCAAGGATGACTAAACAGTTATATTTTATTAAATAACAATCATCGCAATAACAAATAAATTAAAAGTAGTAGAATTTGGGCCTAAAGGGTATGTTGTATCGTGTTATATTTTGTGTGACTAGTTCCTTTTCAAATTCAGAGACCTTTCAATAAAAGACAAAAGAAGAAGGTAAATCTGTCCCTGTAACAGGCCGTGGAGGCCCATAGGGTTGTGAGACGTTGAGGATCCTACATTATCTAGACAATCGACTCACAGATGGCTATGCAAATTTAACGCCACTTACACAGTGGTGTACGAGTAAGGTGCGCATGTTATAAATAAAACATGTATCATTTCTTAATTAGCAACCACACCATGAAGGCTTAATGGAAGCAGAGGTATAAGCCCACCATTCTTGACCTCTGCACTAGATGGAGGCGAGTGGTCGACTTCACGCCCCGGCCGCTTTACACCCAGGGAAGGAGCCTCCAGTCGCCATTAGAATTGGGCCCTGGAGTCCGTCTGGAAGTTCTGGGAAAAGAAACGGAAAAATTTTTCCTCCCCTACCGGTAATCGAACCCATTTCCTCGTTCGTCCAGCCCTTGTCTAATCGCTATACCGACTGAGATATCCTGGCTTATCTGTGTTTCAACCGATTGTGTTTAGTGAACTTGATATCAGAGTCTGGTGCTTCCCCATGATAAGTATGACGATTCTAGGAACTGTAAAGCTGTAACAATGGTAGGAAGTACAACTTAACTGACTTACGTAGACCGGGAAATCCCGGCTGGCAGTTCCATATTCATTTATATAGAAGGCACAAGGAAGCGGTTCGTTGTTACCAACCTGTTACAAGCATACGTGAGTCGTGGGACGACCTCAGTGTTCCCGGTTAGATAGGAATCGACAGATGAATATCTATATGTAGTTTGCAGTAGGGGCACAGCATTTCCAAACGTTCTTTGCGATTTTGCACACCGCATTGATCTTGACTTTGATTTGGTGTACCCAGAAGACGAGAACATCATACAAATTCCTGTCAACGTGGAACTGCGTGCCAAACTGTTCCTACACCTGGTCATGCAGGTTGTGCAGTGTTTCTGACGTGAGTGCCTTGCCCTTTTACAGCATGAGCAATGCTTCGGAAAAGTTCAGGGCTGCCTGCAAATGTATGTGCGGATATGTCTGGTTTGTGGGCCCGATAATTTGTTAATCACAATCCCAAAACAACAAGAAAATAAACAAGTTATGCTAAAACGCCTTTCATTTTCTTATTCCTTTCATATTAAGCCCTGTAGCCTGTTTTCTCATCAAAATTAATCTGGAACTATGGATCTTGTAGACAGTTGGCAGGACTCCTTGAACGGGGAATCAGTCTTGTCGCAAGGCCACTACCTACACGCAGAACAACACAAACACAGATATCCATGTTTTGAGTGGGATTCAACTCACGATCCCAATGTTTAAACCAGCGAAGACATTTCATGCTTTAGACCGCACGACCACTGTGATTGGCCCCTAAAACGCAAAGCATAATAACCATTAGCACAATCATAATTAACAACAACAAACAACAGTTCAACAAAAGATTACATCTCTGTGTCACAACTGTTGATTTCTCTAGATTCCTCTCTGATAGAGCCGGCGTCTATTCTGAATTATGGAGATGACTGGTTCTAGTCTCGGCTCTCATATCGACAATCCTGACTTAAATTTCTCGTGGGTTTCCTCAGCCCCTCTAGGCTCTAGTACCTTGAAATAAGCAAGGACTGCTTACCTTCAAATCTTTATCAGTTCTTAATTCGTTATCCCGTCATTCGACGCTATATAATATATGCAACTGAGGGCGTCGCTAAATACGTGTAAACAACAAATGAATTATTCTGGTATGCATTATGAAGTGAGTTTAATAGTAACGTATATCTGCGGACGGGATGCTTTACCCTACATACGGCGAGATTTCCTGCGCGTGCGCACTGGAGCGGAAGAGTTGGACGCACAACCAGATAAGCCTGCCCGATCCGTTCGTTCCATCCCTCAACGTACAAAGAAAATACTTATGAAAATGTACAGTGCCATCTGTTTTTGTAAGATTTGAGGTTTTCACGGCGGTGACTATGAAGAAAGCAGTCTTCTGGGATGTGGCACCGTGTAGATGTGGTGTTAGTCAACCTTTCGGAGGAACGTATCGCCTCCATCTTCAGGGTATCAGACTAGTCTGCTTGCACCTGTTCTCACTGTCTCTTCGCTTGCAGATTTTCTTATTTTCTTTCTACCCTGAAGATGGAGGCGATTCGTTCCTCCGAAACGTCGGTTAACACCACATCTACACGGTGCCACATCCCAGAAGACTGCTTTCTCCATCTGTTTTTGTTCGTTTCAGACACGGAATGGCACCACGAGCAGCCATTGGCCTGCTTCTGCTGGTAACATCGTGCTTGGGGAAGCACAGCAGTCTCAAGGTTTGTTCTGCATCTATTTCTCATTTGCCGGAAGTCATGGGCATACATTGCATTCAGAACAAATCTTTCTGCGTGCGCAATAAATGACATTTACGAGAACTGTAAAGACGAACGGCGCCTAGGATTTGAATGACACTCATGTGAGATATGCATAACACAGCCAAGTAAATACAAAAGAATGTATTCATTCCAGTTTTTTATTCAAATAAGCAAGAATACATTTTGAATGTGAAAATATACATGCAGCCATATTGTCTCTTATCTGAATCGATATTGAATAGCACCCTCGTTTGCTTGTGTTGCGTCATAGACCTGCCGTTTTCCTTGGTCGCTTTCCGGTAGGATGTTATATTGCGTCACGAGAGGACATATGTTGAAGATTTCTTGTTGCAGTAACTCCAAGTTATGAAACGTTTCTCTATTGTTTTTGTCCATCAGGTTTCTATTTTTTTTTTCCAAATATGACAGTATAATTGATTTACATCGGAAGAATTAAGTGGGTGTTCTGTTTATTTTATACATTCAACCGTAATGTCATCAGACATTTTCAAAGAGTGAATAATGTGAGAAAATGCCAATTCTTAATATCCAGAATGAAAATATTTTAAGAGTAAAGAATCAGCCGATTTGGTGAAGTCGATTAATGCACATATTTGGGGATGTTCTATGTAAGGTAAGTTAGGATACAGCTATCGCTGCAACAGACCGTGGAGGCCAGTAAGGTTGTGAGATGTTGAGGTTCCCACATTTTCTCTGTACGATCGGCTCATAGATGGCGGTGGGGTTGTCAGCCTTACGGGCCGCCCGCCCTTTACACCCCAGGAAGATTCCTGGTATTCATTGCTGTTAGGGGCCGAGTCAACCCCAGGGCTATAGTGCGGCTGGAAGAATTAGGTGAATTAAAAAATTCTATGACCTCATTGGGAATCGAACCCGCGACCTTCCTGATTGTATATTTTATTCATATGTATATTTACATGCGCTTCTTTATGGTTCACCCATTAAGATGTCTCCATAACTCTGCAATATTTTGTTTGTTTTTTCAGACCTCTTACTACACCGCCGCTGTGGTGGAGTACAGCGCGGTTGGCAACTTAAGCGTTGACGACCCTAAACAGGTTCTCATGATGAATGCCGAAAGATATCTTGGCCACGTGAGTGAAGCCGCGAGATCTGTAAGTACAGAGACCCTGCAAATTAGGCCACACTTTTGAATGATCAGCTCACACTGAACTGGCTGAAGTCTGTGTGCGATCCCACATTCCACGGGAGTGGCAAATGAACAAACGAAACATTTCGGGGTATGAAGACATGAAGGCCGAGCCATAGCTCAGGTGGTTAGTCGCATGCTTCCCACCGCGGCGGCCCGGGTTCGAGACTGGGTCAGGTTATGTGGGATTTGTGGTGGACACAGTGGCACTGGGGCATGTTTTCTCCGAGTAGTTGGGTTTCCCCTTCCAGTCCTCATTTCACTGACTGTTCCATACTCCTCTATCATCCGGGGCTGGTACAGCAGGCTAATTACCGGCCAACGTACCAAGTTGATGCAGCTGTAGCTGTAGCTGTTCCTCTTTAGGATTCTCACCTTGCACATCTTCCTCCTGATCACTTCCTCATTGTTGCATCACCTGCTCCCTCCAGTCTCCATTGTTGAACGGGGCTAATTTCGGGAAGTTAGGAGGGTTGCTGTTTGGCGCCAGTAAGGGTACGAGAGTAGCTTGCGATCGAGATAAGTCTGTTTAGGTGAGTTATGTGGGTTAGCCGGTATGCTCAAGTATAGGTAGCGGTAAAGTTCTAGTCTCAGCTCGTAACGGGCCTCGCTCCGGCAGCACAGGGAGAACTTGTGCTAACATAATCACAGTTTCCTTCAAGATATTATTTATTGTTCACTTTGGGTTACAATGGCAGCTTAGTTACTTTCACTTGCTTAAAGAACCACTCCTTAATAGTGCGGTTGCTCTTGTATTACTTGAACCTTCAAGTAAATTCACTTTTACTTTACTAATTGAAACTTGTATACATTTTAACAATGAACAAGTTGTGACTGTGATAACGTGACGTAGGTTTACGTCCGAAAGCTTCAGAAGCCGGAAGAAGAATAAGTTTGGTAAATGAGCTCTCTAAAGTAGCGCGCTTATTCGGATCCCGAGCTCCCACAAGGAAACTCCTCCCTAAAACAGGTCTTATCGGTCTACTTCAAAATATGAGAAATTTACATTTCCCAGTGATATAAATTTGCTACGCGATTTTAGCCCTTAAAGTTTCAACTCACTTTACACAGCAGCTTGATGTGTAATCAGCTTGGCTTAGGTTCTTGGCCGCCCAAAATTATAGCTTGCACTAACTGTCAAATCGCAGATTATCAAAGACATACCGCCATAGCTAAAACAGCTAAATTCCAGGCAAAGTAGCAGCTGCTGCATCCTGTCCACGTAACAAGAATGATATTACTTTATGAATGTAAAAATGTGACCATCTGTTTACTCCGTACTTACCAATTTATAACTCGTAACTAACTTCTCTTAACATAATTTATATTAACTGTAATTCTAGTTAACAATCACACAGCCTCAATGCACCCCAGTAAATTAAAAAAAAATAATAAAATTTAAAAGGACACAAATCCCACACGTGTCGGTGGAACATGAGCTGGACACCTACTTTCGGTGGTGCATGGATTGGGCAGAAATTGCCCATTGTCTGACCGACCCACTCGGTCATATGATTTGACAGCAGCAGACTTTTCTTGTGTGGCTACAGTAAATGTATCAGCCCCGTCCACGCGCCGATGATGAATTACGGGCAGCTGTTGTACAGATTGGATATAGGTCACGTTAACGAGGACACCAGAGAATTTTCGCGAAACTGGGAAATACGCTGGGAAAAATATCTAATACAGTACACTTTGTTTCGTGTATATATGTCCATTCTTTTCTGAGATACATTTGCTGGAAAATGCGGCTGGATTCACAAATGCTTTACATGTCCCATTGGCAAGATATTCTTGGCCATTCCTGCAGAATCGCCCCCCCCCCTCCGCGTGTGCTGTGACATCTGTGACATTCATAATGCCTGAACGGATGTGGCTGGAGTTGTAACAAGCTGTTTCCACCAGATCAAAAATCACGAAATTAATTCACTAAATTCTTTTCGGAAATAAACTTTATGCAGTGCTCGAATATTGTGCTTACGTCCGTAGATCAGTAGTCTTCTCTCTCATGGGGTGAGACAACCCACTTGGTACTGCGGCCCCTGTTTTGGCGTCTGTACTAACCCCTGATGATAGATGATGATTGTGGCGCAATAAGTAGAATGTGAATTGGCAGAGGAAACCGTAGTACTGGAAGAAAACCTGCTGCAATGCCGCTATATCTACCACAAATCCCACATGACCTGACCAGGGATCGAACCCGGGCCGCCGCGGTATGAGTCCGGCGAATAACCGTCTAAACTATGGCACTGCCCATAAACCGGCAGATGAAATTTCGAGAGTTGTATCCCAGTATAATGCAATTTTTCTTTCAATTTTGCGTTTCCCTTTATTGTTTCTTGCCGCAACTCAACAGAGAATACCAACAACTGTCTTAATATTTACTCCATGGACGTAATAAGCCGCAAGGCTTCTATTAGTTATGTTTCCTCAATGGCAAATTCAGAGACATAGGGTATAATAATTTTACGAGTTCTTGTTTGGAAGCCGCACCCCGGTGGGTGTACAACTTCGTTATGTCTCGCAGTCATTTTACATCTAGGTACTTACAGCACAGAAAACAACTTTCCTTTGTTGCTTTAGAGAGAGAGAGAAAGAGAAAGAAGAAAGAAAGAAAGAGCATCGATTTAAGAAGGTTCCCAGGCTTTGCCCGCTCGTCCTTCTGGTAAGAGTAAAGTGAAAGTGTAGGCGTTAAGATGATTAGAAGCAACGACTTGAGAGAGTTGAGAGAGAGGGGCCGCGGAGCTTTTAATTTCAAAAATTTGAGTTTACGTGTATAATTTTGGTAATTTTGACAGCAAGGGACCGTAATTTTGATGAATTTAAATCGGGAGGGCTGCATGAGAAGCATGCAGTAGCAACTTGGAATTTGGGAACCATCTCAGCATTTGCTTACAAGACAGAGGAAAACCAAGAAAACCTGTGTCGAGATGGCCGGTCGCAGGACCTTCCGGATACGCACTGACTTCTAGCCAGCGGTCCGGCAGCCTTTGTTGCTGTATCCATTGTTGCTTGCGCAGCCATTGGCACGAACCGCGCAGAAAACACATTTCCGCCGTTGCCTAGCAACGGGTCTACATACCACAGTGTATTAGTGCGAATGATTAACGTGTTTGACATTATCCATGATCCTGTTTTTATCTATTTTTATTTGAAACGTTTCATAAGCTGGAAATTTTGTTTTAAATACAAATAGTACGGTAAATAATGTCGAAAATTCAGTCATCATGTGTGTGTGCATAAGCTTCAGACTTGAAGCTGGATGAATCTTAATTACACTGTGCAATTATATTGATATTGATAGTATGGTTCAAAGTTTTTGTTTCTTATCTCTCACTATAGGGGGCAGACATCATTGTCTTTCCAGAATGTGGATTGAGCACCATACACCTTCCACAAACTCGCCCTGAGATTCGCCCACTACTGACGCCAATTCCAGATCCTATACAACTCAAGAACCCATGTCTGGACTCATCAGGAGAAGTGCCTGAGGTAATTTGTGTTAGGTGTAGGTCTATTTGAATATGTGTCTAGGATAATACATTGCATATTAAGATAAAAACATGCAAAATTCTTTTACCTTAATATCGTAGATTTTATGCTTGAGCCAAAAGAGGTGACGGAATATTAATATCATACTGTTCCGTCGGTACTGATGAAGTGTGTAGAAATATCAAGAAACGTGAATTAAATTTTGGTGGAACCATTGAAAGGTGACATTTCGGAAAACCGTGAAGGATGGAGTATTATAAATAGCTGTAATTGACGTAATAGGTTTTCTATGTATATCACTAGGTAGCAGCACAGTCCAGCTTCGTGACAGTCTTGATAGCGGACGCGCATGGGCATATTCAGAGGTGGGTTTCAGTAGTCAAAATGGCGACGTGCTTAAGTGTACTGCCGAAGAGGAATGTTGTGTTGTGCTTTTTTGTGAGCAAAAGGACTCAGTTCAAAGGATATTCTTAAAGAACTATTTCCTGTTTACGGTGGGAAGTGTTTGTCGTGTAAACCGTTTCACAACTGGGTCAAGAAATTCTCTCAAGGACGGAGATGCGAAAGTGGCTGAGCCAACAGTAAAAATATTTATATGCTGCGGGTTTCGACGCACTAACAACACTATGGGACAAGTGTAGCAATGTTGGTGGAGGATATGTCGAGAAAATATTTCTTCCAGTTTCGAATATCGCATGTTTTACGTTTTATATCCATTTGTGACGTATTGACTGACTCTCCCTCGTAGGTTCCACAATTTTTATTTAGGTTTCATTGGCTCAAATTCGTATCCAGAGGAAGGATATTTTGTTTTCGGTGTTGAAATTTCGGATTCTGATACCACAGAATTTTTGGTTTTATACGTCGAGTGAAGCTTGTGGTATGTGTGTATCTGTATCTTTTAATATGGGCCATACGGTAGATCTCTCAGCACTGTATCGCAGAACGGTAGGAAACACATGAAACTCCACGGAAATTGCGTAGAATCATAAATTACAGCAATGTTGTTGCAATTATATGTAGAACACGTAAGACACGGGCATTAATGAACTTTTGTCTGTAAGTGTTGAAATATGTAACCTGGTTACCTCTTGCTTCGAGCCCCGCTTGCAGTTAACATGTTCAACGGTAAACGTAACAAAAAAGGAATATTTTATTCGAAATCCACTGATCTGAACGACTCGATAATCAGTTAGTCCGGATTATCGAGTTCTGCACTCTGATTTATCGTTGTCTTCAATAACAACGTGACGTGCTAAGGAAGGTTAATGGCGTGAAATATTTCTGAGTCAAAACTTAACGGCCGACAAAGTATTTCATGAAATACATTCAGATTTGCCTCATAGAGCAGGTTGGAACAGCGTTAAGTTATCTGCCTTGTATGAGAGGTATCTGTTTCAGGTACCAGCCCAGGATTAGCCATCTTTCCCTGGTTCTTTCATTTAAATACTACCCTACTTTAAAATCTACCCCGACTGCTTCCTTTCATATTCAGCCTTATTCCAAATTGGCAATTGTCGCATTCTATCTAATTTTTACTGTACATAACTTCAGCAGTTGATAAAGTGTTGTATAATACAGTGTGCAATTTGTAATATTCTGTCAGTGTCCATTATAAAATGTCTTACTGACTGAGGACGCTAATTATAATGCACGTTTTGCCGAAATTTCCTTCAGCTGGTAGCACCTCTTAATGCATATTTTTATGCCATCACGTCTTTTCAGAATTTTCCAAAATATTGAGGGACGCTATTCTTAATGAGTTTCGTTTTTAACAATTTCCCGTCAAATTTAAACGGGCGTTACGCCAGTGTAAAGCAACGACTAATTTCTGTTTATACGCGATGTTTAGTACCATTAGTATTTCATTTTTTTTAAGTCGCTTAGTGGGGGGGTGGAGTCCAACTGGGTCCACTTGGCACCGCGGCCACTGATTGGCCTATTGTAGCCTGCCCCGGGTGAGTATGATGATGGAGAATTTGATGGAATGAAGATTGGCAGGGGAAACCGAAGTACTCGGAGAAAACCAGCCCCAGCGCCACTTTGTCCACCACAAATCCCACTTGGCAAGACCCGGGATCGAACCCGGGCCGCCGCGTTGGGAAGCCAGCGACTAACCACTTGAGCTATGGCGCGGCCATTGTGTACCATTAGTATTTAAATCAATGATGGGTTGAACACGAACTGAAGGCATAAAATACCGTTACAAACTGGTTTTCTTAGGTAAGAGGGGTGAAGGAGTCTTTTTGGGAGGAGGTATTTAAAAGATCGAAAACTAGTTAGAAAGATTGTGGGCATGAGAGGTGAAAGGAACTGACTCAAGGTTGTGTCCAGTGGCGATATTTTCTTTTTGCTCTATTGAACATTTCGATTCTATTATCAGGCAGTTAAGGTTAGGTCACACAGAGCTCTACGCTATGTTCGCTACGTACGCTGTGTACACTCTGCGACGCAGATAACATAAGGAACATAGCGTACGTAGCGTACGGAAGTCTGTGTGATGAGTCACATTGGCAATAAAGGGAGATTTTTTCTGTTCGTATAGCGAACATAGCGTACGTAACGTGCATCGCGTACGTAACGCTCTGTGTGGCCGAACCTTAGACAAACGCCCAAGCACTTTAGAGGGCCATCAATATGTACGCCATCCTGAAATACTCTTTTCAGGTCCTGAGCTTCTTGGCCTGCGCGGCACGCAATCACAGCATATACGTCGTGGTGAACCTACCAGAAATTGCACACTGCGCAGGTGCAGATTGCCCCTCAGACGGTGCGTTTTTCTATAACACCGACATAGTCTTCGACAGATCGGGTACACTCATAGCAAGGTGAGTGCCAGAACTGCCTTCCTCACGTCCCAGTTTCGACATGCCTACATCTATCGTCAAGCACACTGGTATAACGGCGAAACTGGTAGCTGTACTCGGTTTGAACCTCAGACAGAGAAGTAGATGTAATTCTTTCAGACTGATACCGGCGTAGCACCCTGGAATATCGTATTAGCCAGAATAAAAGGCGATAATGTTTTTTATGTTGATTCTTAGACGTGTCGCCTTATTTTCGGGCCCTTAAAAATAAATACGGTTCTAGCGATATTTATGAAAACATTGAAAATTGTACAGTATTTAAAATATGAAGTTTCATATTCATTATTACCTATCAGTAGGTCTGGGGGGCACGCGGTAGCGTATTTGGTTGAGGCACTATGCTAGAAGCCGGCAGGTTGTGGGTTCGATTCCCCATGAGGTCATTGAATTTTTCATTTCACCTAATCCTTCCATCCGCACTCTGAACCTGTGGTCGACTCAGCCTCTAACAGAAATTAGTACCATGAATCTTCCTGGGGGTAAAGTGCGGCCTGTGAGTAAGGCTGACAAACTTACCACCATCTGTGAGCGGATTTTCTAGAAGATGTGGAAGCCTAGACGTGTCACAGCCCTATGGGCCTTCACGGCCTGTTACATGGATAGTTTTACTTTTGTTTATGCTTACAACCATCAGAACTGAAATATTCAGTTTTGTCGAAAGTACAGCTATAATGATTGCAGTAGGATTTCTATGTGTATCACTAGGTAGCAGCAGAGTCAAGTTTCATGACAGTCTAGATAGCAGACGCTCATTTGCATGTTCAGAGGCTGGTTTCAGTAGTCAAAATGGCTCTAGCGTGATTGAGGGTGTACGATGTACTACCGAAGAGAAGCGTTCTGTTGTGCTTTTTTTGTGAAGAAATGGACCCAATGCAAAAACTATACCTCATAAATCACTCCCATCAGTAATACTAACACTGAAGTCTCCCAGATTGTATTGTTCTGTTGATTTTATTGCGCGTGCATATCAATTTTTTTTCTATTCTGGTCATATCGGATACACAAATTGTAGTGAAAGGAAAGTAGGCGATTAATGCATACCATAACTTCTTGGTAATGCTGAAGACCATACCGTCTGTTGTCCATTGCACGTGGATAATGTAGTGCAGTGTGCTGCATAACGTTACTACCATCAGGTGTTAATATAGACGCGATTTGGATTGGCGACTCGATTTACTGACCACTTATAGACTCACGACTCGGAGCTGCTAGCAAATACAGCACCACCGATAATCTCCACAGCACACGCTAACCCTTTCCAGCCATGAGTGTCTTCATCCGCCGTTCCCTGGTTACCTGTCTGTCTGTGGCTCTACAGCCCTCTGTTGGGCCTTGGCCACTTTTTCTATTTCGTAATCTTCTACACAGTCAGTAGGACTCCTTGGACTGGGGGATCAGCCCGTCTCAAGGATGCACAACAGGACAGCACAAAGACAGAATAAACACACAGAGACATCCATGCCTCAAGTGGGATTCGAACTCACGATCCCAGTGTTTGAGCGGACGAAGGCAGTTTATGCCTCAGACCGCGCGGCCAATTTCTTCGGTTGGCGTCTCAAACATCTAAGACAAATCAAAGAAGCGAAATGCTGTCTTCACTGATAAATACTGAGTGAATACAGGAGTGGAATGAAATGTATGGCATTTAAACCTCTCAGAAGAAGCCAGCAGTGTTCTGTAAATTGAACAGAATGTCCTGGTACTTAGGTTACGTTAATGCATTCCCTGTGTGGTAGTAATATGTGTTGACACCAGTAGTCCTGGTCTGACCATAAGCAGTTTGTGTTACCATTCAGTTCTCTTCCATCATTGACCGCATGTCTCACTGTGTCGTGCGCTTTACGTAAACCGAGCACTCCAGCTCAGTGCTAGTTGAGAGCATGCGACCACGGAATTTCCGTGAGAACTGCGTTCTTTTCTAAAATCCGGACGAGTAATGGAGCGAATTCAGGACGAAGGTAACAATATTCTGTGTAACTGCCAGGTCTCTCCAGTTCACAGGGAAGCAAACTTATAAATATGGACTTATGCAGTGATTCTAAGTAGCCTTAATTGACTAATTGGACCTCACCAAAACGTGTCTGTATCCAAAATCTAA
The DNA here is from genome assembly GCF_002891405.2 of Cryptotermes secundus. NCBI lineage: Eukaryota > Metazoa > Arthropoda > Insecta > Blattodea > Kalotermitidae > Cryptotermes > Cryptotermes secundus. Next base: position 5,924 of record NW_019731253.1, on the reverse strand, counting down.
CCGCTTACATCACGAATGAGACTATGATACTGTCACGTAGTATGTGTGTGACTATAGACGGGGTTTGGATTGTTGAGTACATTTAGTGACTACCTGCATGTCGCAACTATAAATACCTATAACACTGTCGCTGATTCCCACACTTTACAAATCACTACACACTAAGTCCTCTATAGCTTGCTACTAGACGTCTCCTGGTAACGGCTTCTAACAGTGGAGATTCTTCAGCTCACATCGTTACTGAATGTCGAATATCTCGCAGCTCAATTCGGTTAGTCAGTCAGATTTACTTTACGACTAAGGGTTTACCTCCAGTCTTTTTTTCGTGGCACCAAGCCCCATGAGACCCACCACCAGTATTTTCAATTTCAACTGAATACTTATGGTGGTCCTTATGTAACATCCACTCTGACGAGAGGATGGATCTGTCGTTTACAATTGCCGTTGGATCTCGCCAGCGCAGTGATTCTCGAGTCTGAGTCCCGCGGGACTCATGGCCACATTTTACCGTCTCAGATTCGAGACTCACCAAACCTGGAGGGCCAGGTCCCCGTATTTATATCCTCCGGGAACAGGGTGGCCCGGTTATGCCCCAGGTACAGGAAACCTTTTCCTTCGCCTCCAAAGACTCGTATCCACACGAAGTTCAAGTCATGTGCCCCACTTCTCTTATGTAAAACTCCTCGGCGCGGACCGCGTAGACAACGTCACTTTTCCCCCCGTTACATGCGTAACCGCTGCCGCTGGAACATGTTTACCGAGCCGCTCCTTATAACTGCCCAACTCACGATCGTTTCCTAGCAACAGCTATACACTGCAAACGAGATAGTGTTTCGCGTGGGAATACCGGCCTTGTATAGATATGGCGTGTGACAAGTACAGTGAAGATAATGTGTTCTGCTGTCAGTATCAAGTATGCCTTCAGATTTGTTTGAAGTTCGATAAAATGAGTGAAAGAAACACGTCCCACGCCCCACCATCTGAAGCAACTTAAACTAGGCCATGCTCTTTGCTTCTGGTGCTGAAGGAACACAAGACTGGAACACAGCCTTGTGGGGCGTGATATCATGTGCTTGTTACACAGAAGTGAGAGCCTGTTGTCTCCGTCTTCAGGGTAGAACAGTCTTATACACTATCTTATTAATAGAAATTACACAACCTTTCTCAAAATTAAAACAAAAGGCATTGTGAGGAAACCGCTGAAAGAATTACAACACATCCAGTCGGTAAATACAGCTGGTAATGACATTTCTTATATCGGGTACATACGAAATTCTACTTACGAGCTTCCAAGAAACAATCAATTCATATTTATGAGCATTGCACTGAGTAATAAATTGCTATTTCCAGAACACCTCGCGTACGAACACTTTAATGAATTAACATCGCCAGATTTAACCTATATCTTATGAAAAAAATAAATTCGACTAACGAACGTTCAATTTACAAACACATTTTAAAGAAACATTATGTTCGTTAAATTGTGGTTCACCTGTTAGAAGTGCTGTACATATACACGTAGATAATATTAATGTTATCCTGTCAACTCAGCACCATTTTCAGCAGATGGAGTTGTTGCCTAGGACAACCCTAAATGCTGAAATCAGCGCTGTGTTGACAGGAATAAAATAAATATTATTTGTGGAGATTTACACAACAGGATGCAACGAAATGTAATTGAATTTTATAGAAATACGGCTTAAAGCCAAAGAGGAAACAAGCCAGAGGTTATTATAAGGTTATTATAATATGAAGAAATTATGGATCCATATTTGAACAAAAATTTAGCAAGAATATAAACTGAGCTACACATCATGATGTGTGTGAACATGTGTTCAACATTAATGTAAATAACATTGTTATACTCCTACATGTATTGTTGTGTTGACGAAATATGAGCTATTTACATGCATTAGTGGCACCTGTGGCAGGTACCGGAAATACAACCTGTTTGGAGAACCAGGGTTCAACTTGACTTCCACAGCCGAAATATCAACCTTCAACACAGATTTCGGGGTCCGATTTGGCATGGCCACCTGTTTCGACATCTACTTCCATGACCCTATAGTGCAGCTTGTGCAAGAGCTGGAAATTACGGACATAGTCTTCCCGGTTGCATGGTTCTCCGAACTGCCCTTTCTGACCGGTGAGTGATATGCACATAGCTTAAGAGTAGCCTATACCACCCCATCCTATTTCTCTGAGATCCATTTTAATATTATCCATCTACCTACATCTTGGTATTCCCAGTTGTCGCCTTCCTTCCGGTTTTCCAACCAATATCTTATATGCATTCCTCTTATCCCCCATTCGTGCTACATTCCCTGCCCACCTCATCCTCTTTGACTTGATCATTCTAATTACACTTGGAGAAGAGTACAAGTTATGAAGCTCCTCATTACACAGTTTTCTCCAACCTCCTGTCACTTAATCCTTCTTCGGTCCAAATATCCTCCTCAGCACCCTCTGTCTGTTTGATAATACAGACCTGTAGGACTATATGTCCGCATAATCATCATCATCATCATCATCAGTGATCTGACAGACGACAGGTCCACAGTCTCTTCCAAAACAATTCCTCCACCTAATGCGATCTAGAGCTTTCTCCTTCAAATGATAGTATCCTCTTCTGCCCCTAAGGTCATCCAGCATATAGGTCCGCATATAGGTCTGTATTTACATAATTACAGAAACCGGAAATGTACGGCATGCACTATTTCAAATCTGAAGCTGCTTTTGTTTGTTACAGCCATACAGATTCAAGAAGGCTGGTCTCGAGCTCTGGACGTCAACTTGCTCGCTTCCGGGTATGACGATCCCGCTAACCGCAATGGAGGAAGCGCAATATATGCAGGGAAACTTGGCAGAGTGGCAGCAACCATGCCGCTCTCTAAGACTAGCAAACTGCTAATAAGCCAAGTTCCTAAGAAAACGAGGGGATTGTTCGGAAATAATTCACCTGGATTTTCCGGGAGCACAAACATACCTCTGGAACAAAACAGACCTTCAAATATTCCATCAGAGAGGTTATTCTTCACAGACTATCTCGCACCTTACACCACGCAGCTTCTAGAAACAACTGCCACTCGCGCGGAATTATGCAACAGGGAGCTTTGCTGTCAGTTTGATGTCAGGACGGAAGGGATTCCACGTGACCCGTATTCGGCTTCTTACAGACTGGCCGTGTTTAACGGCATTCGTCCATTTTTTGGCGGAAAGACTGGAGGAATTCAAGTGTGTGCTGTCATCTCATGCAATAACATGAGCCTCTCTTCATGTGGACAGCCAATAAGTACAACAAAGAAACTGACAACGTTTAAATTCATCAGTATACAAATCAATTCCAGCCGTGTTAACTCAATTCATATGCCAAGTACTCTGTTGAAATCAATATTGCCCCTCGATGTAGATTCATATGAGCTGACGTCTAGAAATGTTACTGACAAACTAACACATATTCATCTTCGTACAACGAAGAACATTCGTAACTTGTGGACATTTGGTATTTACACAAGGGAATATGATTTAGACGGACTTCCCTTCACAGCTGCCACGTAAAAGCTAGGGCCGTAAATTAAATAATTTTTTTTTACTTCTCGTGTGTGATGCCGTGTAGCCCAATAGAAATTTACTGACGTTTCAGAGGAAAGTACACGCAAAAGAAACAGCAAACAAGGGAATTCCGAGACTTCGGTGCCACAATATATTCAACATTCTAACATACAGGATTACTGGTGTTTTTGGACTTTTTCCATCGTTCGGTATTCTAGAGATTAGAAAACACGATGGATCTGTTTCCATCTTCAGGTGAGAGTGGACGGAAAGACACCTACTCAGTTGGGTAACTTAGAAAGAGCTAACTTCAATCACTGGTCCATCGTCAGAACCCTTTAGATTGTACTTATGACATAATTGTGTAATACGTGGTCTTGCAATTAAGTTCCCTAACTTGTGTGAAAAAGGAAATCAAAAACTGCTCTTATTCTCATTCGGACTAATCTCCACCTACTTGAATACGTTTGTTGCATATTTTAAATATTTTTTAAATACTCAACAAAGGCCTCCAAAGAAACAGCGTTCAGTTCGGCCGTCACGCTTTCCTTAATGCCTTCAACATCGTGAAGTTTTCCTCACAGGAAGGCGAAAAGACCCGCCGGCGCGATATCATGAGACCTGCATGAGTGTGGGTGGCTTGTCTCCACAACGCGTCTTCACTGCCAGTGCGGAATAGGAAAAGCCATTGTCATGGAGCAAGAATCAAATGCCCCCTTGTGCTCAAAATTGTGGCCTAACCCGGCAAATGAGCTTCAGCAATTTCCTGATGACATCAACTGTTGACGGTCTGCCCTTCAGGCATAAATTCTTTATTAACCACACCCTGTTTCTCAAAAAAATAAAATAAGCTGCAGCACCCTTCTGTAGTTCTGTATGCAGCCGAGAGAGCGCAGTAGGTATAGCGACAACCCCGACGGCCGCAGTTTGATATTCTGCAGGGGCAAGAGAATTTTCCTTACTCTAG